>NW_027494588.1:0-311800 GCF_021521415.1 Bidens hawaiensis
GTTCGGAAGGAGACACCAACTGATCAGGTTCAGGATCCGGGAATGTATGGTGCGAAAGTCACTCCAAGTTCAAGTTCAAAAGCAGAATCGTCTGCCTACTACTCAAAGGGAGAATCAAACTCAAACTCAACTCGAGATGGTCATGTAACTCTCAATATGTATGGCGACATATGTTTCGTAGCTGGAGGTAGTAATTCTTCAAAATCTCAAGCCACAACAGGAAATTTCTCGTCAAATGTTCCGAGCTACAACTACTCACAGATGCCCAAGAGTGTTAAATCAGCTGAACAACAGTTTGCTCTTTATGCATCCTTCATTGCATCTTATGAGAACTACATCAAAGGTAAAATAGTCGACCCTGCAACTTTGGATGAAGACTATGATCAGATCGATGCTGATGATTTGGAGGAGATGGATCTGCAGTGGCAGATGGCTATGATAGTAAGAAGGGTAAAGAGATTCATGAAGAAAACGGGTAGAAAGTTCGTTGGAAAAAGACCAGGGTTTGATAAATCAAAGGTTTGATGTTACAACTGTCAACAGAACGGTCACTTTGCTAAGAATGTACAAATAAGAGAGTCGAACGAAGTCAGAACAGGCCTGCACAACAGAATGGGGGAGGTAGTGAGAATAGGGCTATGGTATCTAGACAGAATGGTGGATACAACTGGAATATACAAGTTGAGGAAGTGTTCGAACAGGCTAACTTGGTAAACATCGAAACGGGAGGAAGTGAGAGGGAGACGGGAGAAAATCAAGCATATATGGCAGAAGTGAACGATCAGCTCTCTGAGGTAAGTTCTGAACCTCATTGTATACAATGTGAAAATCTGTCTGAACAATTGAAAACAGTAACTGATCAGTTTATTAGTTTGGATGCACAATTTAAAACGTTAAAAGAAGATCATCACTACATTAAAACTAGAGAAAACAGTTATTCGGTAAAAATAAAAGCTAGTGAAAAGGATATCAGAAGTCTTAAAGCAAGTCTAGCTGATAAAATACAAGTAATTGATCTTAGTTATGAAGTGTTAGAAGAAAAAACCAAACTAATTGCTGAAAGAGATAAACAGATAGCTGATTACCAGGTAAAAGTGGTGGAACTAAACAGAAAAATTGAACAATTTAGAAATTCCTCAGCAATGCTTGATCACATCATAAGTGTTCAACGTTCCCCAGTTAACAAAGGGGGAATTGGATTTTCTGAAGTTCCACCACCGTATAACAATAACTATACCTATAATCCTAGTAATCAGAAATCTGCCGATGTTGAGATTAGTCAGACAGTTCCAGTCAAAACTTCGACTAAAGAACCTGAAGTTAGAAAGAGCGAAACGAGTAAGCCAATTTCAAATGTTGAGATTTCTGTTCCTAGCTCTGTCTCATCAAATTCGGACAAGACATCCGAATCGGGTGAGATAAAAAAAGAGGTAGTGTTACTGAAACGAGGGGAGGAATATAAGCCAAATGAAAAGAATTCTTCCCTAAATCCGTTTGTCCCACCATATGTTAGACAAACGGGTAGTAATGCAACCTCAACATCTGCAACAACTGTTGAGACAAAAGTTGAACACAGAAGTTGTTTCAGATGCAATCAAGTAGGACACCTTATTGCTGATTGTCCTTTAAACCAGAGAAAATTTAGAGGTATGAGGCCTCCGAGAACTGAGAATAAAATGAATAGTAATTATTATACTGGTAAGAATGCTAACTCACCAAATTTCAGACAATGGACTAATCCAAGATTTCAAAGAAATCGGTCTCATTTTTCCCCGGTTCACAAAAATTATAATTCAGTCAATTCACTAAGGTTTGGAAAGCCTCATAGTCAATCCTCGAGAAGGTTTCCTTTCAGAACTTACAGAAATCATCCTCAAACTGACTTTGGGCAACCAAAGTACTGGATGCCGTTCAACAGATTTAATCGACCCAAGACCAGTAGGTCTTGGGTCCCCAGATTTTAATCTTTTTCTTTAATTGTGTAGAAACAGTCGAACCGAGCTGTAAACAATCTGTGGGTTTTTGACAGTGGCTGTTCCCGGCACATGACTGGTAACAAGAATTTGTTACGTGACTGGAAATCTGTTCAAGGGGGAAGAGTTAGTTTTGCTGGAGAGAGTGGAGGTAGAATTAGTGGAATAGGAACGGTAACAAATGGAAAAATGAAGTTAGAGAAGGTAAATTTTGTAGAAGAGTTGAAACATAACCTGTTGAGTGTGTCTCAGATATGTGACAAAGAGTACACGGTACATTTTACTAAGAACGAGGCAATCGTCCTTTATTCTGGTTTCAAGATACCAGAGGCATGGGTGGTGATGAGAGCTCCAAGAGAAAAGAACACGTATGTAATGGATATGAGGTCAACTGAGATGACAAACGAAGAATCATGTCTTCTATCAAAAGCAACTGAGTCTGAGTCTGAATTATGGCATCGAACAATGGGATATATACATCTTCGCAAAATGAACTACATTGTCAAGAATGGGCTGGTGCTTGGTGTTCCCTTGAAGAATTTTAACTTTGAAGATCAATGCTTGTCGTGCAAGAAGGGAAAGCAACACAAGAAACCTCATCACTCCAAGAGGTTAACTCAATCGTCAGTACACTAGACCTACTTCACATGGATCTCTTTGGTCCAGTAAATGTAAAGAGTCTAGGTGGAACGTCATACTGCTTGGTAGTAACCGATGATTACTCTCGATACTCTTGGGTATACTTTCTGAAGGCAAAGGATGAGACGGTTCAGTTGGTAATTAACTTGATTACCAAGGTTGAAAATATTGTTCGGAGAAAGGTTAAGTACATCAGCAGTGATAACGGTACAGAGTTCAAGAACTACCAGATGGAGATGTTCTGCTTACAGAAAGGGATAGATCATCAATACAGCGCCCCGTATACTCCGCAACAAAATGGGGTAGCTGAGAGGAAGAATAGAACGCTAATTGAAGGAGCCAGAACCATGCTGGCAGATGCTAAACTTCCCGTGATGTTCTGGGCTGAAGCTGTTGCCACTGCCTGTTATATCCTTAATCGTGTTTTAACTGTTAAAAGATTAAGTAAAACTTGTTATGAACTCATGCATGGTAGAAAGCCAAACCTGAATGGTCTTGAACCTTTCGGGTCCCCATGTACGATATTAAAGACAAATTCAAAATTTGGTGAAAAAGCCGACGAAGGTATTTTAGTCGGATATGTTGTTGGGACACCCAACAGAAGAGTCTTTAATTTATCGAACAACAAGGTTGAGGTGATATGTAACACTGACATTACGAGTTACAAGTCACCAAAGCCTAGCACGGGACCGGATGAAGCTTTCGACTATGATAAACTTTTCAAATCTTTTAATATGCCTTACTTGGATTTTGCAGAAGTTGATGAGAAAATTGCTTCACAGATTCTGTATGACGAGGAGGAAAATGTTGTGTAACGTCCGCGATACGATGGAAGTCAATCTTCTTCGTCAAGTGCCGTTGATACTTCTGTTGCCCCTACTGAAGAAGAATTCTACAATCCATTTCACTCTCAACAACAATCACCCATTTATGAACTCTCTTCGAATTTAGAAAACAATCTGGAAGTCGGTCCGGTTCAGACTACTGCAATTCACAAAAATCACCCTTTGGAGAATGTGCTGGGTAATCTGTCTGATGGTGTTCAAACAAGAAGAAGTTTGGATGAACACACATGTGTTTACGCAAGCATTAAAAACACGGGTATCCTAAATGAATGCTTGTACACCTGCTTCATCAGCCAGATTGAACCAAAGAATTATCAAATGGCCTTAAGGATAGCTCGTGGGTCGAAGCCATGCAAGAAGAGTTAGCACAGTTCGAGAAGATGGAGGTGTGGAAATTAGTTGAAAAACCAAAGAATGTACATGCTATTGGTACAAAGTGGTTTTTTAAATGTAAGAGAGATGAGAAAGGGATAATCATACGGAACAAGGCAAGGTTAGTAGTAAAAGGGTATAATCAGCAAGAAGGAATCGACTACAACGAAGTGTTTGCTCCTGTGGCAAGATTGGAGGCAATTCGTCTATTTTTGGCATTTGTTACACACAAAGAGATGAAAGTATTCCAGTTAGATGTGAAGAGTGCCTTCCTTAATGGAAAAGTCGATGAGGTGGTGTACGTTGAACAACCTCCAGGTTTCCCTGACACAGATTTTCCTGATCATGTGTACAAACTGAGTAAA
Source organism: Bidens hawaiensis (assembly GCF_021521415.1). Lineage (NCBI taxonomy): Eukaryota > Viridiplantae > Streptophyta > Magnoliopsida > Asterales > Asteraceae > Bidens > Bidens hawaiensis. The sequence goes on from NW_027494588.1 coordinate 4,195, forward strand.
GCCTTATATGGGCTACATTAGGCACCTCGTGCCTGGTATGTAACTCTGTTCGATTATTTGCTTGAGAATGGGTTCGAAAGAGGAAAGATCGATAGCACACTGTTTGTCAAGAGAAAAGGGGGAGATCTTCTACTCGTTCAAGTATATGTGGATGACATCATTTTTGCTGCATCAAGAGTCGCCATGTGTCAGGAATTTGAAGCCGTCATGAAAAAGAGGTTTGAAATGAGCGCCATGGGCGAATTAACTTTCTTTTAGGGATTGCAGGTTGATCAGAAGAAAGATGGGATGTTCATTCATTAAACAAAATATGTCCATGACGTACTCAAACGCTTCAAGATGGAGGACAACACTTCATTTGATACTCCAGTTTGCGTCAATCACAAACTGGGTGCAGATTCTGACAGTGATGAAGACGTGGATCCCACCCAATATCGGGCAATCATAGGTTTCTTAATGTATTTAACTGCATCTAGGCCTGATATTATGTTTGCAGTTTGTCTTTGTGCTCGTTTTCAGGCAAGCCTGAAGGAATCTCACATGAAGGGAGTGAAGAGGATCTTGTGTTATCTCAAATGCAAGCCTAAGTTGGGATTGTGGTACACGAAAGGGGGAGAAATGGATTTGGTCGCTTACACAGATTCTGACTATGGAGGTTGCAATCAGAACAGGAAGTCAACAACCGGTGGATGTCAGTTTCTGGGAGGAAGATTGGTGTCGTGGCAGTGCAAGAAGCAGACCTCTGTAGCCATTTCCACCTACGAAGCAGAGTACATGGTAGCATCGAACTGCTGCTCCCAGGTTCTTTGGATTCAACAGCAATTGCGTGATTACGATCTGAATTTCACTCAAACTCCTATTTGCATTGATAACACTGCTGCAATCTCAGTAACTAACAATCCCGTCAAACACATCAAAATGAAACATATTGACATTCGTCACCATTTTATACGGGATTGTGTCGAGAAGAAATTAATAGTGCTAGAAAAGGTTGATTAATTGGATAATTTCGCCGATCTTTTTACTAAAGAACACGTTTTCAAAATCTTGTTGAGCTTAATGGGATGATCAATCCCGAGTAACCTAGTTCTTCGCGTTTAAAAAAAACGTCACTATCGCTTAAAAATAGTCGTTTATACTTAGTTTGAAGGACACATCTTCGGATATGCTTGGTCCTTACTTCTATTAGTAGACTGTGAGGTTAGCCATTAACCAGATGACTGAAAGTGACCGGGGCAGTTTATGATGGATTTTTATTCTTTCGCTGAAAAATAGTCATTCATACTTAGTTAGAAGGACACATACTCGTATGTGGTCGGTCCAGCTGATCCATTGGATCTTCAGGATAGCCGTTTACCTGAAGACTTTGACTTGATCGGGGCGATAGAATTTTAAATTTTTTTTTAAGGGAGATGATATAATTTTTCAAGTCTATAACTTCGTAAGAAGTTTCAATAAAATGTTTAAAAGAAAATTGATCCAACCTTGGAAAGTGATAAAAATACTATTTCTGTGTGCTTAACTGGTGAAGTTATTAGGCCTAAAAGACTCTAGAGCAGCCATTGTAAGTTATGGTAGCTTTATATGGTGCGTAAAAGTAGAAGTGATACAAACTAAATCTCCTCGATTTAATGTGGAGAATCATTCTGAGTTGTGCATGTCTCCATATACATCTTTCCGAATGATAGGCAGAAAAGTGATTACCCAGTCATACACGAGCCTGTGGGTGTTCTGATTCTCGAGAAGATGGTGTGTCAAGTACCTGCAGTGATCCAGATTCGGGACTTGCAGTAGTCTACTATTTGAGGTTGTATTGATATCTTTATTTAAAAAAAAAAACGTTGTTGAGCCTTCTGGAGCTTATGTTATTTCAAACATCTATCAAGAGGCAAGAAAGAGAACGGGAAGAAGACTCTAAAGATCGATATGTACTTACTGTTTAATCAGACACTACGCGTCGAGGTCAACTCGGGGTGACTTGGGGAAAACCAAATACGCTTTGAGAATAGATAGGAGGCATCACAATCTCTCATGTGATGTCCATCTAAATTTTGAGCTTAATTGAACCTAAATCGTATCACAGAAGCGATGAAAACCATACTAAGTTGTATACCTGCTTACAACCTGTTTCTTTATGTCATAATACCGCTGAACATGGATCTATGTGACAGCCATTTAATTAGTATGATTCCTGTTCGGATCTTTTCTAAAACATGCTGGTCCCCGTCAAGACTGAAATTTGATCCCGTTTATTTATTTACTAAAATTTACATTGCATATTTTGTTTTGTGGTTTAAAACCTGGTTACTTGTTTCTTTGATCATAAAGTTTAAATCTTTAACGGAGAAATTTAAAAGACAGTTGCATTTTGATCAAGTTTATAAGGGCCTGTTTAGTAAATAAAATAGGCGAACTTATTCGTAAGCGAAGTTGTTCAGGGGAGAAGTTAAGGGTAAAGCGAAGTTAACCTTAACTTCGCCTGAGTATTTTTAAACCTATATATAAGGGTCATCCTGGTCAAATCCTTTACACTTTATCAGAAACCCAGCGAACTTATAACTCTCCTACCCTCGGCGAACTCAACCCTCGAATCGATCCTTGTTATTATTTGTTTTCAATCCGTGTTAAAGGTGTGTAGGCTCGGTATGACATGTAATTCTTATCAATGGTGTTAATCAGATGTCGTTTTGGTCCGATTTGTGACTACGTTCATGCAACCCTTTAAACACCCGTTAACCAATCTGTTTCTAATGTGTTAGTAACTCATTTGATCGTCTAGATCTCCATAGTAACATCTTTTCATGTTTTCAATCACAAATACATCAAATAAACCTTGATCGGATAAATATCTCATGCCGTTTCAGATTCAGGCGAAGTTAGCTTTAGGCGAAGTTGTTCTCAACTTCGCCCTAGGCATAACTTCGCCTGCTCTTTTTAATTAATTAATTATTCTGAGTTGTTAAGGGGCGAAGTTAGGGTTAGGCGAACTTCGCCTTATATTTAACTTCGCCTCAACTTCGCCTTATATTTAACTTCGCCCGCTGCTTATCTTGTTAATTTAAAGGTTTTAATTCGTTATCAGGCGAAGTTAGGGATAAGGCGAAGTTGTAATCAACTTCGCCATATGTTTAACTTCGCCAGCACATTAGAAGTTATCATAACTTCGCTCATGGTAACAGGCGAAGTTATGATCTGCGTTGTCGATGTTCTAACTTAGACCGTTTGTTGTGCAGATATGGCTGCTGTGGCAGGCGCTGGTGGTGCTAGTGGTGACGAAGGTGATAACAACCGACAATTCTTTCCGGGTCACAACATGTACATCACGTTGGATCCGGATGCCAGTGGTATCGATGATTTTCGTGAGATTATCTCCTTCCTGGTTCGCTCACGTATTTTTCACGATGTTACCACAACTCTCCCCATTTCTCTACCGAATATTGAAGATTTCTGGCGTACGGTAGAATATGATTGTAGAGTTGAGCCTCCGGTTATGCGCGCCACAGTGAACAATCAGGAGGTGCAGTTCTCAGCAGATCAGATAAGGGTTGCCTTGCAGTTCGGGACTGAAACTAGAGATGATCCTACAGATTTTTCAGCTCCATTCAGAGATGGTGCATTTTTACGTATGGGCTATTCGGGTCCATTGGGTGACACTCAGAGTCGAAAAGGATTTTTATTGGATCAGTGGCGCTTTCTGATGCACGTGATGATTGTGTGCATGTCGGGTCGTAAAGCTGGGACTGACGGTATGGTGCAACGATGCAATCAGCAATGACAGCACTAACTTACAACAAGCCCTGCAGCTTCAGTCAGATGGTGTTTTATGAAATCGATCGTCAGAGACGCGCGGTCGCTCGTGAAAGATTTTTAATGTACCCAAGATTCTTACAGATGATCTTGAATCATGTAGCTCCTACGCTACCTCAACGACGTCCCATTCGTTATGTTGAGAGTGTAAGCAAGAGGATCTTTGCGCAATGCAGGTCGTCGAGTGCTCACAGTAAACAAGAGCTTCGTCCGCGGCATACTCCATTATTTGGTTATTTGGTGAACCCTGCCTATATTGCTCCTCGTGGAGGTGAATTTCGGGACCCTGCACCGCAACAGGCTGATGTTCCTCAACCACCACCTGTGGTACAGCAAGCTTTACCTGCTGATCCTATTGCAGCTCTAGAGGAACAGGTAGATCTTGAAGCTGCTTTTGGTGGCCAAGGGTTCTTCGATATGGAGCAGATTGATCCAACTGCAGAGGTTCAAGCACCAGAAGCTGAGGCATCTGGTGTGAATGTTTCGATGGTAGCTACGTCAGTAGCAGATACTGAGAGAACCGATTCTGACTCCTCCACGGATGATATGGCTGAAGCACAACAGATTCTGATCAGACAAGAAAGAATACATAGCAAGAGAAAGAGAGACTCGGATGACAGTGAATCTGACTATGAGGAGGAGTTAGACAAATTGATACGAAGATCGAGGAAAGTCAGAGCTGGTGAGAGGTCAGGAGTTGGCGAAAGCTCAAGGGAGGTTCGTTTCTCTCCACCCTCGTTATCTGGTATGACTATGGTTCCTGCTTCGATGATAGTGACAGGACCGATCACCACAAGTGTTCCCGTGGTAACTACATCATCATCATTTGGCATTCCACCAACCACATTTCAGTTTTCGGCTCCAGAGATAGTTTCCTTGCCACCTCCTACTCTTACTCCATCGGAGGTTGTTGCAAGATTTGTTGAGTCAACATTGGTTGCTACTGCGGGGCTATCTGTCACAATACCACCCGCGGTTACTTTTCAGTCTGTTTCTGACACTTCTGCTAGTTTGGGAATACCTCCACCGTATGCTCAAGACGTTTCCCACATGCGTTTCGATTTTGATGCTACCTTGTCTGACTCTGAAAGGATAGCTGCACTTGAACGGGTAGTGGCTGAACAGTCTAGAATCAATCTGATCCAGACTCAGGCTATCCAGCGCCTTGTAGCAGAAAATCAGATCCAATCGTCCCTCCTGGTTGAGCACGGTAAACTTTTTGATGCTTTAAAGCAGTTCTTAGCATCTCAGGGGGAGACGAGCTGCAAGGGCGATGAGTTGAGAACAAAGAAGAGACATGATAGAGACGATGATCCCAATGCATCGGAAGGTGCAGGTGGTGAGTTGCCAAGAACTGAACAAACTCTTGGGACTTCCACATCTCAGGGGGAGTCAACTGGTATGGCAGGAGGATCAGGTAGTGAAGATGTCGTGGTTGTGGATGATGAGGAGATTTTGGATGATGATGTTGTGGGTGTTGATGATGTGTTACCTGTTGAGGAAATTGAGAAGATAGGAGAACAAATTGTGATTGATAGTGAAATTGAAGAGGAAGAGATTGTGGATGACAGTGTAGAACATGACATTCCAGACGTTGATAAGGCAAATGTGAGTCAAGATATGGATGTGTTAGATGAGTCTGAGTGGGAAGAGCAGCCGAGATGGAAAGAAGGCTACGCTCAGTGGTTTGTAAAAACAAAAAAGCCAGTGGTTCCAACCATGTTCAAGAAGAGTTACAATATCAAAGGGTATGTTGAGTCGAAGAAGGGTATTATATGCTGGTTGTATGATGAGCAGTTGAGGTTATTTGTGATTAAACGCTTTGATGGGATTCAGTACTTTAAGAGGTTGTTGAGATCTCTCAATACCTTGCCTGAGTGTGAGGTGAAGGATTTGGCTAAATTAGGGTTGATTAATAGAAGTGATGATAATATGGCCAGAATTATTGGGAAGATTGTGTGGAAAGAAAGTGTGAAAGAGAAAAAGTTTGAGCTATTAAAGCTGCAGAAAGGGAAGCTGGTTGAAGATAAGGAAAGAGGAATGCGAGCCGATGGAAAACCTTGGATGGTAATGAAATATAAACCGGTTCGGTATTTAAAAGAAGTGCCGATGAAGACAATGCCCAAGGATGTTTTAAAGAATCTAAAGTGGTGGTATGTTGATAGTCAAACGGCTAAAGCGGTTATGGAAGATGAAGATGAACAAGAAATTCTGAGAGTGTATGATCCCATGCACTTGGTAAATTTGTCTCAAGCTGACTTGCAGGTACTAAACGATAAGAAGATATTTTATATTCCTGCATGGAAAGATGAAGCCAAGAAGTACCAGAGGGTGGTCTCTGTTTGTGTAAGAGAGGGTGTTCATGCTTGAAGACGGGTGGCACGAGTTTTAAGATTACGAGACACGAGAATGAAGATAGAGATATGAAGCTACTGCCAAGGGGGAGTCTGTTGATGCATAATGTCAGTAGTTCAGTATCTAGTGTATTGTATGTGTCTGTAATCGTGTTAGATTGTTTGTTTGGGTTTTGGATATTGTGTCACACAAGTTCGCCTGGGATGTAGGCGAACTTGTGGACAAGCGAAGTTGTGACAACTTCGCCTAACATGATAGGCGAAGTTGTCGAGGATTATATAACCTCAGCTTCGGCTTGTTTTGTTTAAGTTTTTTCCAGAACGTGCTTTTGTGATTCGTGATATCACGTGTTGAATTGTTGCTATACAAAAGTGCTTGTTAGTATTGTAACGTGTGTTTGCTTATCGTCTCAACGTTTAATATATCTTACGCTCGTATCGTATTACGTGGGGATTCCGCACCCTTGTGTTACGAGATACTCCTGTGTAGATCCGGCTGGGAACCTACATAGGCATCTTTGAGGAAGCGGGATTTTTGGAGTCCTCGACCTTCCTTATGCGTTTGAGTGCATGCTCGGGTTCTTCCTCATCTTCCATTTGTTGAGAAGATCCACTAGTAGAAGGCTTTCTAGGATCCTTCCTATTCTTTTCGTTCTTTTTCTTCATCTTCCATTCACCCTCAACCTTGGAATCAGTTTCATTAGCCTCATCATCAGACTCCTGCTCATCATCACTATCATTATCATCACCACCATCACTCCTCCTTCACCTAAAGCTTCCTCATCTGATTATGTTCCAGCAAACAAGCTGAACTTGGGACCCGAAGTTTCACCTTGATACTTGTATCCTCGGCTTGGCTCCAACAAATCCTTAAATATTGTCTGCTTGACCATCTATGCATGTTGAGGCTTGGAAAAAGGTCTGGGAACCTCTGACATCGGATCATCAAGTAACAATTACACGAACTTTACATACATCATCCAAGTACTGTCTGATAAGGCGTTGGCATACACGCGCAGGAAGAAGTGTATTGAATAGTTGAACTGGAATCTGTTAGTAAGACACCCTAGAATGCCAACTGTCACACCCCGACTAAAGGCGGCGGGACATGTCGTGATGTAACGATTGCCCATAAGTGCATGACACTATTTAAAGCGACAATATTTAACAAACCCATTTAATTTCACAACATCGAAATGTCACATAACAATATTCATAAGACAAATATAACAAAATATAGCAAATCATATATCGTTCATTTTGCTAATATCCTAAAGGTCTTGATGACGTTTTCTCCACACTCCATAATCAACCTAAATGCAAACCTTTAACATTTTATAAAATAAATATTATCAACACAAAGGTTGGTGAACAAATCATAGTTTTTGAACAAATATGTATATAATAAGAAAAGCCACAATCTTGTATACGAAACAAAAAATAATAGCAATAATTTGGATAAAAAGTGAGATCACTAATAAGAATACATTAGTGACACCTTGCTATAAGGGGATGCCAAATAGTCTAGGATTTATAGTTATCGTTATTAAGAATACATAAATGACACCTTGCTATAAGGGGATGCCAAATAGTCTAGGATTTATAGATCAACCAACCAAAAGCGATAAACACGTAAACACATGAGCATGTAAGCATATAACACCAAATCAAGCATTTATTTAAGTAAAGTATACAATAACGTTTGTGGTTTAAGACTCAAGTATAAATCATTTAATTTGAATAAGTATAAAATGTCACCCCCAAAACGAAAGGTGGAAAAACGGGGTATGAAAGCACTCACATTCAAGTAAGAAAACTTGATCGGAAAGGCGGGGAAACGGTAGGTCGGAGTTTAACGATCAAGGCCTAAATAAAAGTAAGAGCCTTGAATTAGAAGGGTTGTTTTAGGAAAACTTTAAAATAAAAGTTAAGAAATGTAAACAATTAAAGTTAAGGTTTAAAATGTAAATAATTAAGAATTTATAACAATAGTCATTTAAAAATATAAGTTTGCTCGAAACCGGGTTAAAGTATCTAGCCTTAATATTTACTCAACCTATGTTGAGGAATAAGGCGGGTAAAAATGCAAGAATGCAAGTCCCTTTATAATAAGTGTTCGGGTTGTTGGTTCGGGTCTTGATAATTGGTCAAACCCCAAGTCAACTTTCCAAAATATTAAATGTTATGAGATAACTCATAAAATCAAGTAAGACTTAACCATGTATGTAGTTCTATTGTTTTAGAAGTAACAGCGTCCGTTAAGTGAGTGTTTGGTTTTGTCGGTCCAAACTTTGTTATGAGATCAAGTTGGATCCAACATTTCCAAGTACTTAAGAAAATAATTAAAATCAGTTTATAAAGTATTTTTAAAGATTTATACAAGTCTTGATAGCTAAAAAACACACTTGTGTGCCTTAAGCGAGTAAAAATCGGTTTAGTTCGGTTTGGTTCGGTTTCCATCTTACAACAAGTTCATATATGGTTTCCACATGCCCAAATATCAAAGAACTTGTATAATAATTTATAAATGATGATACTTAAGTTTTATAACCAAAAAGTTAACAGTAAAGTCTTTAAACGAAAGTTCGGTTTTCGGTTTGGATCTTGTTTCGGGTTAAGACCGAGGTTAGATTTCATAAACCCATAACCATAGAACTTATATGAACAATTTTAGAAACTTGAATCTAACATAAAAACATGTTTAAACAATTATTTAACAAAACTAGTAAACAAGTTCGGTTTACGGTTTGGAGCTATTTACGGTTAAACCGAGGCTAGTCTCTTCAAACCCATAACAGTGGAACTTCATATATATGATATACAAACTAAAATGATCAGAATTTAAATATGATTAATATGTATAAACAAGTTATATATATATATATATATCAAGGACACGAAGTCCTCCATGTAGCCTTGCCTTACAAGGCCCGAAACCTCGCCGACCGAGACCGGAGAAGTAACCGCCAAAGGTAAAAAGGGGTGTATATTATATATATGTTGTACAACCTTATTCAAGTATTAATAAGACTACATAAGCTAATTAGAATGAAAGATTTAACTCAGTTTGACTTTTGGAAGTCAAACCTTCAAGAACACTAAAAATAACAACCCTAAATCTTTGTATTTGAGAGGGAATTGGGAGATGTAGCAGGGGAAAATGAAGGGAAATGGTGGTGTATATATAGGGTAAGGATAAGGATCAAATATGGATGTAATTTACAAGAGTTTGCATGCAAAATGGGTCAAGACAAGATACAAAACAACAAACTAACAGACTGTTGCAGCTGGGCTGGTCGTGCCACGCGACGCCTGGCCCCCTCCCCCTTCGCGTAGCGCGATGGGGTGCTGGCTGGTGATTTTCCATTTTTCAGAAATGACAGTTTTGGCACCCCAAAGTTCGTTTTAAATGATTTTTATGCTTTTTAAGGACCGAAAATGATGTTTTCAAGACCCAACAAGTGTAAAACAATATTGTAACATAAAATCCATCATTTTGATTATATCTTAAGCTTCGTTTTACAAAACGGGTCGGTTTACACAATAAATGAATACTAATCGAGACCCGAAATTGACGAATGTCACACCAACCCGGTACATCCTTAGTTTGTCAAAACCCCTTTTTCTGCTCAGATAAACACTTAGTAGTAATGTGAAACAGAAACTTCCAGTATGGAGGCAAATGCTTCTTCTCACAAGTCGTCCATTTTGCATCATACCCCATGTTATCAACAAATTCTTCAAAGTCCTTCTTATTAATATTGTCATGGAAGTGATCTGGAGCATCTTTGATGTTATGGGTAATAACAGGCATATTACGAATGTTATGCCTGAAGTCCATAATCCCAAGAAGCTCTTCAGCAATAAACTTCGTCTGTTAAGTTGACAAAAAAGATTATATTAAGCTTCCTTGGTAACACATAAAAGAATGCAAACAATTAATAATATATTTAAAAAAATCAAAGAACAAAATTTTTACCATGTTGGGTGTTGTTTAAGTCTCTTAGCAAAAATGCTTCCAATAAAAATCATGCCAACAAATAACAAAGTGTATTAGATAAAAAGAATGAGTGGATGACATGTGTAGCAAGATACAGTTAATCTTTCAAACACATATAAATTATCAAAATTCAAATATGCAAATAAGCAATCTCTTAAATATAACTCACTTCAACACCAAAACATGAAGCAAAAATACATCAGAAACATGTAGTCATTTACCATTAAAAGAAAAAATTAATATATGGCATGTAGTTAACTGTTCATCAACTTAAGATCAATAGTAGACATAAGAGAAAGGAAAAAAAAGAAACTTGAACATTAGCAGGACATCCATCTAAATATACAACCACACAACAAAAGATCTTAAAGGTGACTCGAAACATGAAAACAATTGGTGAATAAGATTAAACCCTAATAAACCCTACAAATCTAAATAAAAACTGCCGATTTCGTTTAGGATTATTAGATTGCCAACAAATGATGATAACTAAACCAAACTTGACAATTATGCAAAACCCTCTAATTAAATTTACTTGCACTCCAAGATTCCTTCCATGTACCACATGCCATATATAATTAAAGGCTAATTCAGTAATTAAACTACAGCAAAGTTTGAATGAGCAAGGTTTCTTCAATAGTTGTACTACATCAAATTCTTTCATCTTTGAGATCAAACTCAAAATAAAACAAAAACATTTGAAACTTTTTGTTCGAGTTTTTTACTTTAGTCTAATATGTTATGAGCGTTTGGTGGAGATGTTACTTCATTTGTTTACCCTTCTTTTTTTTTTCTAAACTATGCATTTGTTCAAATGCGAACAAACTGATGTACGGTACATGAACTTTCATTAAAATAATTTAAATTCACAAAGATTGTAGAATACGAGAATTCATTAATATGGTTTGGATTGAAAAAGAAAGAGATACCAGGATTGTATGGAGAATGTGGTCCAATTCTTTTTGTCCTTTCAAAGCTTAGTCCTGTTTGGTATGGAGATCTTTAGTTTTGGTTAAAACATTAGTAGAGTTAGCTAGTGTTAGGAACAAAGCGGCGACGCAAAATAAAAAACACACACGCACAAACAATAAACACGCAGAGATAGAAAATAAACAAACACGAAACAAGAAATTTATTTGGTTCCGTCCTAGCAGGGAACGTACATACCAATTTAGTGTTATAAAGACGTTCCTCGCTAATATCATCATGATTCTCGAAGTCATGCGCGGTAGCAATACCAAACAAAATACGACGAGTAATCCACAAGATAACTCTAATGGAGGTATATATACTAACCTAATTAGGGTCTCTAAGTTAGTCCCCAAGATAACTCTAATGGACCTAATTAAAATAGGCCCACAAGGCCTTCACAAACCCTAAAAACCTCCCGCATAAAGGCCTTGAGAATTCTTCAGCCCACCAAAAGCACAAAACAACCCATCAACAGTAACTCTAGTAATCTTCAATAAACAAGTCTTCCAACCTCTAGTTCTCATAAACAAGCCAAGACTTCAGTAAAAGTAATCCACCAAGCTCCTGTTCCAAAAATAAGTTAAAACTTCAGCAATAGAAGTTCTCTAAGCCTTCAGTTCTCCATGAACAATCTAAGATTTCAAATAATCCACCTAGTTGCAGTGTCTCTCTTCATCATAAATGAAAGGCTCATTGAAATTCCCCGAGGGCTTCAATCCAATCATTACCAGACCCAGCAATAGCCAAACCACCAATGACTCATCATGCATCTCATCTGGCTTTAGAGACTTTAGACGAAACAACACTCTCCACAACAACAAGCACCCCAGAGAGAATTTTTACCATTCGGAATTCCGGTCTCAAAACCAAACGTCACTATGTAACTGTTTCGGAACACTTTTCGTGCTCCCTACTGTTAAAAAATCCACTTCCATGGTTTAAACCTCCGAATGCACTCAACCTAACATCCCCATGGTTTCGGAATTCATGATTATAAAATGAATCCCCTTAGCTTTACCTGATTCAGTGAGCTTAGAATTTACTACTTGGAAGTTGGTTCACTACTTCCAGGGATATGTAAGCATATATTTTCCCAAAGTCTTCAATAACCAATTCACTGATGCTTCATTGAAGTATGTAACAAGAAAATGATGCACAACAGAATCTTGAACACATGAATCTTCACTGCCTTCAATGAACCCAATGCATCACCACAGACATATTCTCATTGGACATTGACTCTAAAGAAATCTAGAGCATGCGTGATGTATGCGTAAAAAGCGTTAATTTCTATGATTTGTTTTCACACAAGATTTGTGTTTTAAATTTATTAAAATGATTTCTACTAAGACTAAACCACACACATATAGGCAAGTGTACATATCATATATGTAGAATAGTATTGGTAAGAACCAAGTATCGATCCGTGGACACGAATGATTTCTAATAATAAATCTTTATTCTAAATTAAGCGGAATTAATAATCATTTAAGGTTGTTTTAAACTAATTCTTTTAAATTAAAGTAAAGTAAAGTAAAATATATGAGCAAATAGATGGATTTTAGACGAGAAAATCAATATATAAAGGTTACCATCTAAATCAAGAATCCAATAAACTCTTCTTTGATGATTAAGGTGAATAACTTGCTTTAATAATATATGATAAAATAACCCCTCATTCCTAAGTGAATCACCCTATGATATTAAAGTAGAATACATAACTTTATGTCTAACACGAAAATGTCAATTTAAATAACCAAGTACTTTTAGTGAAGTATAAAGATTAGGATTGACTGATTTCTCAAACACAAATTCTAACAACTTTGGGCGGTTATAGTTTATTCACACAACCTCCTCTTGGTTGATTTAAGTCGACTGTAATTACACATTCCTTTAACATATGATTTATTTAACTAGCATGACAACCTAATCAATCGTACTTAACAATGTTGTTTTTACCAAGACTAGAGAAAATGATCATAGCATGTATCTCATCTTTTCAAAGTTAATGAAATATGTTTTGGATAAAATATCAAGATTTTCTTTTTACTATTCCTAGTGTCACACCCCGACCAAAGACGGCGGAACATGCCGAGGTGTAACGATTGCCCATAAGCGCATGACACTATTTTAAGCGACAATATTTAACAAGTCATTTCATTTCACAACATCGAAAATATCACATAACAATAATCATATGTCAAATACAACAAAATATAACAAAATATAGCAAATGAAATATTGTTCATTTTTGCTAATAACCTAAAGTCTTGACAACGTTTTCGTCACGATCTAGAGTCAACCTAGATGCAAACATGTAACATTTCATAAAATAAAGTTTGTCAACACAAAGGTTGGTGAGCAATTCATAGTTTTTGAACATATATGTATATAATAGAAAAGCCACAATCTTGTATACGAAACAACAAATAAATAGCAATAATTTGGATAATATGAGGTCGCTAATAATAATATATTAGCGGCACCATCTATAAGAGAAAACCAAATAGATTTGGATTTCATGAGGTCGTTAATAAGAATACATTAACGGCACCGTGCTATAAGAGAATACCAGATAGTTCACGAATTTATGAATCAACCTTCCAAAAGCGATAAACACATAAGCATATAATCATGTAAGCATAGAACACCAAATAGAGCATTTATTTAAGTAAAGTATACAATAAAGTTTGTGGTTTAAGACTCAAGTATAAAGCATTTGATTTGAATAAGTATGAAATGTCACCCCAAAACAAAATATAGAAAACGGGGTATGAAGTTACTCACGTTCAAGTAATAAACTTGAAAGATTGATTATTTGGAGATTTTCCGGAACGACGAGTTTAACGTATGAAGCCTAAATAAAAGAAAGTCTTGGATTTAGAAAGGTTGCCTTGAAGATCTTTAAATAAAATAATTATTTCAAAAAGTAAACAATTTAAAGTTGGAGGTTTAAAATGTAACTATTTAAGAATTTATAATAATAACCCTTTTAAAAATGTAAGTTTGCTCAAAACCGGGTTAAAGTATCTAACATTAATATTTACTTAACCTATGTTAAGTAATAAGGTGAGAAAATGCTAAATGAAAGTTCCTTTGGGACAAAGATACTAAAACGGGTCTTTAGCGAGTGTTCGAGTTGTTGGTTCGGGTCTTGATAACTGGTCAAACCCAAAGTCAACTTTACAAAATAATGAATGTTATGAGATAACTCAATAAAACTTTATAAGACTTAACCAAGTATGTAGATCTATTGTTTTAGAACTAACAACGTACGTTAAGCGAGTATTCGGTTTTGTCGGTCCACACTATGTTATGAGATCAAGTTGGATCCAACATTTCCATGTACTTAAGAAAATAATTAAAATCGGATTGGTTCGTTTCCTTGATGGTCACCACATGCCCAAATATCATAAATCTTGTATAATAATTTATAAATGAGAAATATTTAAGTTTTACAACTAAAAAGTTAACAACAAGTCTTTTAAGCAAAAGTATCAGTTTAGTTCAGTTTCCATCTCCCAACGAGTTCATAGATGGATTCCACATGCTTAATATCAAAGAACTTGTAAAAATGATTTTAGAAACTCAAATCTAACATGTTTAAACAACTATTTTTAACAAAACTAGTAAGCAAAAGTTCGGGTTCTGGTTTAGAGCTAATGCGGTTAAACCGAAGCATAGACTCTTAGAACCCACACCATGGAACTTGTAAATAAACTAAAATGAGCAAAAGTTAGTCATAAATAATATGTGCAAACAAGTTATGTGTGTGTGTATATCAAGAACACGAAGTCCTCCATAAAGCCTTGCCTTACGAGGTTGAAACTTAACCGATCGGAACCGGAGAAGTAACTACCAAAGGAAACAAGGGATGAGTATTATATATATGTTGTACCACCATATTCGAGTATTAGTAAGACTACATAACCTAAAAAGAATGAAAGATGAAGCTTGGTTTGACATTTGGAAGTCAAACCTTCAAGAATACATAAATAACAACCTTGAATCTATGGAGTTTTGAGAGAGTTTTTGGAGATGTAGCAAATGTGAAAATTAAGGAGATGGGTGTGTATATATAGGGTAAGTGTCAAAGCTTATTTACAAGGTTCTCTTTTATGTTTTATATGAAAATAGGCTGGTTAAACAAACAAGCAAAGCATAAAACAACAAACTAAAACGAAATGGTGTACAGGGGGTCCTAGACGCCGCAGGCCTCCCCTTGGCCCTCTGGTCGCGCGACGCGGCGTGCACAGGAGGGCTGGACCAGCTCGTCTAGTGGTTCGTTTCGCGTTCAGAAGTTCGTTTTTGATGTAATTTGCTCTTTTTAAGTTCGTTTTCGAATCCGTAAAAGAGCTTTTTCAAATTAAACAAATGGGAACAATTTGGTAACATAAAATCCAATATTTTATATATCATGAGTTTCGGTTTACAAAACGGGTCGGTGTACAACATAAAACAATGCATAAACGAATACAAACAAGACCCGAAATTGATGAATGTCACACCTAGTTTCCATGAACATGATTGAATCATGAATGATTATAAAAATTTGTTTTAAAGATTTTAATCATCAATCTTGAATTAACGGATTATGATGACAAAACATATTTCATCAAAGGTTAATTGCAAAATAATCATGTACTTCAAAAACTAATCACATATTCAATATAATCATAAGTTGGAATCAAATTTCAGCATAGAATTATAATGCAAATGGAATTTTAGCTCATGATAAGCAAGACAATGAACATCAAAGAAGATGAAGATAACAAACACATGATTAACCTGGAGCAATCTAACCAATATTGGTGATGAATCTTCCTTCTTCAATGGTGATAAATGATAATGATGATGATGAATGCCTCCAAGCCTTTAAACTCTCCAATGGATCTTCAATTTTAAGTGTTAAGTGAGTGTTTTTAAGTGAGAAACCGGTCCAAACCCTCTCCAAGCGCACCTCTTGCAACGGAACATGCAATCTATTGCAACGTGCCTACTGGGCACGACCCCGTGTCCAGCTGTCCATGTGCATTAATTGCTTGTCAGATCGTACATTTGATGACTTAGCACAGGGGCATGTTGGATGAGTCACATGGGTGTGTTTTGGATGCCAGATTCTTATATTTTTGTCTTTTCTTGGAAAGGTGACCAAGGGGGTGTGCTAGGTGAGACACGACCCCGTATCCACTTCATCATATTTTGTCTTTTCTTGTAAAGGTGACCATGGTCCACGGGAGTGTGCTAGGTGAGACATGGCCTTGTGTTGGATTCATTAGATTTTGTCTTTTCTTAGAAAGGTGACCACATATGTGTGCTTCTTGAACATGGGGGTGTGTTAAATTGACTGATACACAATTTCTTCATTTTTCTTCACTTTTCTTCGTGTATCCACTCGTTTCTTTGTTTGAGACTGGAATAAAAAATAGAAATTAACATAATAAGTAGCTATTTAAACTAGCTATTGTTATAAAAGATTGTATTTTGGAAATTATTTTATGCTTAAAAGATGTATATTTTCATATACATCAATATCCCACATGTAGGTCTCCCAAAACCGGATTTAAAAAAACGAAAGGATTTGCTCTCGATAAACGATCGAGACGGGTGCATGAAATCATACGATTAAACATAAAATATAAAGATAAGATAGAGGATAAATAGATAATATAAACCATCTCATAATCGGTAACAAAAGATATAAAATTTTAAACGAACCGGCTCCACCCAAGGTGAGCTCCCCTTTGGTGGGTGATTTACACCAGGAAAACACGCAAAAACGAAATACAAATGTCCTATTTATAGCTAAACACATTCCATCTAGAAGCTTTCTCCCTATTGAAGGTGCACATGTGCATTCAATCACTCGTATCGCATTCGGATTGTTCGCTGATGTGTGGTTTAAAGAACATGTTTTAAGTGCTCAATATTATGTGTTTTAATTTATTATCTACATCGAACACGATTACTTTGAGTGTTTTATGTTTACAGGTACTTGGACCTTAATAGAGTTGATTTGGTGTACATAGGAGGGCAAGAGATCAAGTTATGGATGGAGGAATGCAACGGGGAGTTCGAGACGATGAAGAAGATTGATAAATATAAAAATTACATAATCTGGTACTGTAGAAACCATAGGCTACAGGTACCAGACCGTAGCCTACGGGTCTGGCTGATGATTTGTCACTGTAAAGCAGAGAGTGAAGCCCTTAGCCTACGATAAGGTCATAAGCTACGGTTCCAGCCGTAGGCTACGGCTGGGTCTGAAGGGAATTCATATTTTTTTTATTTTTCTTTCATATTAAAACCCATGTAACCCTAAAGTCGATCATTCTTCATATCCTATCATCCTTGGGAGATATTGGAGCCGTCATACACCATCCTAACACCCTTGAATCACCATAATCATCCATGCTTTCATCATTCCACTCCATAATCAAGCTTATTAAGATGAAGATGTAAGGCTAAACCATTTGTAACCATCTATGTGAGTAGGGTTGTGATTTTGGTTAGACTTTTGATGTTTTAAACCTTGGTATTGGATTTGGATTTGATATACCATTCGGTTAGTTAACTTTTGATGTTTGTTTGTGCAATTACACAGTTTTTCGTAACTGAATGCTTTGAAGTTTTAACAGTTAATTGATGTGAGGTCATCAACTTTTAGGATCAGGTTATTAAAGTCATTAACTCGTTTATCTTTAATCATTATGCCGATTGCATTTATCAAACCCTAAAACTGGTAGGGATGGCAATGGGTCGGGTTTGGGACGGGTCTAGGTATTCCCAGACCCATCCCAAACCCGTCGGGTATTCATCGGGTAATTACCCGTTGGGTTTCAGAGATACCCATCGGTTTTCCTATCAGGTTTTGAGGAAAAAATGTTTGACTGCTGAAAAGAATGGATTATAAACCAATTGATAGACCATAAATCTAGTCTTTCCCCTGATTCTAAATATCTATGTGATATATCATTCACAGTATCAGAAACACATCTTGATTCTAACTAATGTGATAAGTAACTAGAATAAATCGTAATTCCAATGATTGCATAAGTAAACAAGCAAACTAAAATATTGAAATATGTGTTCAACAAGAGATAAGAATAAGAAGATCGGAATAATCGACCAATGGAAGAGGAGGCTGGAACTTGGAAGCCGGCGTTTACTTGTTTAGATTTAGAAATAGAAAGGTCGGCATTTTTGTTAATAGATTAGATATGGAAACCAAGAGTCTGACTTCTATTGATTGAAAATATACTTGAAAACTAGAATACGTATAAATATTTAAAATACATATATAAAGAAGTTATGTCGGGTATATAATCGGGTAAATGGGTAAATGTTATCGGGTAATCGGGTAATTTAGAAATCCCAAACCCGTCCCAAACCCGCGAAACATTTTAAAACCCGTCCAAACACATCCCAAACCCTAATGGGACGGGTTATACCCGTCAACCCGTCCCAATTATCTCGGGTTTCAGGTTTACCCATTGGGTTCAGGTTTTATTGTCATCCCTAAAACCGGTAACAATTAGGTTATTATTCATTTAAACCAATTGTTCGGATGAAGTTATGTCAGTAAGGTCAAATATTTAGTCTTTTGATTATAGGTTTAAACAAACAAGTTTTACAAATAGGTTTAATCAATTGGTCTAGTCTGCTTCACAACTTGAAACCTAAAGTTGGTTATTTTCTCATAATTGTTTACAACACCTTAAGACTTACGTTTCTTTCTCAATACATATTCGGTTGAATTATCAGGCTCACTAGAAGATGAAATGAGGTCGACAACGTTTAATTTAATGGATGAATCGATGAGGTCTACCGAAACGATGTCTGACAATGTTTAGCTTCTGCAATTCTTTTGTTAGAATTATGATATACTGCCTTTTTATACGAGTTAATCTTGTTGGCCTCATTTGAAAAAACCTCGAAAATGTGTAATTGCTTATACAATCCGAAGAAAAGTTCTTTTAACCAATGTTTTCAGAACCGGACCGGCCATCGACCCGAACACCTTACCGGGTCAAAGGTCAGACCGACCCGGGAGGTCGGACCGGAAATCAACCCGGCGACGTCATAATAATTAATAATAATAATAATAATAATAATAACCAAGGTTTGTTAAAAATATAAAAGTTAAGAAACAAGAAAACAAAACTACACATTAGAATAAGTTTAGGGTCAAGTTTAATATAAATATAACCTTGAAGGTATAAAATGTAACTTAGTAAAACGATAATAAAAGCCCGTGCTCATATGGAAGTTTTATGTATCAAACCCTAAATAAAAGTCACATCTGCCGCCTCCATCGCTTCACCATCTTCATCATTGAAGTTTTATGGAAGTTTTATGGTTAAATCACTTCACCATCTTCATCTCCTTCTGATCTCTACACCTCTTTCTCATTCACAGTCCCCATTTTTATACTCGCCGGATGTGCGGTGGCCGGAATTTTGACCGATTTTCTCAAACTGGATAAAAGAATTTATTATCATTTTAAAAAGAACAAATCTGCATGTCCGACCGCCAGGTCACCGGGTCCGGTCCAACCGGCGCCCGTGCAGACCGGCCTGCCCAATAGAAAACGGGTTATACACCCCGACCCGGACCGTATTAAGGCCGGGTCCCGGCCGGGCCGAGTCGGGTTTCAAAACCATGCTTTTAACATATTAAACTATAGAAATGTGACCTTTTGATACTTAGTGATATTTATTTAATATTAAAATATTAAATATTATACAAAAGCATAGTAAAGTAATTACTTATTTAACATATAACTCGCCTTCAGTAAAGCAAACAAAACACTCTCAAAATGAGACGAACTTAATGGTTGAATGCTTTAACAATAATTTCATAAAACACACAGAAGATACTAGGTCCAAAAAAAACAAACAAATTCAGCTTTAAATATCACTAACATATTTGCTATTCTGCAAATTAAACTATACACGTTACTAACAGATTGGGTATCTTTAAAATTAACTTATGAGCATCACCAACAGTTGCTCCCCATAGTCAGAAATAACATAAATAGAGAAAGAAATTATTATATATAATAATTTAGAACTTTGGTGCCGTAAAGTCCCCATTGGGTCACTTGCGGCACCTTATTCGTGAAATTTTGTTTGTTTATTTTATTATTATTATTATTATTTTATTTTATTTTAGTTCAAGCCCGTAACGCACGTAGCAAAAATCGATCAAAAACCAATTTTGTTTTTGTTTTGTTTTAGTTATCGTATTATAACAAACGTGACGGATTCGTGTAAACTCAGCGTTTTGTTTTAGTTCTAGTACCGTAACGTACGTAATGAAAACCAACCGAATGCTGATTTTTTTCAGTTCCGGTACCGTAACAAACGTGACAGAAACTGACTGAATTCGCATAAAGGACCATCTAACGCTCAGGATCGATACTGGTTGGGTTTTACCAACGATCGGGTTTTACCGACCAGCTCCACCCAATTGGTCCACCTCAAGATTTTTTTTTTAGTTCCGGTACAATAACACACGTAACCGAAATCAACCGAATTCGTGTCGACCTACCATCTCAATTCTCAACGCTTGGGTTTTACCGCCCGAAATTTACCAACCTGAAATACTAGTTACGCTATAAACAACAAAATTAACATCAAGGAAAACTATGGAGATAACATTTAAAGAAACACTTTAAACAATAATACCAAAATGGCCGACCGAAATTAGGTCCGATTAACCAAGTGAGGCAACAACAGAGTGCAAAGGATATACTTTAGGGATAATTTAGTTATTTAGAACATTTTTGGTGAAAGGATACAGCAGGCTCAGTTCGTTGTATACTTTGACTTGGGTCAAACAAACTACACACATAAATCTGGGGTAGTTTAGTCATTTTATATTAAGTGCTTTTACTTTACTCTGCAGGTGGAGTTGTTTGTTGTTGGCAATACATTAGCACAATCTCGATGAGGTTTAGCATTTGACTTGGGCTGGAGAGATATAAGGTAAAACATGACATTTTATTACTTCTTTTCATGTGCAGTAGTGATCAATATTAATGCTTTCAAAAGTATTTTAGTAGGTTCGAATTTTGAGTTTTTGGCGATTGAAACTCGTGTTTACATCAAATTTGTAACGGGTCAGCTTTACAACAAGGACTAGTTTGGTAATTTTGAGTACTTGGTCTAATTTAAAAGTGTACGTTCACAGTTTGACTTACAATTAATCAAACCTTCACTTCTTCTGAATTGCTATTTGCTTACATGGGCGCGCCAAACAGTTGGCTGTAGGCTCGATGAATTAGAAGGAATCAGATTTGATTTGGGTTCACTTTTTCTATAAAACGAGCGTACGGGTTGAAAGTGTTTGAAGTCATGGTGTGCAAATTATACTTAGGTAGATTTAGATTTGGAGGGTATTTCTGGTCATGGAGTGCAAATTGTACTTAGGTAAATTTAGATTTGGAGGGTATTTTTGGTATGGTTTCGTTTGCCATATAAAGTTTCAAATGTTTTGTGCCTTTACTTTTTTCCCCCCATTTCGTTAATGGTGTACAGAATTTTTATTTATACTTTATTTGTACAGAATTTTTATTAATACTTTATTTGTAACGAGCAAGATTATAACTTGCAATTTATATTTTATTGATATTGGACTAATGGGTCGGATTAAAACTTGGTTTTTGTTGTTGATACATCTAATGCATTTAACGTGCCACACCGCAACGCTTGGGTACGAGTTAAACATAACTAGTACCATATATATTATCACAAAGCTAATTATCTAAAGCTTGCTAATTATCTAAAACTTGAAATATGTTTCATATTATATGCTTTAAAAATAAGCCGGGGCAACTAGAACATAGTTAATGTTACTTTTAAGTCTTAACAGCAACTTATAGACTAGCAAAAGCCAAATAAAAACATAGTTAATGTTGTCTTAGGTCTTAACAGACATTGCAACTAATAGACTAGCTACGACTTAAACGACCCTTAAACATGGAGTAGACAAAATTCCCAGTGCGGGCATGTTTGGATTCAAGCCATAAAGAAGATCATCGAGTTGTGATCGACAAAACCTTCTTTCTATATATATATATATATATATACATATATTGTCACTAGGTAGGAATCCTCCTTACCCTGTTGTACTTGGCGCGAACTCTCTCTGATTCAAAGCTGTGGAGTTTCAGAAAGCTAGGACGATAAGTCATCACCCTGTAGATGTAGCGCTGCCGACCCATGTGTAGAAACGTGTTCCTGTTAAGACAATAAGCCACTAGAGCGTCCGTCGCCTGATCATACATGATGAAAGTACTAGTACCATTTAAACCATCAATGAGACACAGGGGATGCGATCTAATAAGTATAGGGTTTAACCTTTCTTGGATAGCTCTCTCTTTATACCAAAATTCCTCCTTCATCACCCAAACCTCATATCCTAACCAACACCAAGAAATTTGACTTAGCCTTCCTTTTAGGACTCCCAACATTTGCTTCGAGTTTCGATTATCTCCGGGAGGGGACGGAAACACCTCAAATGTCTCTGTGTCCAAGTCAAAAGCATAGATTCGGCCATCCTCAAGCCAATACACATGACTATCCACAAATACACCAGCATCCAGATCCTTTGTTTTCTTAAAGTGGTAAGGGTTTTTTCTCAAACTTCTCCATTGGTCCGTGCCAAGGGTTTAAACCTCGATTTCAACCGCGTAAGCCTCGGTTCGATTCTTTAACACTCTCCTACCACATAACCGAATCACTTTGTATTCACCTGCCATTGAAACTCCAAATCCATAATTCATCAACTCAAGAGTACCCTTCTTCAAACATGGTTTAGGAAAGACTAGATATTCATGCAAAGCAGGATTAAATACATAGACAACATCATCTCCCTGGCAACAACATATCAAGCCATTCACTGAACCCACTTGAAGGATCCCATAAGGACATTCAGGAACACAGAGATTAAGATCAAGGGTCTTGACAGGAACAATGTGGTAACCAGCATCAACAGCTTTGTGTTCAATCTCTACCCACAGGAAAGAAACTGGCCAAAACTTATCTACTTTTGATGTAACTAGTCACATCTTCTTTTAGAATCTCTGATAAAATCTCTGTATTAAATCTTTTTTCATATCGGTAACATAAAAAGCCATCATTGATTAACATATAACACTAGATACCAACTAACCCTTTAGACTATCTCAATGCTAAATTATTTCATATCTTTAAAATTTCAATTTCACCTCGATAGTAAGACCATGCGTACCCCATGCGTTGTGGAGATGGCATATGATAGAATTCATTGAACATAGGTTCCACAACTGTAGCATGGAAAAGCAATTCTAGAGAGTTACTATAAAATTAGTATTGATGAAGCCATAAAGTAACATGCAATTATTTCGTGTGTGAGTCAGGTGGAATTATGATTCTTGGTGACGTAATTGATACTTTTGTTTCTTGGCCAGAATGCATAATCTCATGTGACTAGGAGGTTTGTTCCCTTTTATTTCTATTCAAGTACAAATATTAGGGGTGTTCACGGTTCGGTTTGAAACCGTGAAACCGTTCAAACCGGTTTGGTTTCATGGTCGGTTTTTTTCATAACTATCAGTCGCTCGGTTTCAAAAGATTCAAACCGTAGCGAACGGTTTCGTTTACGGTTTACAACAAAAACCAACTGTGTATTAATTTATTTATATTTACCCAAACCATGAAACCAAATCGGAACCAAAACGTTACTAACAGTTTGGTTCGGTTCTGTTTAAGAGTCCTACGGTTCGGTTTTGGTTTACAAAAATAAAAACCGTTACCAACGGTTTGGTTCATGGTTTGACTCAAAAACCGAACCGTGAATACCCCCAACAAATATCACAAGAGAGCATATATTTTGTGACACTGAGGTTTGTTCCTATTTTGTTCTATTCAATTACAAAATATGACATTAATTATACATATTTGTTTTTCATATTCTGTTGTTCCAGCTACCACCACTCCCATTCTCAAAAAAACCAGACAGAGCTGGCAAGAAGTCAAAGGTAAAGTACACAACGATAGACAGGGTGAACACACAGAAGATAATGAGCAGTGCCAAGAAAACTGACGCCTTAGCTAGTATATAGGTAGTCGTTATTTTGTATATATATAGGTATAGCTAATTTTGCATATATGATACAAACAGATGTATAGATTTGCTTAAGTGAATATTATTGTTATTATAATTTGTTTCTTATTTTGTTTTGTCATGCTTGTTTACAGCTGTTTTATATTACTTCACAAAAAATACAAATAATTATATATTGTCTAATTATACAGTATTAGTCACATAGAAACACATTAAATAATAAGTTGGTTGTGGCTCAATGGTAGAGCACTCACTTTACAAGTGAGAGGTAGGGGGATCAAACCTCACTACCATCAACTTATATGGGAGATATGAGGGATGACCCTGGCTTGCCAGGGTTCGAGTCCTGACCTCACCCGGTTTTACCGGCTCCTCGCTGTCGTGCCGTTTGGCGGGCGTGGGGGTCAGGTTTTATCCGGTAAATTTCTCAACAGGTGGACCGCTAGGGGTTCCGTCCGTCCGGACTAGTGGCCGGATCGGGCTACCTTTAGCCAATGGGGGCCGCGTACGGGGTACTCGGCGTTACTTAGTTGGCCGTTCAAAAAAAAAAAAGAAACACATTAAATAAGTGTGGCCAAAAGTAAGACAATAGCCACACTTCAAATTACAAAAATTCGAGTCTATAAATGACCATTAGCCACAACAAAAACATTGTTGTGTGACGGAATGATAGCATAGTTGATGGAGATAACAAGTTATGTGTGGCTAAAAGTGTGACATAGCCACATCGAAAACACAAAAATTCGTGTGGCTATAAATAACCATTACCCACACCATGCTTGCTTCGTTTTTTTGTGTGTAACGGAATCATATAAAACGTCATATAAAAAAACACTAAGTGTGACCAAATGGCATAAAATAACCACACTCTACATATTTTTGTGTGTCCATCACTATCAATCTTGGTTTAAAAAAGCGCGCCTGAGGCGAGCCGAGGCGAGAGGCGACCTAAGGCGAGAGCTTCATCGCTTTTGCCTACTCAAGGCGAGCAATGTTCAAAAGGCGAGAGTGAGGCGCTATTTTTAGGCAAAAAGCGGCCTGAGGCGAAGCCGAGGCGAGCCCGTAGCGATCTCCTTTTGTATAGATGTCGTTTTTATGCATCAAAATGTTGTAAAACATGTTTTTTAGGTTGTACATGTAGATAATTTATAAATTGAATCATATATAACACCTATTTATTGGTACATTTAGAGTTGGGATGCTAAAAACATAAGATATATATTTAAAAAAATTATATAAAAACTTTACGCCTCATATTTGAAAAGCTTTCGCTTTTTGCGCTTTGCGCTTCGCGCTTCGGTTTTAGACCTCATCGCTTTTGTTCGCCTCTCACTTTTTAAAACTAAGCTAGCAATTGGTCATACTTTCATCACTTGGTTTATTTTTGTGGAGGAACGAGATCAAACGTCATTGGAAAAATCACTAAGTGTGACTAAAAGTATGATAATAGCCAAACTTTATATTACAAAACCATTATGTGAGAAACAACGGTAAGACAATGGCCACACCACAAACTACAAAAGACTGTTTGAGTGGCAAGTTCACATTTTTAGCTACATTGACATTAACCTCCTGTTTCTATATGATATGATTAGCCACACAATGCATCACTATGTGTGATGAAAAGTTTGACAATAGTATGGAGAAGATGTTAGTGTTAGATAAAATATAGAACTTTGTTTATAGATAACAAAACCGTAAACAAAACGTAAATGATTTTTTTTAAGATAGTTAAGGCTTGAAAATTTGAGATTTTGAGATTTATAGAGTCGGAAGAATCGCGCATGAAATCACCATGACTTGATATTCCAACACTAAATAAAAGGTTTTATAAAACATCACGTTGGAGTCCAAACATGTGCACGTAACCACCGCGACTTTTTCATGTTTTAGACTCAAATAACAATGATAACACAATAAATCGAGATACAACGTCATGCCAAAACACTAGTCCACGAAATCACCGTAGCCCTATTGATTTAACACCGAAAAATTAGGATGGCGACCGGAACGCTCGCATTCGACTACTTAAAGAATTAACATTTATAACACGGTTTATGGCCTAGAAAACGAGCATTATAACTCAACCATCCCATGTAAGTAAATCACCTTCGATCATTGGAATCTTTTTGTCAAATGGTCATTTTATAATGTCTCGTTTTCTATGATGGCTACAAACCCGATATAAACGCAACCTTTAAGGGATTTGAAACAACGGGATCCAAGTTAATCTTGTAATCCATAAAACACAATAAAAATCTACTTTTTGCGTTTTAAGGTAAGGATACCTTGGAAATACTATGAAAGTGTGTGTATGTGAACATTTAGGATATTGGTGAATTTTAAACAAGTTCATAAATAAACATGCGATATGAACAATAAAATAGAGTAAACACGTATGAACACACGAATAGGACCCTAAGCATAACAATTCTAGGTCGTTACGTCTAACCACCTATCTTAATTGTCATGGCTCTGATACCAATCTGTCACACCCCGACCAAAGGCGGCGGAACATGCCAAGGTGTAACGATTGCCCATAAGCGCATGACACTATTTAAAGCGACAATATTTAACAACCTCATTTCATTTCACAACATCGAAAATGTCACATAACCAAATATTCATAAGTCAAATACAACAAAATATAGCAAAATATAACAAATCAAATATTGTTCATTTTTGTTAATATCCTAACGGTATTTGTATCATTTTCTTCACCGAACTCCATAATCAACCTAGATGAAACCTGTAACATTTCATAAAATAAAGTTGTCAACACAAAGGTGGGTGAGCAATTCATAAGTTTGAACAATAGATATATAGTATGAAAAACCACAAAACTAGTATACAAAACCATAAATAATAGCTATAAACTTGGATAAATTGACAATCGCTAATAGAATTACGTTAGCGCCACCTAGCTACAAGGGATTGTCAAGTAGTCTAAGATTTAATAGAATATCGTTAATTGTATTACATTAACGACACCTTGCTACAAGGGGTGCCAAGTAATCTAGGATTTTAACGAGCAAGAACACCAACCGAAAGCGATAAACACATAGGCATATAAGCATAGAACACCAAATCGAGCAATTATTCAAGTAAAGTATACAACAACGTTTGTGGTTTAAGACTCAAGTATAAAGCATTTGATTTGAATAAGTATGAAATGTCACCCCAAAACAAAAGATAGAAAACGGGATATGAAGTTACTCACGTTCAAGTATAAAACTTGATCGGTAAAAGATGAATAACCGGATGGATGAATTCTAACGAGCAAGGCCTAAATGACAATAAAATCTTGGATTTAGAATGGTTGTCTTGAAGATCTTTAAATAAAATAATTGTTGCAAAAAGTAAACAATTAAAGTTCAAGGTTTTAAATGTAACTATTTAAGAATTCATAATAACAATCCTTTAAAAATGTAAGTTTGCTCGAAACCGGGTTAAAGTATCTAACCTTAATATTTACTTAACCCATGTTAAGTAATAAGGTGGGAAAAATGCTAAAATGCAAGTTCCTTTGGTACAAAGATACTAAAACGGGTTTTTAACGAGTGTTCGGGTTGTCGATTCGGGTCTTAACAAATGGTCAAACCCAAAGTCAACTTTCCAACATATTAATTGTTATGAGATAACTCATTAAAATATACTAACACTTAACCAAGTATGTAGATCTATTGTTTAGAACTAACAACGCACGTTAAGCGAGTGTTCGGTTTTGTCGGTCCAAACTATGTGATGAGATCAAGTTGGATCCAACAATTCCAAGTACTTAAGAAAATAATTAAAATCAGTTTGTAAACTATTTTTAAAGAAATATACAAGTCTTGATTGCTAAAAACACACTTGTGTGTCTTAAGCGAGTAAAAGTCGGTATAGTTCGGTTTGGTTCGGTCTCCATCTCCCAAATAGTTCATAGATGGTTTCTACATGCCCAAATGTCATAGAACTTGTATATTGGTTTATAAATGAAGAAAACTTAAATTTTACAACTAAAAAGTTAACTACAAGTCTTTTAAGCAAAAGTTTCGGTTTAGTTCGGTTTCCATCTCCCAACGAGTTCATAGATGGATTCCATATGCTTAATATCAAAGAACTTGTAAAAATGATTTTTGAAACTCAAATATAGCAATAAACAAGTTTAAACAACTATTTTAACAAAACTAGTAAACAAAAGTTCGGTTTCCGGTTTGGACTAGTTTCGGTTAAACCGAGGTTAGTCTTATACAACCCCACACCATGGAACTTGTAAATAAGATGAACAAACTAAAAGGGTTAGAAGTTAGTCATAAGTGATATGTATAATAAGTTATGTGTGTGTGTATATATATCAAGAACACGAAGTCCTCCATGAAGCCTTGCCTTATGACATTCGAAACTTAACCAACCGGAGTCGGTGAAGTAACAAATAAAGGAAACAAGGGGTGTGTATTATATATATGTTGTACCACCATATTCAAGTGTTAGTAATATTATATGAACAAGTTAAAATGAAAGACTATAGTTAGTTGACCTTAAGAAATCAAAATAACAAAATGTTGAAGATGAATACTTCGATTTGAGAGAGATTTTGGAGAAGATGAACAACCAAAATGGTGTATGGAGCCCTGCTTTTATAATGGTAAGAGTATGGTTCATACAAATAGGGTAAAGATGCATGTGAAAGTTGAAATGGTAAAACAAGTTTTTTGTAAATGGCAATAATAGTCTCCAAAGTTTGGTTTAAGACATTTTAAGGAGTTTTAAGGACCAAAAAGAATGTTTTCAAGACCCAACAAGTGTAAAACAATATTGTAACATAAAATCCATCATTTTGATTATATCATAAGCTTTGGTTTACAAAATGGGTCGGTTTACATGATAAACGAATACAAACGAGACCCGAAATTGATGAATGTCACAGTATCCCCTACTTTAGGAAATTTCGTCCCGAAATTAAGATGACGATGATGATGCAAACAAGTGTGGATACTTCTCCTTCATTGTGTCTTCTCGTTCCCAAGTGAACTCCGCGCCACGCCGTGATTCCCATCGAACTTTGACTAACCGAATACAACTACGCTTGGTTTTCTTCTCGCTGCGATCCATGATCTCAGCGGGTCGTTCAACCATGATCATCGACTCATCGACATGTACTTCGTCGAGAGGTATATAGAGATTTCCCTCGGCTAAGCACTTCTTAAGATTTGATACATGAAAAGTCGGATGAACACCGGCAAGTTCTTCCGGTAGTTCGAGTCGATAAGCCACCTTCCCAATACGTTCAAGGATTTTAAAAGGACCAACAAAACAAGGAGCTAGGTTACCCTTCTTTCCAAAACAGACTACCCCCTTCCAAGGAGATACTTTTAAAAGGACAATATCATCAACATTAAATTCAATAGGTTTTCGCCGTATATCGGCGTAACTCTTTTGACGATTTCTAGCGGCTAGGAGATTCTTACGGATTTGATTAATGACATCGGTGGCTTCTTGGACCATCTCGGGTCCTGTGATTTGAGCTTTACCGATTTCGTTCCAACAAATTGGGGAACGACATTTACGACCGTAAAGAGCTTGAAAAGGAGCCACATCAATGCTAGAGTGGTAGCTATTGTTGTAGGAGAACTCGATGAACGGAAGATGAGAATCCCAATTCCCACCGAAATCAAGAACACATGCTCGTAGCATATCCTCGAGTGTTTGGATTGTACGTTCGGATTGACCGTCCGTTTGAGGATGATAAGCGGTGCTAAGATCGAGACGTGTTCCCAAAGATTCTTAAAGAGATCGCCAAAAATGAGAGGTAAAACGGGCATCGCGATCAGAGATGATAGACAATGGCAAACCGTGTCGACACACGATTTCCCGAACATAGATTTGAGCAAGCTGCTCGACAGAGTACTTCTCGCGAATCGGAATGAAATGAGCAGATTTGGTTAATCGATCGATGATCACCCAAATGCTATCGTTGCCTTTCTAGGTTTTGGGTAATTTGGTGATAAAGTCCATAGCAATGTCTTCCCCTTTCCAAACGGGAATCGGTGGTTGCTCGAGTAGACCAAAAGGTCTTTGATGTTCGGCTTTGACTTTCGAGCAAGTAAGACATCTAGATACAAACAACGCTACGTCCTTTTTCATACCCAGCCACCAAAAGGTAGCACGAAGATCGAAATAAATCTTATCCGCACCGGGATAAACGGAATAATGCGAATTATGAGCTTCGTCGAGAATACAAGTACGAAGGTCATCGCGATCGGGAACCCACAAACGATTGAGAAAATACAAAATACCATCGGGTTTGGTTTCGAGTTGAAGTTCGGCTCCACATGACATTTTGTCGTACATATTACCTTCTTCGACGGAGGTGCGTTGAGCTTGAAAGATAAGAATTTGAAGATCGGTTTGAACAATGACGCTTAGAAGTAGAACGGATTTAACATTAACCTTTCGACTTAGGGCGTCGGCGACAACATTCGCTTTACCGGGGTGGTAGCGAATCTCGCAATCGTAATGACTAAGTATTTCGGCCCATCGTCGTTGTCTCATGTTGAGATCTTTTTGGTCGAAAATGTGTTGAAGGCTTTTATGATCGGTAAAAACCACACATTTTGTACCATAAAGGTAATGTCTCCAAATTTTGAGAGCGAAAACGACGGCACCAAGTTGGAGATCGTGAGTCGTATAGTTCTTCTCGTTGACCTTAAGTTGCCTTGATGCGTATGCGATGACTTGACCTCGTTGCATGAGAACACAACCAAGGCCTTGATGGGATGCATCACAAAATACAACAAAATCGTCGTTTCCATCGGGAAGGGTTAGAATAGGAGCATTGCAAAGCATGTCCTTGAGAGTACAAAAGGCTTCCTCTTGCTTCGAACCCCAATCGAAGGGTTGTCCCTTATGGGTGAGAGAGGTAAGAGGCAAAGAGATCTTGGAAAAATTTCGAATTAAACGCCGATAATATCCCGCCAAACTGAGGAAGGATCGAATTTCCATGGGAGTCGTTGGAGTTTTCTAATCCTTAACGGCCTCAATTTTAGCGGGATCAACATGAATACCTTTGTCGTTTACGATATGTTCCAAAAATTGAACTTCCTCGAACCAAAATTCACATTTGGAGAATTTGGCATAGAGTTGTTCATTTCTAAGGAGTTTGAGAATGGAACGCAAATGATGTTCATGTTCGGCTTTGGATTTAGAAAAGATAAGGATGTCATCAATAAAGACAATAACGAATTTATCAAGGAATGGTTTGCAAACGCGGTTCATAAGGTCCATAAATACCGCGGGTGCATTTGTTAACCCGAAGGGCATAACCAAAAATTCGAAATGTCCATATCGAGTACGGAAAGCGGTTTTAGGAATGTCTTCTTCGCGAATACTCAATTGATGATAACCCGATCGAAGATCAATTTTGGAGAAACAAGTTGAGCCTTGAAGTTGGTCGAATAAGTCGTCGATACGTGGCAATGGATAACGATTTTTAAAAGTAAGCTTGTTGAGTTCACGATAATCAATGCACATACGAAACGAACCATCCTTCTTTTTCACGAAGAGAACGGGAGCGCCCCAAGGAGAAGAGCTTGGAATAATGAAGCCTTTATCGGAAAGTTCTTCGAGTTGGTTTGATAGTTCTTGCATTTCCGACGGGGCTAGACGATAAGGAGCCTTGGCCACGGGCATCGCTCCAAGCACAAGATCGATTTGGAATTCAATCGGACGAACGGGAGGAAGACCGGTAACGTCATCGGGAAAGACATCAAGGAAATCACGAACAATAGAAATATCTTGGATCTTCCTTTCCTTTTTGTCTTTTGTCACCGAGAGAGCTAGAAACGGGACGTACTTTTGGCGTAAGTACTTTTGCGATTGAGCACACGACATAAGGTTTAGCCTTCATGACGTTGTGTTTCCAAAGACCTTAAGAATTTTACCGTTGACGAGCGGGATGCGAATGAATTTATCAAAACAAACGACTTCGGCACGGTGCAAAGATAACCAATCCATGCCTACTATGACATCGAAGCTACCCATTTGCATCGGGATGAGATCGATGGAGAATTTATGCTTAGAAAGAATAAGAGAACAATCGCGGACGACGGAATTGATGGTAATAGAATTGCCATTGGCGACTTCAACAGAGGATGGTCGGGAAAGCTTAGTTCGAGGCATCGCAAGTTTTGACTCAAATTTCAAAGAAATAAAACTTCTATCGGCACCGGTATCATATAAAATAGAAGCCAAATGATAGGTCACCAAAAACATACCGTTCACAACATCGTTTGCCACTTGAGCTTGATTTGCATTCATCATAAAAGCTCGCCCTTGATTACCATGGTTGACTTGAGGTGCTTGTTGTGGAGGTGGAGGTGGTGCTTGGATTTCTTGGATGGGTTGGATGAGTGGTGCATTGAGTTGGGGAATTTGGGGTTGATAGGTTTGGACTTGGTAAGTTTGGGTTTGGTAGTAAGGTACGTTCATGGTTTGGTTAGCAAAGGTGAGGCGAGGGCAATTGTTGCGGAAATGGTTTGGATCTCCACAATTGTAACAAGCTCGGGGTGGTTGGGGTTGGTTTGGTGGGTAGGGTGCATATCGGTTTTGGGAATATTGGGGAAAAGTTCTTTGTTGGTTTGGTTGGTTAGGTTGGTTGGGTTGGGTTGGGTTCGTTGGGCGGATCGGCAAGTGGTGTTGAGATGGCCAAGTCGGTTGCAAATGGTACATTGGCGACAAGGCGAGTTTGTTGGGTGGTGAAATTGGCAAGCGTTACATAGCGGGTAAGGACCGGTATAGGGTCTTCGGTTTTGGGGAGCTTGGGTTTGTTGTTGAGGTTGGGTAACGACAAAGTTTCGGTAGTTGTTTTTGGGTTTCTTCTTGTTGTTGTTGTTGTTGTTGTTATTGTTGTGTCGGGAGGAGTTTGAGTAGTTTATGGCTTGTGGTGCAGGTTCAACCTTGGCTTGCGGTGTGGGCTCGGGCTTGTCTTTCTCACTTGCTTTCTTGAGGGTTAAGGTACCCGCCTTCACGTGATTTTCCGATAGCCAACCGGCTAACGTGATGGCTTCCTCAAGGTTCGCGGGTTTGCTACTCATGACCGAGTCCCGGATTTTCATCGGTTAACCCCCAATATATTTGTCAATTTCACGTTCGGGTGGGGTAACCAAGTGAGGTACAAGAACGCTTAGCTCGTGGAAACGGATCGAGTAAGCGGCGTTATCACCACTTTCTTGTTTTAGGTTCCAAAATTCTTCCTCAAGCTTTTGGAGCTCGTGTTTGGGACAAAATTTCTTCTTCATAACTGCCTTGAGCTCGGCCCATGGAAGAGCCATGGCCACATCCGTACCTTGGAGGTGCATAACACTACCCCACCATGTTAGGGCGGTTCCCCTAAACATGCTTGAAGCGAAGTTTGTCTTTTTCGCTTCGGGGCATTCGCTGTGTAAAAACACATTCTCCACAGATTCGAACCATTGCAACATGGTAGTGGCACAGTTGGTTCCAAAGAATTCGGACGGGTTGGCACTGGTAAATTGTTTAAGCAGGTAGGATGTGGGTTTGGGTTCAATAGGTGCAACAACGGGTGCGGGTTGGTTTGCTTGTATTTGGGTTATAAGTTCGGGAATCACCGCGGCCATTTTCTTGGCGACGAGAGCGGCCATACGTCGGGTGGAGTCATATCGCGATTGGCGTCTTAGCGGAGGCATGCTAACATTTATAAAGAAAATGGGATAAGTTTTGGATAAAAGGAAATGAATATAAAGGTGTATAAAATAAAATGAGATTTCGATTTTTGATTTGTGAATCCTAGAGTTAGTATGGAGAAGATGTTAGTGTTAGATAAAATATAGAACTTTGTTTATAGATAACAAAACCGTAAACAAAACGTAAATGATTTTTTTTTTGAGATAGTTAAGGCTTGAAAATTTGAGATTTTGAGATTTATAGAGTCGGAAGAATCGCGCATGAAATCACCATGACTTGATATTCCAACACTAAATAAAAGGTTTTATAAAACACCACGTTGGAGTCCAAACATGTGCACGTAACCACCGCGACTTTTTCATGTTTTAGACTCAAATAACAATGATAACACAATAAATCGAGATACAACGTCATGCCAAAACACTAGTCCACGAAATCACCGTAGCCCTATTGATTTAACACCGAAAAATTAGGATGGCGACCGGAACGCTCGCATTCGACTACTTAAAGAATTAACATTTATAACACGGTTTATGGCCTAGAAAACGAGCATTATAACTCAACCATCCCAGGTAAGTAAATCACCTTCGATCATTGGAATGTTTTTGTCAAATGGTCATTTTATAATGTCTCGTTTTCTATGATGGCTACAAACCCGATATAAACGCAACCTTTAAGGGATTTGAAACAACGGGATCCAAGTTAATCTTGTAATCTATAAAACACAATAAAAATCTACTTTTTGCGTTTTAAGGTAAGGATACCTTGGAAATACTATGAAAGTGTGTGTATGTGAACATTTAGGATATTGGTGAATTTTAAACAAGTTCATAAATAAACATGCGATATGAACAATAAAATAGAGTAAACACGTATGAACACACGTATAGGACCCTAAGCATAACAATTCTAGGTCGTTACGTCTAACCACCTATCTTAATTGTCATGGCTCTGATACCAATCTGTCACACCCCGACCAAAGGCGGCGGAACATGCCGAGGTGTAACGATTGCCCATAAGCGCATGACACTATTTAAAGCGACAATATTTAACAAACTCATTTCATTTCACAACATCGAAAATGTCACATAACCAAATATTCATAAGTCAAATACAACAAAATATAGCAAAATATAACAAATCAAATATTGTTCATTTTTGTTAATATCCTAACGGTATTTGTATCATTTTCTTCACCGAACTCCATAATCAACCTAGATGCAAACTTGTAACATTTCATAAAATAAAGTTGTCAACACAAAGGTTGGTGAGCAATTTATAAGTTTGAACAATAGATATATAGTATGAAAAACCACAAAACTAGTATACAAAATCATAAATAATAGCTATAAACTTGGATAAATTGACAATCGCTAATAGAATTATGTTAGCGCCACCTAGCTACAAGGGATTGCCAAGTAGTCTAGGATTTAATAGAATATCGTTAATTGCATTACGTTAACGACACCTTGCTACAAGGGGATGCCAAGTAGTCTAGGATTTATAGATTCCACCAACAGAAAGCGATAAACAAATAGACATATAAGCATAGAACACCAAATCGAGCAATTATTCAAGTAAAGTATACAACAACGTTTGTGGTTTAAGACTCAAGTATAAAGCATTTGATTTGAATAAGTATGAAATGTCACCCAAAAACAAAAGATAGAAAACGGGGTATGAAGTTACTCACGTTCAAGTATAAAACTTGATCGGTAAAAGATGAATAACCGGATGGATGAATTCTAACGAGCAAGGCCTAAATGACAATAAAATCTTGGATTTAGAATGGTTGTCTTGAAGATCTTTAAATAAAATAATTGTTGCAAAAAGTAAACAATTAAAGTTCAAGGTTTAAAATGTAACTATTTAAGAATTCATAATAACAATCCTTTAAAAATGTAAGTTTGCTCGAAACCGGGTTAAAGTATCTAACCTTAATATTTACTTAACCCATGTTAAGTAATAAGGTGGGAAAAATGCTAAAATGCAAGTTCCTTTGGTACAAAGATACTAAAACGGGTTTTTAACGAGTGTTCGGGTTGTCGATTCGGGTCTTAACAAATGGTCAAACCCAAAGTCAACTTTCCAACATATTAATTGTTATGAGATAACTCATTAAAATATACTAACACTTAACCAAGTATGTAGATCTATTGTTTAGAACTAACAACGCACGTTAAGCGAGTGTTCGGTTTTGTCGGTCCAAACTATGTGATGAGATCAAGTTGGATCCAACAATTCCAAGTACTTAAGAAAATAATTAAAATCAGTTTGTAAACTATTTTTAAAGAAATATACAAGTCTTGATTGCTAAAAACACACTTGTGTGTCTTAAGCGAGTAAAAGTCGGTATAGTTCGGTTTGGTTCGGTCTCCATCTCCCAAATAGTTCATAGATGGTTTCTACATGCCCAAATGTCATAGAACTTGTATATTGGTTTATAAATGAAGAAAACTTAAATTTTACAACTAAAAAGTTAACTACAAGTCTTTTAAGCAAAAGTTTCGGTTTAGTTCGGTTTCCATCTCCCAACGAGTTCATAGATGGATTCCATATGCTTAATATCAAAGAACTTGTAAAAATGATTTTTGAAACTCAAATATAGCAATAAACAAGTTTAAACAACTATTTTAACAAAACTAGTAAACAAAAGTTCGGTTTCCGGTTTGGACTAGTTTCGGTTAAACCGAGGTTAGTCTTATACAACCCCACACCATGGAACTTGTAAATAAGATGAACAAACTAAAAGGGTTAGAAGTTAGTCATAAGTGATATGTATAATAAGTTATGTGTGTGTGTGTGTGTATATATCAAGAACACGAAGTCCTCCATGAAGCCTTGCCTATTCGAAACTTAACCAACCGGAGTCGGTGAAGTAACAAATAAAGGAAACAAGGGGTGTGTATTATATATATGTTGTACCACCATATTCAAGTGTTAGTAATATTAGATGAACAAGTTAAAATGAAAGACTATAGTTAGTTAACCTTAAGAAATCAAAATAACAAAATGTTGAAGATGAATACTTGGATTTGAGAGAGAATTTGGAGAAGATGAACAACCAAAATGGTGTATGGAGCCCTGCTTTTATAAGGGTAAGAGTATGTTTCATACAAATAGGTTAAAGATGCATGTGATGGTTGAAATGGTTCAACAAGTTTTTGGTAAATGGCAATAATAGTCCACAAAGTTTGGTTTAAGTCATTTTAAGGAGGTTTAAGGACCAAAAAGAATGTTTTCAAGACCCAACAAGTGTAAAACAATATTGTAACATAAAATCCATCATTTTGATTATATCATAAGCTTTGGTTTACAAAATGGGTAGGTTTACATGATAAACGAATACAAACGAGACCCGAAATTGACGAATGTCACAACTATTATTAAATTCAAGTGGTTATTGCTTTGCTATAGCCACACAATATAGGTCACAATGCTCGCTTACCAAAACCATATTGGCCACATTATTATAAAATTCATGTGGCTTAAACATGAATTCATGTGGCTCTATACGTGCAATGGTCACATCAAGTAAATAGTCATGTGGTCATTTTCTACCATTTAGCTACACTTATTGGAGAGGCTTCTTGATGGCCAACAACTAATGCTAGTATCCTTTAGAGCATTCACATCCCATCCCCTATCCCCATCTCTATAATTACACTACAAAACATTACATTTCTCTTTCCTGTTTAATTAAATAATACATTTTATACTTTTATCATTACAATTTTCTTTCTCCTCTACTCACAACCAATCCAACAAATATTAAAAAATATATAGGGGCAAACAATATACCCCAAATATTTCCCCAAATTTACAAATAAATCACTACATTTCTCTCTCCACCCTATAATTTACACTCACAATCATTCAAAACTTCATCCTATAATTTACCAATCTCCCTCACATAATTATGAGGGATGGGATGGGATGGGAATGCTCTTAGCCACAATTACAATCACATAAGGCCACTAAAAACTATGTGTATATAGGGAAGATGAAAGATCGAAAATCAGTGTTACCAATTTATTACAAGTTAAAGAAATTGAATAGTCTGTATATTTTGTAAAGACTTCTTCCTACTTTTGATGTAACAAATCATATCTTCTTTTAGAATCTCTGATAAAATCTCAGTGTTAAATCTTTTTTCATATCGGTAACATAAAAAGCAATAATCATTGGTTAACATATAAAGCTAGATACCAACCAACCCTTTAACAGCTGGTTTGTTCATTTTTAAGTTAATTAATAAAAGCTTCCTTTTAACTGTTAAATAAACAAAGTTATATTAATGAAACCATTCAACCACTTGTGGTGTTGCAATCAATGAGCAAAACGGGTACCGGTATTAATTTGGTCATGGTATTGAATCGGTATTAATTTGGTATTGTCACTGTCGAATCAATATCAACTTTTGAGTTTTTCTGTATCGTTATAGTACATGTACGTTCAGAATGATATCGGTATTTTCCGAATTTTGCAAACAATACTGGTACCAAATATTTTTAATTTTCAAGATCGGTACCGTCTCAAACTCAGATGACGTTGCTAAAAAAATGCAGCCATTCATTTCTTTTACTAACCAACAAAAAAAACCTTTTATAAACCATCAAACAATATATCAAGACACTAGCCAAGAAGATACGTTTAGAATTTCAATTAAAAAAAAGTCAGCAAAGGGGGTGTTTGAGATTTTTTATTTTTATAAATTTATAAAATAAACTTTTTAAAAAGTTAATAAGATGTTAAGGTGTTTGCAAATTATAAGGTCTTATGGATTTTAACTTATGGATAAGGCAAAATAAAAGGGGTTTTGAAAAGTTAAGAATATGTAAATTATTAACTTATTGAGTTTGATTTATCTATTGCACCTCTCTAACCCTCAAAACCTATTATACTCATTTTAAAAAAAAGAGTGTCTTTTTTAGTTATTTTGGTTTTCCACAACACATAAGCTAATCCAAAACATCTTTTTAAAAACTTCTTTTAGAAATTTCATAATTAATAAGTCAGTTTAACAAAAAGTTATTTTTCACCTAAATAGGCAATCCCAATCACACCCTAAGTGCAATCCACCCGATAGGTATTTAAAAGACGCCCCCATCCCTTGTGGTGTGATGATAAATATGTTAGTATTACCTAGCAAAGAATAAAATTCACGTCTCATAAGAGGCAAAAAGAATGAAAAAAGATAACTGTTTAAAAGAAAACGTTTTTAAAAGATAAAACAACTAAGTAAAATCCACTCTATAGAAATTTAAAAATCATCCATTTTAACTAGTTTGGGTGTGTGCAGTGGGCGGCAAAACCAAACGACAATGGGTCGAAATTTGGAGGGACCCCCCCCCCCCCCCCCGACGATAAGAGGGGAACAAAGAGGGGGGATGCGTTTTTGTCGTCGGAAAGGTTTTAAAATAATATTATATTATTCTTTGACCGTTGAATGATCAAAAACTTAAAAAATACAATTTAATTTACAAAATTAATATAAATACCAAATAAATTCAATTATTTTCATTATTTCATACACCAACTCAACCTTCAAAAACCATTTTCATCATTTTTATATACCAACTCAACCTCCAAAACCCATTTTCACCAAGTTTCTTTACCAAAATGGATTGTGCAAACACTTTTGACATTTTAGAACAACTTACTGAGAATAAAAAGATGGATCAACTCATGCAAAAGACGACGGGGGAGGAAACTTAGGTCATAAGTGCATTGCGAACCGTAGCAATAAGATAACTTCTACTTCTACTAGTTCTCGCCCGTGCCGTAGGCAATCATATATCATTCGAGACCGTCTTGATGCAAACGATCATTTGATGAGAGACTACTTCAATGACTCGCTTAGATACGATGACGCTAAGTTTGAATGCCGTTTTCGGATGTCTAGATGTTTATTTTTGCGCATTGCGGAAGATTTGGAGCGGGGGTATCTGTATTTTAAACAAAACCCGACGCAAGAGGATATTTATGATTTACCGCCATCCAAAAGTGTACTTCGGCGCTACACATCCTCACATACGGAAACACGACCGACATCAACGAAAAGTGTTTAAAGATGGCGGCGAAAACGACGCAAGACACGTTAAAGAATGTTTGGATCGGTAAAATTTAAATTGTTTAAATTAATTATTTTTTAACCTACTTGTTTTAATTAATTGTTTTAAATTGTTTATATTAATTATTTTTTAACCTTTATGTTTTTAATTTAAATTTCTTTAATCATTTGTTTCTATAAGAACAATACAATTATACGGTGATCGCCATCTTTGGATTCCAACTTCAACGGCCTACTAGTATATACGATATACACGAAAGCAAACATTCTTTTCCCGCCGTGATCGGAGTATAGATTGCATGCGTTGGGAGTGAGGAAATTGTCCAACCGCTTGGTGAGGTCAATACACTCGTGGTGACCATGGAGTACCAACGGTTAGGCATCAAGCCATTTGTTTACACGACCTTTGGGTTTGGTCGACCTACTTTGGCTCTGTCGGGTACAACAAAGACATAAAAGTTCTCAACTTGTCGCACGTGCTAGAGTATTACATCAGCCGTATGCAACATCCGGCCCCTCGCACCACCAATATTGTTCGCTATGCCCACGAAGATCTCACGGATTTGTTTTTGGTTGCCTAGGTGGAGACTTCCCAGGAGTTCACCCATCCTGCTACCACTTCCAGCTGAGCACGCTTAACTGTGGAGCTCTCATCTCGTCCACTATCGTTAAGCCCAAAACGCGTTGGTGATTTAAAAGACGGGACATTTACTTATGAACCAAGGATCTCTCTTGTACACGGCCGATGTGGAATTTGCCTAGGATGTTACAAACACCCCCCTTTGGACTCATCGTCCTCGATGAGGTTTGCCCCACCATCCAATCCAGGATGTGGGATTCGCATAAGATGTACCTCGCGACACCCTCGGGGGCTCACCGTCTCTAATGAGGTTTGTCCTACCATCCCGAACGGCACAAGAGTGGCTCTGATACCACTTGTAACATCTGGCCCCTCGCACTACCAATATTGTCCGCTATGTTCACGGAGAGCTCACAGATTTGTTTTTGGTTGCCCAGGTGGTGACTTCCCAGGAGGTCACCCATCCTGCTCCTACTTTCAGCTGAGCACGCTTAACTGTGGAGCTCTCCTCTCGTCCACTGCCGTGAAGCCCAAAACGTGTTGGTGATTTAAGAGGTGTGGCATTTACTTATGAACCAACGATCTCTCTTGTCCACAACCGATGTGGGATCTGCCTAGGATGTTACAAACACCCCCCCCTGTTGGACTCATCGTCCTCGATGAGGATTGCCCCACCATCAAATCCAGGATGTGGGATTCGCCTAAGATGTACCTCGCGACACCCTAGGGGGCTCACCGTCTCTAATGAGGTTTGCCCCTACCATCCCGAACGGCACAAGAGTGGATCTGATACCATTTGTAACATCCGGCCCCTCGCACCACCAATATTGTCCGCTATGTCCACTGAGAGCTCACATATTTGTTTTTGGTTGCCCAGGTAGAGACTTCTCAAGAGGTCACCCATCTTGCTACTACTCTCATCTGAGCACGCTTAACTGTGGATCTCTCCTCTCGTCCACTACCGTTAAGCCCAAAACGCGTTGGTGATTTAAGAAGCGGGGCATTTACTTATGAACCAATGATCTTTCTTGTCCACAACTGATGAGGGATCTGCCTAGGATGTTACACTGTAGCATACCAGTCTTATCGTTTTATGCCAACGGTACAAACTACCATCACAGACATTATCCGGGAGATGGGATATATCCGGTATACTCGTTCATATTCAAAACGTTTCAAGACTCGGTCGAAGAAAAAAGGAGAAGATTATAAGAATAAGCAAGATTTCACGCGAAAGGATATCGAGAGGTGTTTAAGGGTTCTAAAAAACGTTGGCATTATGTGAAAAACCCATGTAGTGTATGAGAGATGGAAAAATGAGCGATGCCATGTATACGTGTATCATATTACGTAATATAATTTTAGAAGACAATAGCAGAGCAATATGCAAACACTATATACCAGGGAGCGTTCCAGAACAATTTCATGAACCAACAGAACAACAACGAACACGAAACAATCACGAGCTCACATCAAGTGAAACACATAATCAACTTAAGGTGGATTTGGTTCAACACGTTTGGTATCATCGTCCCGTTGAACACGAATACGAAGACGAGGATGAGGACGAACACGAGTCTTAAATTAGTATATTTATATGTATTTTTTTTTAATTTTTTAGTGTGTT
Organism: Bidens hawaiensis; assembly: GCF_021521415.1. Taxonomy (NCBI): domain Eukaryota; kingdom Viridiplantae; phylum Streptophyta; class Magnoliopsida; order Asterales; family Asteraceae; genus Bidens; species Bidens hawaiensis. Next base: position 46,402 of record NW_027494588.1, read on the forward strand.
CTATTTTTTCAATGTATTTTTATTTTATTTAATTAATTTAATGATTTTTTTATAAATTAATGGGTTTTATTTGTTTAATTTAATTATAAAAAGAAAATTAAAAAAAGATGACGTGACGATAAAAGGGCTACAACACCATCACACCCCTAAAACAAAACCATCCCTTTATTGATTGGATACCACATGTTACAAATCGCCTCATTTTGTACCTCATCCACTACACAGCCTTTTGTTTCATCTTCTCAATAAAAAAAGATTATTATTTACCCTTTTATAATAAGCCATTTAAAAGTAATTGTATCTTTATAAGACCATGTGTAGTGGATAGAGTCCTATGCATCATTTGGTGTCACGTCACCATAGGGGTTTTAGAGCATCCACAACAACAAACTTTCATATCAGCGCCACATCAGATTTCAAACTTTTTTTAAAAACTCACACTTTCTTCCACAACAACAAACCTCACAAACCTCCACCTAACTATCCATATCATCACCTACTTTAACAATTATTTAACATAAACAAAGGAAATTATGTTTACAATAGTTTTTTAATATCTTGTATGCGTTTAATTAAATTAAAGATATAAATAATATTCTTATCCTCTTAATGATTAACCAAGGCATATTTTTTCTATCTTTTCGTTACGAAATTTTGCTTTTCTAACACTATATAGTATATAGTTTGTATATACATCAACTTGTTATTTATAATATAAACGGAGAAAAATCATTATAGAAATTGATTTAAGACAAACTAAATTATTATATATATTTACCATAGTTGGATCCAGCAAATATTAATTTACTATTAATTTATACAAATTCTTTTGTTTTGGTTAGTAGTGGTACATAATAAAGCAAACTTATAATAAAGAAGAATGAAAATGGGTTGCCAAGTGTTCGTCGGAAAAACCCAACATCAATAAATCTATTAATATGGTCAGATCTGGTTGTACAGCACCCGATCCATCCATTTTTAACCTTCGCCGGAAAGCTGTTGTTGCTTCCGAAATTTCCATCAGACTTTGCCGGTAACTCTGATCTGATTGTGAATCGACCTTCCGGAGTTTCTATTCGGGGATGACAGAATATAAAAAGAAGATTAATTGCCACATGGAGTTTGCTTCTAGTTTGTGTCTGCAAACTTACTTTTCAGACTGCAGCCAAGAACCAACTCTACATCGGTAAAGTCAGGCGATCTCTCGTCCTCTTGTTTCCTGCTAGATTCAGACGGTGCCACATTGGCACCGTTGTAGATGCTCTTATGCCTAAAAGAGGTGTAGTGGATGAAGCATATTACAATAATTACCTCATTGTTATTTTTCTTTTTTATTTAAAATAAAGCAAATAACATTTTATTAAATAAAATAAATAAATTTTACATTAAAATTAAAACTACTAGAAATTACCCGTCTTCGTCTCAGTCGAGCTCGTTTTCACTTTCCTCGTCTCATTCGTCATCCCGCTTGATGCGTTTTCACCTTCGCCTTGAATTGGCCGAACCGACCAAGCGTGTTGGACCAAATCCGTCGTAAAGGCATTACGTATCTCGCTTGAACGCATTTGATAAGCATTTTGGACCTTCTCCTTCATATTTGCTTGAGGTGGTTGTTGTTGGAAATTCTCTAGTATATATTGTTAACATATGCTCACCAGCATGCAATATTATGAATGCATATATAGCATATCTCATTTTTTCCAATGCTCATGCACAACACTGATTTTTCAGGTAATGGCAACGTTGGCGAAGAACCCCAAAACACCTCTCGGTGTCCTTTCACAAAGACTCTTGTACTTTCTTAGAATACTTTCTCTTTTCATCCATTGGGTCTCTAAACATTATGACATATAATAGAATATTTTGGATATATCCCATATCCCAAATAGTATTCGTGTGGGTAGTAGTTAGGGTTATCCAATACAACGTGACTGGTGAGGTAGCGGAGATGTAATACTCTATCATGGGCGACGCCTCCAAAACGTTTATGTCGTTGTTGGACCCAGGGCTACCAAAGTAGGTCGACCAAACCCAAAGGTCGTACGAAGAAACCACTTGAAGACTCACTATTGGTACTTTCTTGTCATCATGTGCATATCGACTGTTGCATTCGTTAATTTCAAATCCGAAACCCGACCCGTTTTAAATTTCCAGTTTTTCTTATATATATACATATAATGTTATTAATTAATCTCAAGTTTCGTTTCAGGTATTTTATGTGATCATTTCTATGCAATTATATATTTCACCCCCTTGTAGTATTGCATCTCATTTAAAACATTCATAATTAAGATAATCTATTCATGTACATATCCAATGCAATTCACTTGAACTATTATTATTATAATCATTACCATATATTCATATGTTGTTTTTTAAACTAATAAAAATAAACCAATCAATGCTTTAAATTGAATAAATTTATTGAAAGAGTTAAGCATTTTGTAAACCTTTTAAACCATTAATTTTTTGTTTTTATTTATGTTAAACATGATTAAATTCCATAAATTCTATAATCATAACAATTCGACAATTTCACAATAAAGAGGACTAATATTTTATTATTTTCACACCTCAATACTGTAGGTTCCTAGCTGGATCTACACAAGAGTATCTCGTAACACGAGGGTGCGGAATTCCTTACATATACGATACGAGTGTTTACACAAGAGATACGTAAGTAACACGTAACATGTAAAGACAAACTATTACTTGTTATATCGATGTAAAGACCAAAACACCAAACAAGTTTCAAGACTGCTTACAAACCAAATCTGCCAAAAAGTCACTAAACAAAACGGCGCAAGTTAGGTTAAGTACTAAGACAACTTCGCCTAACACCATAGGCGAAGTTGTCCCTAACTTCGCCACACCATAAGTTCGCTAAACCCAATAGCAATACTAACACGTTCATCAAAACATAAGAACAATGTAACGATTACATACACAATAGACACGAGATAAATGAACTACTGGCATCATGCACCAACAGACTCCCCCTTGTCAGTAGCTTCATTTCTCTTACATCTTCGTCTTGTCTTGTAATCCAAAAACCCGTATCTTCCGTCTTCAAGTATGAACACCCTGTCTCACACAAACTGAGACCACCCTTTGGTATTTCTTCGCTTCGTCCTTCCAAGCAGGGATATAAAAGATCTTCTTATCATTGAGTACCTGCAAATCAGCTTGAGACAAGTTAACCAAGTGCATAGGATCATACACCCTTAAGATCTCTTGTTCATCTTGATCTTCCATCACAGCTTCGGCAGTCTGGCAGTCAACATACCACCATTTAAGATCCTTCAACACATCTTGAGGCATGATCTTCATTGGAACCTCTTTCAAACATCGAATCGGTTTGTACTTCATCACCATCCAGGGCTTGCCATCAGCCCGCATTCCCCGTTCCATATCTTCAATCAACTTCCCCTTTTGAGGCTTCAACAGCTCAAACTTTTTCTCCTTCACCACTTCACTCCATACTATCTTACCAACCCAGCTAACAAAATTATCACCACTTCTATTAATCAACCTCAAGTGAGCCAAATCCTTCACTTCACACTCAGGCAACGTATTGAACGATCTCAACCTCTTAGCAAAATACTGAATCCCATCGTACCTTTTGATCACAAACAACTTGAGTATATCATCATAAATCCAACAAATATTTCCCTTCTTCGATTCAGCGTAGCCTTTTATATTATAACTCTTCCTGAACATCGTCGGTACCACTGGCTTCTTTGTCTTGATAAACCACTGAGCACATCCTTCTTTCCACGTTGGCTGTTCCTCCCACTCAGAATCACCCGACACATTATCACCTTGACTCAAACTTTCTTGACCAGCACTAGGAAAGTCATGCTCAACACTATCATCAGGTATCTCACCTTCCTCTAAGCCACTATCAATCTCAATTTGTTCACAAATTTTCTCAATCTCACTAAAAGACAGCACATCTTCACACATATCTTCCTCATCATCTACCACAACCATTTCACCACCTGCACTACCCGATGGAGCCGTAGACTCCCCCTGAGATGTGGAAGCCCCAAGAGTTTGTTCAGTTCTTGGCAGCTCACCACCTGCATCTTTCGATGCATTGGGATCATCGTCTTTGTCCTGTCTCCTCTTTGTTCTCAACTCATCACCTTTGCAACTAGTCTCCCCTGAGATGCTAAGAACTGCTTCAAAGCATTAAAAAGTTTACCATTTTCAATAAGAAGAGATGACTGAATTTGGTTTTCAGCCACTAGCCGTTGAATAACTTGTGTCTGAATGAGATTTATTCAGGACTGCTCAGCAACAACCCTTTCAAGAGTTGCAATCCGCTCAGAATCCGACAAGGTAGTGTCCAAATTAGAATTCATGTGAGAAGTATCCTAAGCATAAGGCGGTGGAATGCCCAAGCTTACTGAAATAGCAAATGTAGACGGTGTGGTAACTGTAGGTGAAACAGAGATAGATAACCCAGCAGTAACCACCAGTGTGGATTCAACAAACATAGCAACCACCTCCGACGGAGTAACAGAAGGAGGTGGTAAAGAAACAATCTCTGGTGTAGACACCTGTACCGTAGAGGGAGCAATAGATGGTGCTGACAAAGCCACCGTTGGTACACTAGAGGTCACTAGTAATGGATCAGATGAAGATGGAGGTAGCATAGACATACCAGATAACAATGGTGGGGCAAAATGAAAAACACTCGAACTTTCACCAGCTCTAGCCTTCTTTGATCTCCGTACAAAGGCATACAACTCCTCCTCATAATCTGACTCGCTATCATCTGAATCCTTCTTTCGTTTTCCTTGGATCCTTTCTTGTGCAGCCAGAACTCTCTGAGCTTCAACAGCTTCATCAGTGGAAGAATCAGATAACGTTTCCTCAAAATCCTCCACTGAAGCAATAGATAGACCCGCAGATGTACCAACCAGAGAAGCATGCACACTAGAAACATCAACTGCTGAGGCTTGAACTTCAGCAGGATCAACCGTATCCATATCAAAGAAACCTTGCCCTCCAAAGGCAACCTCAAGATTAACTTGTTTGGTGGGAGCTGCGACTGGGTCAACAATAGGAACTTCTTGAACCACTTGTGGTGGTTGAATCACAGGAGATGGTTGAGGAATATCGACTTGTGGCGGAGTAGGATCATTAAAACCATCATCCGGTGGAGCAACATAAGCAGGATAGACAAGATACCCAAATAAAGCAGTGTGCCTCAGACGAAGTTCAGCCTTACTTCGTGCACTAGATATCCTACACTGTGCAAAGATTCTTTTGTTTATACTTTCCACATAAGATATAGGGCGACGTTGTGGCAGATTGGGTGCGACATGATTAAGAATCATCTGTAGAAATCTGGGATACATTAAGAAACGTTCCCGTGCCACAGCTCGTCTCTGACGATCAATCTCATAGAACACCATTTGACTGAAGCTCTACGGTTTATTATAGGTCAATACGGTCATCGCAGACTGCATCTTCGCACCCATGCCATCTGATCCAGCCTTGCGACCAAACATGCACACAATCAACACGTGCATTAAGAAACGCCACTGGTCTAAAAGAAATCCCTTTCTACGTTGTGAATCTTCCAACGGACTCGAGTACCCCATACGAAGAAAAGCTCCGTCTATGAAAGTAGCTGAATACTCCGTAGGATCCTGAGTGGTTTCAACTCCGAACTATAGAGCTTCCCAAATTTGATTGGCTGAGAACTGTATCACTTGTTCATTGACTATAGCACACATGACCGGAGGTTCCACGCGATAATCATACTCAACCGTTCTCCAAAAGTCTTCAATATTTGGTAGAGATATCGGCAGAGAAGTAGTGATAGAATGAAAGATACGTGAACGTATGAGAAACGAGATGATCCCAACAAAATCCTCAGCTCCACGACTATCCGGATCCAAAGTAACGAACATATTGTGACCCAGAAAGAATTGTCTCTTATCACCGTCTCCTTCGTCACCACCAGTGCTACCAGCACCTGCCATAGCAGCCATATCTGCAAAACAAATGAGCTAAGTTAGACATATGTATACTCAGTTTGTAACTTCACTTAGTATGTAAGTAGCGAAGCTAGTGTTTTGGCGAAGTTGTGACCAAAAGTTTTAAAGAAGCGAAGTTATTGAGTGAGCGAAGTTAGAGATAAGTTCGCTATAAGGCAACTTCGCCTTCTGACAACTTCGATGCATAAAAAAAGCCGAACACGAGATTCTTTTCAGTTGTAAACACTAACAATCAGAGACTGAAAACACGTATGAGTAAGTTTGATTAAGGCTTTGGAGGTCCTAATATCACCAAAATAGTCGAAAACCAAAGAATATTAATGTTTTTAGGGTTATTCAAGAAAACCGATCAAACTTTGACATTATGGAACCGATTAACAAACTAAACAAGTAAATTATGGATCGATAGAGGCCACTAAACCTTATTAGAAGACGAAAATCAGATTACAAGAAGGATGATTCAGAGAACAAGTTCGCCAAGGGTTTAAGAAAATATGGTTTGACCAAATTTGACATATGTCTGCCTTTTATACTTTTGAGAAAAACCCAGGGGCGAAGTTATACTAACTTCGCCTGGTGGATAACTTCGGCACAACGAAGTTAGTTTTAGAAAACGATCAAAAACGAGTAACCAAGATTTTATTTAAAACACAATTAAGACAAACATATAAAGTAATAAAAACAGAAGTAATAATAATAAAAAGGCGGGATCAAATTTCAGTATTTCAGAGTACCCTGCATGTTTAAGAAAAGATTTGAATAGGAATCATACTGATTAAGAGGGTTGTCACTAGGATTCATGTTCAGCGTTATTATGACATAGAGAAACAGGTTGCAGGCAGGTATGAGACTTAGCATGGTTTTCATTGCTTCTGTGATACGGATTAGTTTCAATTAGGCTCAAAAGTTAGATGGACATCACTTAAGGAACTATGATGCCTCCTATCAATTCTCAAGGTGTATTTGGCTTTCCCCAGATCACCCCGATTTGACTTCGACCCTTAGTGTCTGATCAAACAATGTACATGTGAGTCGGCTTTACAAATCTTTCACTTAGCTTTCACAAGACTCAGTTGGTGCCTCATCCATTTAGTTTTGGACTCTATGAATTTCAAAAGCAATAAGACATAATAATTTTTTTTAAATAGAATCATAACGAACACCTGCAAGTCCCGAATCTAGATCATTGTAGAAAGATAACACAATATTCGCAAGAATCAAGACACTCACGGGCTTGTGTATGACTGGATAATCACTTTTCTGCTTATCATTCGGAGAGATATATGTGGATATATGCACATTTCAAAATGACTCTCCACATTAAATCGAGTAAGTTTAATTTGTATCACTTCTACTTTTACGCACCATGGAAAGCTACCGTACCAAACAATGGTTGTTCTAAAGGCTTTTAAGCCTAATAACATCATCCGTTAGGCACACAAAATCAATTCATCTATCACTTTACATAAGGTTGGATAAATTTTCAATTTAACACCAATTTTGAAGCTTCGTGAGAAGCTATAGACTGAAAAAATATATCATTTCCCTAAAAAAATATATTCAGACGCCCCGATCATTTCTAAGTCTTTAGGTAAATGGCTATCCTAAAAATCCAGTGGATTAGCAGGACCAACCACATATGAATATGTGTCCCTCTTACTGAGTATAACCGACATAATTTTCAGCGAAGGAATAAAAACACATCATAAACCGCCCCAGTTGCCTTCAGTTATTAGGTTAATGGCTATCCTTTAAATCTACAAGTAGATGCAAGGACCAAACATATTCAAGAATATGTCCTTCAAACTTAAGCTACCGAAATAATTCTCAGCAATTGTGATGTTTTTTTTAAAGACAAAAAGAATTCGGTTACACGGGATTGATCATCCCATTAAGCTGAATAAGGTTATGAAAACGGGACCGGTCAAAAGCTTTTGTAAAAAGATCGGCAAAGTTATCCATTGAATTAACCTTTTCAAGCACGATTAATTTCTTCTCAGCACAATCCCGTATGAAATGATGACGAATGTCAATATGTTTTGTTTTACTTTGTTTAACGGGATTGTTAGTTACTGAGATAGCAGCAGTGTTATCAATGCAAATAGGAGTTTGAGTGAAATTCAGATCATAATCTCTTATTTGTTGTTGTATCCATAAAACCTGGGAGCAGCAGTTTGATGCTGCCATGTATTCTGCTTCACAGGTGGATATGGCCACAGAGGTCTGCTTCTTGCACTGCGAAGACACCAATCTTCCTCCGAGAAACTGACAGCCACCAATTTTTTACTTCATGTTCTGACTAAATCCTCCATAGTCAGAGTCAGTGTATGCTACCAGGTCCAGTTCTCCTCCTTTTGGATACTAGAGACCCAACTTAGGCTTTCTTTTAAGATACCGCAAAATCCTCTTTACTCCCTTCATGTGCGATTCCTTTGGGCTAGCCTGAAAATGAGCACAAAGACAACTGCAAACACAATGTCAGGTCTGGAAGCAGTTAAATACATCAAAGAACCTATAATAGCCCGATACTGAGTTGGATCCACATCTTCATCACTGTCGGTGTCAGCACCTAGTTTGTGGTTGACACAAATCGGAGTGTCAAACGGGGTGCTTTCTTCCATCTTAAAACGCTTAAGCACATCGTGAAAATATTTAGTTTGATGAATGAACATGCTATCCCTCTTCTGATCTACCTGCAAACCCAAAAAGAAATTTAATTCGCCCATAGCGCTCATCTCAAACCTCTTCTTCATGACCGCTTCAAACTCCTGACACATAGAAATTTTTGAGGCTGCGAAGATGATATCGTCCACATAGACCTGGACGAGAAGAAAATCATTCCCATTCTGCTTTACAAACAGTGTACTGTGTAGGTTCCCCGGACGGATCACACGAGATATCCCGATATACACAGGTGCGGAATCCCTGTGTAGATCGTTACGGACGTAGAACACAAGCTCACAAACACACGAACACGATACGAACAAAACCACGTTATATTAATAACTCGAACCGTGTTACTTATAGCCTCTCGACCTCACGTCACTCGACTCACTGAATTACACGTAAACTGAACTACTCGATCAACTAAAACTCTAACCCGTACATTATATAAATACACGACAACTTCGCCTCAGGCGAAGTTGTCCATAACTTCGCTCGTTCAACAAGTTTGCCTAGGCGAACTTGTCAACAACTTCGCTTGGTTAACAAGTTCGCCTAGGCGAACTTGTCAACAACTTCGCTTTAAACAAACAATTACATAAACAATATTACAGACTCGATTACAGACATTAGACATATGAACTACTGACATCTATGCACCAACAGACTCCCCCTTGGCAGTAGCTTCATATCTTGATCTTTCAGCTCTTGTCTCGTAATCCTGTATCTTCACGCGTGCACTCCTTCTCTAACACACACCGTGACTACTCGCTGATATTTCCTTGCTTCATCCTTCAAAGCAGGAATATAGAATATCTTCTTTTCATTCAACACTTGCAAATCAGCTTTCGATAAGTTAACAAGATGCATCGGGTCATACACCCTCAGCACTTCTTGTTCATCTTCGTCTTCCATCACGGCTTCAGCAGTCTGGCAATCAACGTACCACCATTTTAGATTCTTCAACACATCTTGAGGCATAGTCTTCATTGGAACCTCCTTGATGCATCGGATCGGTTTGTACTTCATCACCATCCATGGCTTGCCATCTGCTCTCAATCCCCTTTCTGTATCCTCCACGAGCTTTCCCTTCTGTGGCTTTAATAGTTCAAACTTCTTTTCTTTTATGCTTTCTTTCCACACAATCTTCTCAATCACTCTTGCCATGTTGTTGTCACTTCTGTTTATCAGGCCCAACCTGGCCAAATCTTTCACCTCACATTCCGGCAACGTATTGAGAGATCTCAACATTCTTTTGAAGTATTGAATACCATCATAACGCTTCACCACAAACAACTTCATCTGTTCATCATAAATCCAACAGATAATTCTTTTCTTCGACTCAGCATAGCCTTTGATGTTATAAGTCTTCTTGAACATGGCTGGAACAGCAGGCTTCTTGGTCTTAATAAACCAATTAGCACAGCCTTCCTTCCACCTAGGCTGCTCCTCCCACTCAGTCTCATCCATCTCAGCACCCATGTCGGCTTTCTCAACTTCAGGGATCTCGTGTTCAACGTCTTCTTCTACCATCTCCCCCTCTTCTATTCCATCTTCAATCACAATCTGCTCACCGATCTTCTCAATCATATCACTCGGCAGCACATCTTCATCAAACAACACATCATCGCTGAACATGTCATCGTCCAGCTCCTTCAACGCATCAATCACGTCATCCTCAACTAACACCACATCATCACCACCAGCCGCGTCGGTAGACTCCCCCTCAGCTGTGGAAGTACCAAGAGCTTAAGAAGTTCTTGGCAGCTCACCACCTGCATCTTTCGATGCATTGGGATCATCGTCACGGTCGTTTCTCTTCTTCGTTCTGAGCTCGTCGCCCTTACAGTTCATCTCCCCCTGAGATGCCAAGAACTCCTTCAAGGCATCTATAACTTTCCCATGCTCAACCAGGAGGGATGCCTGTAGTTGATTTGCTTCCACTAGGCTTTGAATAGTCTTCGATTGCTCTGCCACGATCCGTTCTAGTGAAGCTATTCTCTCTGAGTCTGAAGTAGGCGTAGGCGAGACACCAGAAGCAGGCGTAACCGCAGGTGGTACCATACCTGATAACCCCGCAGCAGTGACGACCGTTGACTCTACAAATCGTGCAGCTACCACCGACTGAGTAAGCGTTGGAGGCGGTAGAGACACGATCTCCGGAGTCGACGTCTGGATAGCAGTGATGGATGGAATGCCAGCCGATGATGTAGCCACCACGGGAACATCCGCAGCGCTTGTACTTGTCACCTGTACAGAAGAAGGAACAATGGACATACCAGACAGTGCGGCCGGAGCAAATCGTACAGTCCTTGAAGTCTCTCCAGCTCCCATGCCAGCACCTGTCCTTTCCCTTCTTGATCTTCTTATCAGCTTATGTATGTCTTCTTCCTCTTCCGACTCATCATCATCCTCCGTTCTCTTTCTCTTCCCTATCGTTCTTTCTCGAGACACCATCAACCGTCTCCCCTCATCCATAATCTCATCCAAATCTGAGTCAGCTATCGAAGTTGCTGCTCTAGTAACACTTACACCCGAACCCTGTGCAGCCGAGACCTGCACCTCTTCAACGTGATCCATATCAAAATAACCTTGACCTCCAAAAACAGCGTCAAGATCAATATCCTCAGCAGCAGACACAACAGGCACAGCAGGAGCAGGAACAGCTTGAGTTGCTCTCGCCTGTCGCGGTTGAGGATCTCTGAACTCGTCCCCACCAGCAGGAACATACTCTGGGTTGATTAAAAACCCAAACAGTGGAGTATGCCTGGGACGACGTTCAGGGTTGCTCCTCGCACTCGACGTGCGGCATTGAGCAAAGATACGTTTGCTCACCGATTCCACGTATCTTATCGGGCGTCTCTGAGGTAGAGTCGGAGCGACATGGTTCAATATCATCTGGATGAACCGTGGGTACATAATGAACCGCTCCCGAGACATCGCCCTCCTCTGCCTATCAATCTCGTAGAAGACCATTTGACTGAAGCTATAACGTTTGTTATAGGTCAGTGCAGTCATTGCAGACTGCATGGTCGCACCCATACCGTCAGTGCCCGCCTTCCTCCCAGACATGCAAACTATCATAACGTGCATGAGGAAGCGCCACTGATCTAGAAGGAAACCCTTCCTCCTTTGGGTATCCCCTAATGGACCAGAGTAGCCCATTCGGAGAAACGCTCCATCACGGAAAGGAGCTACGAACTCTGTAGGGTCGTCCCTCGTCTCTTCACCAAATCGTAACGCCACCCGAATCTGTTCAGAATTGAACTGAACTTGTTGATTGTTCACCGTCGCTCTCATGACCGGGGGCTCAACACGACAGTCGTATTCGACCGTCTGCCAGAAGTCTTCGATATTCGGCAAGGATATCGGCAGAGTGTTTGTTATGGCATGAAAAATCCTCGAGCGTAGGAGGAAAGTTATTATCTCGCGGTAATCGTCCACACCGCTCGCCTCCGGGTCAAGTGTAATGTACATATTGTGACCCGGGAAGAATTGTCTATGATTGTCACCATCATCTCCTCCTGCACCTCCAGCACCAGCTACCGCAGCCATATCTGCAACAAACTAACCAAGTTAGAACGACACAAAGACATAGCACAAGTTCGCTTTGTTACCATGAGCGAAGTTGTGATAAACTCTGTATAGGCGAAGTTAAAGTTGAGGCGAAGTTGGGAACAACTTCGCTTCAGCTTTAAGTTCGTCTAAATAATATTAAGTAAAAATGATCTAGGCGAAGTTAAAGTTAACTTCGCTTCATCACGACATCGCCTCAGGCGAATTTAAGTTTCAGGCGAAGTTACGGATAACTTCGCCTCAGGCGAACTTAAGCTTCGGGCGAAGTTACGGATAACTTCGCCTCAGGCGAATTTAAGCTCCAGGCGAAGTTACGGATAACTTCGCCTAAACCCTAACTTCGCCTGAATCTGATCGGCGACAGTTAGGAATTATGGAACAACGTGCAGTTGATGATTCGGCTAGTTTAGACGATTAAGAACTCTTAAACACAAGTTTTAAGAACATGTTGACGATCAATATGTTTATTAACACTTTAAAACACAAGTTATGAAAATCGGTTTCAAAACCGATGGTCCGAGGGTTCGAAACCGGTCGAAACAAACATTTAGACGCTTGAATGAACATTGAGTATGTGATATAATGGTATTTTGAACCTTGAATCGGTGTGAAAATCGGGAATAAATAAAACGTAATCGGATGAAATAACAAGTTCGCCGGAAAAGTCGGATAAGTTCGCTGTTATTTTGAAAAGTGATGAACAGTGTGTCTCTAAGAATTCTTTATATAGGGGATCTGTTATACAGGCGAAGTTACGGATAACTTCGCCTAGGCGAAGTTATCCACAACTTCGCCTGTTCAACAACATCGCCTAAAATTTCAAAATTTAACCTTATAAGTTTAACATTTTTCCAATTAAGTTGTAAAACTTTCCTTGAAGTACTAAACGACATGATCAAGTCTAAGTAACCAGTTAAAAAATCATAAAACTATCTAAGTACAAAAACTTAAAAAATTTAAAGTATAAGGGATCAAATTTCAGTCTCGATAGGGACTGCTACGTTTTAGAAAAGATCCGAACAGGAATCATACTAACTACGTGACTGTCACATAGATCCGTGTTTAGCTGTATTATGACATATAGAGACAGGTTGTAAGCAGGTATAAATTAAAGTGGTTTTCATCGTTTCTGTGATACGAGTTAGGTTCGATTAAGCCTCAAAATTTAAGTGGGCAACAACTCAGAAATATTGATGCCTCCTATCTATTCTCAAAGCGTATTTGGCTTTCCCAAGTCACCCCGAATTGACTTCGACCCATAGTGTCTGATTAAGTTGTAAGTACTCTTCATCTATTTCCCGTTCTTCTTCTTACTCTAAGATTGAGAAGTCTTGATTTTATCATCACTAATATGTTTCAATAACTCCAATTTTTTTTTTTTTTTTTCATAAACATAGACTTCAAAGTAGTAATTAACTGCAAGTCCCGAATCTGGATCACTGCAGTATCTTGAGACGCTATCTTCACGGGAATCAGAACACACATGGGCTCGTGTATGACTTGGTAATCGCTTTTCTGCCTATCATTCGGAAAGATATATATGAAGACATGCAAAACTCTTAAGGAGTTTCCACGTAAAATCAAGTAAATTTAGTTTGTATCACGTCTACTTTTACGCACCATAAAAAGTTACCATGACATACAATGACTGTCCTAAAGCCTTTTAAGCCTAATAACTTCACTAGTTAAGCACACAGAATTAGTATATCTATCATTTTCCAAGGTTGGATCAATTTTCTGTTAAACATAGCTAACGAACTTCTTACGAAGTAACAGACTTGAAAAATAATTTCATTTCCCTTAAGAAAAATTTTAACATTCATCGCCCCGACCAAAACAAAGTCTTCAGGTAAACGGCTATCCCGAAGATCCAATGGATCAGCTGGACCGACCACATACTAGTATGTGTCCTTCTAACTAAGTATGATCGACTAATTGTAAGCGATAGAAAGAAAAACTCATCATAAACCGCCCCGGTCATTATCAGTAATCTGGTTAATGGCTATCCTCAAAATCTACAAGTAGAAAATGAGGACCAAAACATATCCGAAGACAAGTCCTTCAAACTGATGTAACCGACATATTTTTAAGCGATTAGTGACGTTTTTTTTTTTTTTTTTTTTTGTTTTTTTTTATAAATCACAAGATAAGCATGGTTACTCGGGATTGATCATCCCATTCAGTTCAATAAGGTTTTGAAATATGGATTTGTCAAACGCTTTAGTGTATAAATCAGCGAAATTATCAAGCGTATCCACCTTTTCAAGAATTATCAGTTTCTTCTCAGCACAATCCCGTATGAAATGATGACGTATGTCAATGTGTTTAGTTTTACTATGTTTCACGGGATTGTTAGTTACTGAGATAGCAGCTGTGTTATCAATGCAAATAGGAGTAAGTAAGAAATTCAGACCATAGTCGCTCAACTGTTGCTGAATCCAAAGAACCTGAGAGCAGCAGTTGGATGCTGCCATGTATTCTGCCTCACAGGTTGAAATTGCGACTGAAGTCTGCTTCTTGCATTGCCACGACACCAATCTGCCACCAAGAAACTGACATCCTCCAGTTGTTGACTTCCGACTCTGATTGCACCCTCCATAATCAGAATCTGTGTAAGCGACCAGCTCCAAGTCTCCTCCTCTCGGGTACCACAACCCCAGCTTCGGCTTGCCCTTGAGATACCGCAGTATCCTCTTTGCACCTTTCAAATGAGATTCTTTTGGATTTGCCTGAAAACGTGCACAAAGACAAACAGCAAACATTATATCAGGCCTAGATGCAGTTAAGTACATTAAATAACCTATTATTGCCCGATATTGAGTTGGGTCCACATCTGCATCACCATCTACTTCAGCACCCAATTTGTGATTGACGCAGATTGGGGTATCATATGGAGAACTGTCCTCCATCTTGAAGCGCTTGAGCACATCATGAACATACTTCGTCTGATGAATGAACATCCCGTCCTTCCTCTGATCAACCTGCAATCCTAGAAAGAAAGTTAGTTCACCCATGGCACTCATTTCAAACCTTTTCTTCATGACGGCTTCAAACTCCTGACACATGGAGACTTTTGTTGCAGCAAATATAATGTCATCCACGTAGACTTGTACCAGCAGGAAGTCGCTTCCATCTCTTTTGAAGAACAACGTGCTATCAATTTTCCCTCTTTCAAAACCATTCTCGAGCAAGTAATCCGATAAAGTTGCATACCAGGCACGTGGTGCCTGATGTAATCCATACAATGCCTTGCTCAACCTGTACACGTGATCTGGATAGTCTGGGTCAGGAAAACCCGGAGGTTGCTCAACATACACAACCTCATCGACTTTCCCATTTAAAAACGCACTCTTCACATCTAGCTGAAACACCTTCATCTTTTCATAAGCAGCAAACGCCAAAAACAATCTTATGGCTTCCAACCTGGCGACAGGAGCGAACACTTCGTTATAATCAATCCCCTCTTGTTGATTAAAACCTTTAACGACTAGCCTCGCCTTGTTTCTTATAATAATCCCCTTATCATCTCTCTTGCACTTGAACACCCATTTTGTGCCTATCGCATGCACATTCTTTGGTTTTTCAACCAAAGTCCAAACTTCCATCTTCTCGAATTGAGCCAACTCTTCTTGCATGGCCTCGACCCACGAGCTGTCCTTTAAAGCCATTTGATAATTCTTCGGTTCAATCTGGCTTATAAAGCAGGTGTACAGGCATTCATTGATTATTCCTGTCTCCTTAATGCTTGTATAAACACAGGTATGTTCATTCAAGCTACTTCTCGTTTGTACACCTGAGGACACATCACCAATCACATTATCCAAAGGATGATCTTTATGAATTCTCGTGGTTGGAACAGAACCGACATGCAAATTATCTTCCAAATTAGAAGAGATCTCATCAATGGTTGTTTCATGCTGAGAGTGAAAAGGATTGATAAATTCTTCTTCAGTTGAGGCAGCAGGGGTACCAATAGTGTTTGATGAGGAAGGTTGACACTTATCAATCAGCTGTCTTTGCAATAGATTTTCTTCCTCATCGAGTATCATCTTCGTCGCAGCTCTTTCTTCTTCTTCAGAAATCTCTAAATCCGGTACGTTAAACGACTTAAAAAGCTTAACATAGTCGAAAAGCTCAGCAGGTCCATTGCTAGGTTTTGGCGGTTGGTAACTTGTGATGTCGGTGTTACACACCACCTCCACCTTGCAAGTCGAAGTATTGAAGACACGTCTGTTGGGAGTACCAACAACATAACCGACTAATATTCCTTCATCGGCTACTTCGCCAAATTTAGAGTTTGTCTTCAAGATCGAACAAGGAGACCCGAATGGTTCAAGACCACTCAAGTTGGGCTTCCTTCCATGCATAAGCTCGTAACACGTTTTACCAAGTCTCTTAACGGTTAACACTCTATTCAGAACATAGCAGGCTGTAGAAACTGCTTCAGCCCAGAACATCACAGGAAGCTTCGAATCTGCCAGCATAGTCCTGGCTCCTTCAATTAAAGTTCGGTTCTTCCTTTCAGCCACTCCATTCTGTTGCGGAGTATACGGAGCGCTGTATTGATGTTCAATTCCTTTCTGAAGACAGAAGATCTCCATTTCAAAATTCTTGAACTCCGTCCCATTGTCACTTCTGATGAACTTAACTGTTTTACTCATGACGTTTTCAACTTTGGTAATTAAATTCTTCACCATTTGAGCCATCTCATCTTTCGATTTCAGAAAATATACCCACGAATATCGCGAGTAGTCATCAGTGATCACCAAGCAGTAAGAAGTACCTCCTAGACTTTTTACATTCACTGGACCGAATAGATCCATGTGAAGCAGTTCTAGAGTACTGGCAATAGAGTTGACCTTCTTGGTGAGATGGGATTTCTTGTGTTGCTTTCCCTTCTTGCATGCTATACATTTGTCTTCAAAGTTAAAACTTTTCAAGGGAACGCCCATCACAAGCCCATTTTTGACAATGTGGTTCATCTTTCGAAGATGAATGTGCCCCATCCTCCTGTGCCATAGTTCGGATTCTGATTCGCTTGCTTTCGTCATTAAACATGATTCTCCCGTGGCCATTTCAGTAGACCTCATATCCATCACATATGTATTTGTATCACGTGGAGCTGTCATCACTATCCACTCGTCTGGTATCTGAAAACCAGGCTTCAACACGATCGCCTCATTCTTCGTGAAATGAACAGTATACTCCTTATCACAAATCTGCGACACACTCAGCAGATTGTGCTTCAGCTATTCTACAAAATTCACATTCTCAAGTGTCATTTTCCCATTCGACACCGTTCCTTTTCCAGTAATTCTTCCTCCACTTTCACCAGCAAAACTAACTCTCGCTCCTTGAACAGGTTTTAAGTCGTGCAACAAATATTTGTTACCCGTCATGTGCCGGGAACAGCCGCTATCTACAATCCAAAGACTGTGGGCAGCCCTGTTCAACTGTTCCTGCACAATAAAGCAAATGATTAGAATCTAGGGACCCAAGACCAATTGGTCTTGGATCTATACATCCCGTACTTCTGCTTTCCAAAGTTAGCATTTGGATAATTCCTGTCAGTCCTATTAGGAAATCTCCTTGGAAATTGAGTGTGAGGCCTTCCAAACCTATGTGTATTGACAGTATTATATCTTACGGTTTGGTGATTAGCATTGTAAAACTGAGGTTTGTTTATGTGAAAACCTGAATTAGTTACATTTCGAAACTTTGAAGGGTTTTCATTTTTAGCACTATTAAAATTACCATTAGACTTATGCTCAGTTTTAATAGGCCTCACGCCTCTGAATTTCGGCGTCAGAGGACAATCTGCAACAAGATGTCCTAACTTATTACACCTAAAACAACACCTATACTCCATTTTCTTTTCAAATGTTGTTTTGGATGTAGAGGCTGTGTTACCGGCCGTTCGTCTCACATAAGGTGGGACGTACGGGTTGAGTGGAGTATTCTTTTTAGAAGTTTTATCTTTTTCTCCACCAGTGGGTAACACTACCTTCTCTTTTGTCTTACCCGATTCGGACAACTTATCCGAATCCGATGAGACTGGACTCGTAACAGAAATATTCACACTTGAAACAGGCGAACTCGTTTCGCCACTACTAACACTTGGTTCTTTACTCGTAACCTTGATTGGAACTGTCTGAGGAACTTCAAAATCAACAGATTTCTGTACACTAGGGTTAAAAGTGTAATTGTGGTTATAAGGTGGTGGAACCTCGTGATAACCAATTCCTCCCCTCTTTATAGAGGTACCTTGATCACTAACAAGGTGATCAAGAATAGCTGAGGAATTTCGGAACTGCTCAAGTTTCCGGTTCAGTTCCACCACTTTCACCTGGTGGTCAGCAATTTTCTTTTCTCGTTCAGCAATCAGTTTAGTCTTTTCTTCTAAAACCTCATAACTTAGATCAATTACTTCAATTTTTTCAGCAAGTTTTGTTTTTAAGCTTTTAACATCTTTTTCACACGCTTTTATTTTAACTTTGTAACTGTTTTCTCTTGCTTTCGTAAAGTGATGATCTTCTTTAAGAGTTTTAAATTCAGCATCTAAACGAACATACTGATCAGTTATGGTAGCAAGTTGCTCAGACAAATTCTCACATTTAGTACAAATAGATTTAGAACTTACCTCGGAGAGTTGATCATTGTTATCTGCCATGAAAGCTTTTTCCTTACCAGTAGCTTTCTCTTCTCCGGTAGTCTTCTCACGTTCTTCATTCTCAACCTTAGCCATATTTGCCTGTTCACTAGTTTCATTCAAATGCAGGTTCCAGTTGTATTCACCTGCTTCTCTGGACAGCATGGCATTGACTTCTTTAGTACTCCCAGTGTGCTGTGCAGACCGGCCCTGACCACGTTCAACTCGCTCGTTTCTGCAATCTTTGGCAAAGTGCCCGTTTTGTTGACAGTTATAGCACCTCACCTTAGACTTGTCGAACCCTGGCCTGCCACCAACAAACTTTCTCCCCGTCTTTCTCATAAACTTCTTCACTCTCCTCACTATCATGGCCATCTGCCATTGTAAATCCATTTCCTCCAGATCATCAGCATCGATCTGGTCATAGTCTTCATCTAGCATCGCTGGATCAACCACCTTTCCTTGAATATAGTTTTCATATGAAGCAATAAATGAAGCATAGAGGCCAAACTGCTCTTCAGCAGATTTGACGCTCATTGGCATCTTAGAGTAATTATTGCTTGAGGAACTTGAAGATCCACTACTCTGGCTTGCTGTCTGCTGAGTACCACTTGATCCACCCGCAACAAAGCAAACATCCCCATTTGAGTTTACTGACACATGCCCCTCCTGTGAAGAATTGGCACCCGACTCACCTTTCGAGTAGTAGGCGGTAGAATCAGTCTTTGAACTTGTATTGGAGTTTACTTTAGCACCGTACATGCCTGGATCTTGAACCTGATCCATAGATGTTTCTTTTCTTACCATATTAAGCTCAAAAGTTCTGAGCTTGTTGACAGCGGTTTCAAGATCATAAGTAGAGAAGTCCTTGTCTTCCCTCATTAGTACAGTATACATCTCACATTTTGGTGGGAGAGCATCGAGAAGTTTTTCCACAATCTCTTCTTCTCGGTAGGAAATGGAGTAGTTACTCAATTCAGTCATTAGATGATAATATCGAGTGATAATATCATCAAGGGATTCGTTCTTTAAGTACTTAAAGACTGAAAATTGAGTCTTGAGCAACTTTATCTTTGAAGCCCGAATACCTACATTTCCTTCAAATCTGCTCTCAAGAGCTTCCCAAAGCTCTCTAGCTGATGTATACTTTCTGAATGTATGGAGGATCTCCTGTAGAAGAGCCATTGTGATTGCAGCATGAGCCTTGCTTTCGGCTTCATACATCTTTTTCTCCTCCTCTTCCATTTTACTGTATTTCTTGATTTGGTCTCGACCCTCATACTCCATGATTGGTGGAATATATCCATCTTGGATGCATACCCACATTTTCGCATCCTGGTACTTAACGTATTGTATGAACCGATCCTTCCACGCGACAAAATCGGTTCCCTTCAGCAACCTTGGGGCCTTTGTAGCTGACCCCGCTTCAACTTCCATCTTTACAAGCTCCGAAATGTTGATCGACGACATCCTTCTTGAAGACTAAGAAACCCGAAAAAATTCTGAATAGGCGAAGTTAAAATAATTTCCTCTGAACAGTACTGTAGGCGAAGTTAAGGGTAACTTCGCTTAAGTAATAACTTCGCTGGATTCTTCTTAAATTCGTGTGACTGGGCGAAGTTAAGAATAACTTCGCTTAGAGAAGAGGCGAACTTGATTAGAACTTCGCTGAGCTAGGCGAACTTGATGAGAACTTCGCTGAGTTAGGCGAAGTTGAGGAGGTAGGCGAAGTTGTGGATAACTTCGCTTCTCCTTATATCTTCGCTGAAACCCTACGAATCCTGACGGCAACTTCGCCTGATGAACAGCAACTTCGCCTGACGAACTTGAACTTTCTGCAGATCTGAAAAACGGATTTTAACGACGTTTCTGACGGTTTAATGGCTTGAACACACTGGTAGGAGGCTAGATTGAGCAAAAACACCACAAACTCGTCCCGTGAATACCCGAAATGAGACGAATTCTACACCCGCGTGAATATCCCGAACCACACAATCGAGCAAAAGCTCTGATACCAATTGTAGGTTCCCCGGACGGATCACACGAGATATCCCGATATACACAGGTGCGGAATCCCTGTGTAGATCGTTACGGACGTAGAACACAAGCTCACAAACACACGAACACGATACGAACAAAACCACGTTATATTAATAACTCGAACCGTGTTACTTATAGCCTCTCGACCTCACGTCACTCGACTCACTGAATTACACGTAAACTGAACTACTCGATCAACTAAAACTCTAACCCGTACATTATATAAATACACGACAACTTCGCCTCAGGCGAAGTTGTCCATAACTTCGCTCGTTCAACAAGTTCGCCTAGGCGAACTTGTCAACAACTTCGCTTGGTTAACAAGTTCGCCTAGGCGAACTTGTCAACAACTTCGCTTTAAACAAACAATTACATAAACAATATTACAGACTCGATTACAGACATTAGACATATGAACTACTGACATCTATGCACCAACATACTGTCGATCTTTCCTCTCACAAACCCATTTTCCAGCAAATAATCATACAGAGTTGCATACCAAGCTCGTGGAGCCTGATGTAGACCGTATAATGCTTTACTAAGCTTGTACACATGATTCGGAAAGTCTGGGTCAGGAAAACCCGAAGGTTGCTCGACATATACCACTTCATCGACCTTGCCATTTAGGAACACACTTTTAACATCCAGCCGAAACACTTTCATCTCTTTGTGTGCAGCAAAGGCCAAGAAAAGTCGAATTGCATCGATCTTGCCACAGGAGCAAACACTTCATTGTAGTCAATCCCTTCTTGTTGATTAAATCCTTTGACTACTAATCTTGCCTTGTTACGGATGATTACCCCTTTCTCATCTCACTTGCATTTTAATACCCACTTCGTACCGATTGCATTCACATCTCGTGGCTTTTCAACCAAACGCCATACTTTCATTTTGTCAAACTGAGCCAGTTCTTCCTGCATGGCTTCTACCCACGAGCTATCCTTCAATGCCATCTGATAGTTCTTTGGTTCAATCTGACTGATAAAACAGCCATACAAGCATTCATTCATAATACCATTGTCTTTAATGCTTGCATACACACATGTGTTTTCTTCCAAGCTTCTTCTGGTTCGCACTCCATAGGAAGGATTACCGATCACATTCTCCAAGGGATGATTCTTGTGGATTCTGGTGGTTTGGACGGGACCAACTTCTAAGTCTTCTCCAAGATTCGGAGAAACTTCATCTGAATTGTGTTGAGTGTGAAACGGATTGAAAATGTCATCACCACTTGAGACAGCAGGAGTTTCAACAGCACTTGATGTGGTAGATTGTTTTTCATTACACTGTGGATGATGCATAATGGCCTCTTCTTCATCAAATAGCATCTGAGTGGCCATCCTTTCTTCTCATTATGCAAAATTCAAATAAGGTAAATTAAAAGATTTATATAATTTATCATAGTCGAAAGCCGCTGCTGGTCCCATGCTAGGCTTTGGTGATTTGTAACTTGTAATGTCAGTGTTACAGACCACCTCAACCTTGTTGTTCGATAGATTAAAGACTCGTCTGTTGGGTGACCCAACTACGTAGCCAACAAGAATACCTTCGTCAGCTTTCTCACCAAATTTTGAGTTAGTCTTTAATATCGAACATGGGGACCCGAAAGGTTCAAGACCTTTCAGATTTGTCTTTCTACCAAGCATTAATTCATAACAAGTTTTATTTAATCTTTTAACAGTTAAAACACGATTAAGGATATAGCAGGTCGTGGCAACAGCCTCAGCCCAGAACACCACGGGAAGCTTAGCATCATCCAGCATAGTCCTGGCGCTTTCGATTAGAGTTCTATTCTTCATTTCAGCTACTCCATCTTGTTGCGGAGTAAATGGTGCGCTAAACTGATGCTCAATCCCTTTCTTTAGACAAAACATCTCCATTTGATAGTTCTTGAACTCTGTGCCGTTATCACTTCTGATGAATTTGACCTTTCCCCCAACAATATTTTCCACTTTGGTAATCAAGTTAATTACCAACTGCACCGTTTCATCTTTAGCTTTCAGAAAGTAAACCCATGAGTAACGTGAATAATCATCATTCACTACCAAGTAATATGACGTTCCAACCAGGCTTTTATCATTTATGGGACCAAACAGATCCATGTGAAAAAAATCCAAGGGAGTGACTATTGAGTTAACCAGTTTGGAGTGATGTGGTTTCTTGTGATGCTTTCCTTTCTTGCACGACAGACATTAATGTTTAAAGTTGAATTTTTTTAAAGGAACCCCAAGTACCATCCTATTCTTGACAATGTAGTTCATTTTTCGTAGATGGATATGACCCATCCTACGATGCCACAATTCTGACTCAGATTCTGTTCCTTTTGACAAGAGACATGATTCTTCCGTTGCCATCTCGGTTGACCTCATGTCCATCACATATGTATTCTTTTCTCTTGGAGCTTTCATCACAATCCAGGTTTCGGAAATCTTGAAACCAGGATAAAGCACGAGTGCCTCATCCTTTGTAAAGTGCATAGTGTATTCTTTGTCACAGATTTGAGAGACACTCAGAAGATTGTGCTTTAACTCTTCCACGAAATTAACCTTTTCCTGCTTGATTCTCCCATTAGTAACAATACCAATTCCAGTAATTTTTCCTCTGCTTTCTCCTGAAAAACTAACCCTTCCTCCCTGTACAGCTTCCTGATCACGTAACAATTTCTTGTTACCTATCATTTGCCGGGAACAACCACTGTCGACAACCCACATGTTGTTCACAGCCATGTTCGACTGTTCCTGCATAGTTAAAGAGACAAATTAAAAGCGGGGGACCCAAGACCTTCTGGTCTTGGGTTGGTCAAACATATTAAACGACATTCAACTCCTTGGTTGTCTAAAGTTCCTTTGAGGGAAGTTTTTATTTGATCTAAATGGAAGATTTTTAGAGAACTGATTATGAGGCCATCCAAACATTCTTGAGTTTCTAGCATTAATGGATTCGAAATTACTCGTTCTGTGATTTACTGGAAAAAACGAGGTTGGTTTCTTTGAAATCTTGAATTTGTCCAACGATTAAAGTTGGATGCTTTAGAATTATTACCAACACCAGTTTTAAAATTCGTTCCATTCTCAGATTTGATTGGCCTCGTATTTTTCTTCCTTTTTAGCGGACAGTTATTGACAAGGTGTCCTATCTTGTTACATCTAAAACAACTCCTGTAATGACTATCAGTTTTGTTCGGACAATCTGTGTCTTTCCGAACATTCTTTTCGGAAGTTGCGGCAGAAGATGAAGTTGCTTCACTGACAGTTTGTTTCACATAAGGGGGGACGAATGGGTTTAAAGAAGATTTATTTTCACAAAAAAAATCATTCTCCCCCCGTCTGAGTAATACAACTTCATCATCCACTTTACGAATGTTCATGGACTCCTTATTCTTGGAATCTTGATTCGTGACTGAAGAATTAGACTGAACCGATTCGATAATATCTTTATCAAGCTTTTCATGATTAATTAAATCAGCTAAGGTGCTGCTTGATTGAACTTTAACGGGTAGACTGTAGGAGCTGACATTACCCGTTACTGTCTGATCAGGCTTAACAAAAGTAGATGGCTGATTACAAGGATTATAAGTGTAATTATTGTTAAAAGGTGGTGGAACTTCCGTGAATCCAATTCCTCCTTTATCATTAAGGGAACGTTGAACACTTAGGACATGATTTAATATCATGGATGAATTCCTAAATTGTTCAAGTTTTCTGTTTAGTTCCACCACTTTCACTTGATAATCAGCTATTTGTTTGTCTTTTTCAGCAATAAGTTTGGTTTTTTCCTCCACAACTTCATAACTTAGATCAATTACTTGGATTTTCTCAGTTAACGTTGCCTTAAGGCATCTTATGTCTTTTTCACCAGCTTTAATTTTTACGGAGTAACTATTTTCTTTTTGTTTAGAGTAATGATATTCTTCTTTTACAGTTTTTAATTCTTTTTCCAAACTTACATACTGATTAGTTAAAACATTTAATTGATTAGACAGTTTTTCACATTGTTCACAATGAGGTTCAGAACATACCTCTGAGAGCTAATCATTCACTTCTGCCATGTACGCTTGATCCTCCACTGGTTCTTTGTCACATCTTCCCATCACAATATTCACCAGATTCGCTTGTTCAATCACCTCCTCAACTTGTATATTCCAATTATACCCACCGTTCTGTTGAGACACCATGGCCTTTATTTCATTTCCACTCCCATTCTATTGAGTAGGCCTATTCTGACTCCGTTCAACTCTTTCATTTGTACACTTTCTTGCAAAGTGTCCATTTTGTTGACAGTTGTAGCAACGAACCTTTGACTTGTGAAATCCCGGTCTCTCTCCCACGAACTTTCATCTAGTCTTCTTCATAAACCATTTTACCCTTATCACTATCATCGCCATTTGCCACTGTAGATCCATTTCTTCCATGTCATCAGCATCTATCTGATCATAGTCCTCATCCAATGTTCCATGATCAACTATCTTTCCTTTGATGTAGTTCTCATAAGAGGCAATGAAAGAGGCATATAGAGCAAATTGTTGTTTAACAGATTTTACACTCATAGGCATCTTTGAGTAGTTCAGACTTGAAGAGCTAGTGGAAGAATTACCGACTCAGGATTGAGGTTTTGAGGAACTATTTCCACCTGCTACAAAGCATATGTCTACATCCATATTCATCATCACATGACCTTCTTGAGTAGAATTTGGTTTCCCGCCTGAGTAATAGGCGGTCGATTCTGTTTTAGAACTTGAGTTTGGAGAGCCTTTTGCATCATACATTCCCGGATCCTGAACCTGATCAGTAGGCGTCTCTTTTCGTAGCGTATTGAGCTTATAATTTCGTAACTTGTTAACCAACTTCTCTAAATCAAAGCCATCAAATTCTTTATCTTATCTTATCAGGACTGTGTACATCTCCCATTTTGGTGGGATAGCATCAAGAAGTTTCTCCACAATCTCACTCTCAGTGTACTCTGTGGAGTAGTTATTCAACTCAGTCATTAGGTGATAGTACCGTGTGATGATGTAATCAAGTGATTCATCTATAAAATACTTGAATACTGAGAATTGAGTTTTCAGCAACTTTGTCTTGGAGTTACGAATCCCGACATTACCTTCATAGCGGTTCTCTAATGCTTCCTACAATTCTCTAGCAGACTTGTACTTCCTGAAAGTGTGTAGAATCTCTTGAGGTAGTGCCATGGTTATAGCAGCTAGTGCTTTACTTTCTGCTTCGTACATTTTCTTCTCATCATCCTCCATCTTATTATACTTATTTGGTTGCTCATGACCTTCGAACTCAGTTGTTGGTGGGATATATCCATCCTGAATACAGACCCACATATTTGCATCTTGATATTTCACATATTCCTCAAATCTGTCTTTCCACACAACAAAATCAGTGCCTTTAAGTAGCTTTGGAGCTTTAGTCACTGAGCCAGCTTCAACTTCCATCTTTACCAGTTCAGTGATGTTTATCGAAGTCATACTTAACCAAAACGAGATCTGAAACTAATTCAAAAATTATTCTGTGTATAACTTCGACAACCCAGTAACTTCTCTTATGGCGAAGTTATATTAATAAGCTAAGTTCGCTGAGTCTTTAGTTCACTAATTAACTTCGCTATAAAACAACTTCGCAGTCCTTTAACTTCGCCTGATGTTATATCATCGCCAAAACCCTAGTTTCACCTGATGGCAACTTCGCTGGATGATCTGCTATGATTTGTTAGGCTGAATCTTTGATTTCGACGGCTGTGAGAGTAATAGGGTGTGCGATCTAGAGGGTATTGTTGAGAAACGGACAAAAGAACGGTGTTTTTACATGAAACGATTCTGCGAAAAGTCTAACGGAATAATTTTAACACTCGTGTGATAATCCCGAACCACACACTCATGAGCAAACGTTCTGATACCAATTGTAGGTTCCTAGCCGGATCTACACAGGTGTATCTCGTAACACGAGGGTGCGGAATCCCCTACGTATACGATACGAGTGTTTACACTAGAGATACGTAAATAACACGTAAAGACAAATGATTACTTGTTATATCGATGTATAGACCAAAACACCAAACAAGTATCAAGACTGCTTACAAACCAAATCTGCCAAAAAGTCACTAAACAAAATGGCGCAAGTTAGGTTAAGTACTAAGACAACTTCGCCTAACACCATAGGCGAAGTTGTCCCTAACTTCGCCACACCATAAGTTCGCTAAACCCAATAGCAATACTAATACGTTCGTCAAAACATAAGAACAATGTAACGATTACAGACACAATAGACACGAGATAAGTGAACTACTGACATCATGCACCAACAAATTCCATGTTTTCTTAAGCTTGAAAGCACTAACAAGTAAGTTTTACGATTTCATGCATTTTATAGTTTTTATTTTAATTTTATGTTGAATGTTCATGATTTATTATTCATAACCACGAAACTTTTATAATAAAAAACTTACAATTTTTTTTAAGAAACACTATAGTCATGGATATCCAAAACAAACATTTTGATTTTTCTAAATATTGGATCAAACCTAGTTATTTTATAAGAACAAGCATAAATATTTAGCTAAATCTTATGATCCATTGATTATCATAAACTTATAAACTTTCCTTTAAACAAGATGATTTATAAAAATTGTTTTATTTAAATATTTCTTATAATAGACTAATATACTTCATGTCTCTAAATAATTAATAGAATAAGTTAATAATGTTTATTTTTGTTCAACATAAACAAATATGTATAATTTTTTAAAATAATTCATGTAAAACCTTTTAAATTAATTAATTAGTAAAATAATTTATTATGTTACTAAAAAAAAAATCATAAATTGTTTTTAATCTTGTTATTTAAGCTTATATTAATAAGTTATAATTATGGATATACAAATCATGATTCAACTAACAAATATCAAATGATTTACATAAACTTGAATTCATTTTAGTTAAAACTCATTTTAAAACAAAAATATCTAAGTCCCAATTTGTCGTAGTTTCATTTCCATTTAGACTCGTTAAAATCTAGTATACGAATTTACTTGTTTAGGATAATCCATCATGATTTTCCACCTCGTTTGTTCGACTCGTTCAAACTATCGTCCTCATTTTGGTGGTGAGTTTTTCTCAACCCCTTTTTACCACTTTACAATATTTTTGGGTTGTAGCACGTCTCAGTTTTTACTTCGTTAGTTATGCATTTGTTTACAAAGCGATTCACATTATATTGTTTGTGTTTTTATAATTCACTAATATTTTTTATGATGTATACATGTAACATGTGCAACGTGTTTACTATTTTACGGTAGAAGTTACGCATTCTCAAACGTATACACATAGCGGGAGGGTCCGACGGGACGTACCTGCGCCGTCTAATGCTTCAACTTCGGTTGTTATGCTTGGTGGTTCTCATTTCCGCTATTACTAAATCCTCAGACAAAGGAAAGTGAGGACGACATTATTTGTTTTCATTTACTTTATGTTTGAATTTATAACGCATGACCATTGTTGAATCACACGTTTTACACACCCACCCACACACACACACACACACACACATATATATATATAAGCAAAACTTATCAAAGCTCACCAACATGTGTTTTTGACAAATGTTATTATTTTAAACATGTTGCAGGTTGATACGATGAAGTGCAAGGACAAGAAAACTAGATCGATCTTAGGATCTATTTAAACGAATAATAATTGTTTCATTTTGATGTGCTGCTGTTTTTCTTATTATCGAACTATTTGTGTACTTGTGAGATTAAGGAATGACACAAATATAGTCGAGTTCAACTTGTTTTCCTTATTTATACATTCATTTATTATTGTGGGTTTGATTAAATATTCGAAAAGTCATGGTAATACATGAATAGTCGAGTTTCAGTTCATTCTATTTATTTATTTATTTATTTATTCATTTACTATTATTCTTTAAAATTGAAAATTTGAAAAGCCATGGTGATACATAAATTTTCGAGTTTCTATTCATTTTCTGTATTTGTATATATTCATTTATTCTTATGGTTTGAATTGAAAATTCGAAAAGCCGTGGTGGTACATGAACACCTGATTTTCAGTTCGACTTCATTGTTTATATTAAGTTTGTATTAGGATACAAAAATCAATGGTGGTTCATGGATATTCTGATTTCAAATTTGATATAGTTTTCAAATGATGTTTCAAAATTTACTTGAATCGTTATTGAAATGCAAAAACTCATGGTGGTTCATGGACATATCGATTTCGATTTCAAATTTTGTGATTTTTTTTATTTTTATGATTTATATATATTGATTATGATATAAGGAATGTTTCATGTAATGCTTCTTTTCATTGTTAATACAAATTTAACATTTACGTTTCATGTCACGAGAATCCTTCAGGCTTCGCAACATGTCTTTTCGTTTTCCTTGACGTCGCCCTCGAAACTCAACCCCCCATAGTGACAGCCTAGACTATCAAGAAATTGCTCGTCGTGGTCCCGACCATGATAACCCAAAATTCATCAAACCCACACCAACCAAAAAATAAACGCAAAAACTATGCTGTTACTCAACCCAACGCCGTGCCTTATGCCCGAGCACAACCGCAATACTTAAAAAGACCTAACTTGTTTCCGTCATTCAATACCTTACCTCGAATCCCTTGTCCAGTTAAAGTTTATTCGTTTTCTGGCATCAATACTTAGTCCCTTCATACTCATCAAACATATCAATTTAGAATAAAAAATCAACGTATAGTTTTCCACATTTATTTATTTTATGAACATCTTATATTTATAATTTCAAATCATCGATTTTAAGTCAATCAAATGGTTTATTACTGCCGCCGCCGCCACCACCACCACCACTTACCACCACCACTTGACGTTGTTTCCGCGCCCACTACCACTACCACTACCACTACGACAAAATATATTCTCTAAATTTGAGTTTCAACAATGGTCTGACCATAAATATGCCTATCTATTTTCTACCTATACATATCTACCTTTTACCTATGCTGCTTCTGCTTCTGCTGCTGCTACTACTACCACTACCACTACCACTACCAAATATATTCTCTAATAATGAGCTTCAACAATGGTCAGACCATAAATCTACCTATCTACCTTCTACCTATACTATTAAAACATGCTATTCGACTAGAGTCGCCAAATAGGATGCCAACTAATACTATTACCATTTATAGAATTACTAACAAAGTTACAAATATAACTTTAAATGTTTTATTAAATGAGGTTTTTAGATATTTATGAATTATTAAATTTTATTTATCATTATTAATATCTTATGAATCCATAAGGTATGTTATTATGTATATTATAAAATTTAGTTTTTTACTCCATTGTTTTAACCATACGTGTATTACACGGACTATATCCCAGTGTTCACTAAAGGAGTTAGAGTTAGCTAGTTGGAGAACATAAAACAAAAATCATGTGTAAGTGGGCAATCATAGGAGATGAAAATTCATTATTCTTACATGGATCGATGAACAAGCCTTTCTCCTCAAATAGGGTTAATGAAGTAAACATCTAACGAATCTTGGAAGTTGGAACCATGATCCGAATAGGATATAACACTGGGCTGGAGTATATTAAAAGAGATATTCAAAGAACCGGTTCCTAAATGACATATTTTTAATCCTCGAATGATCGAAGTTACAATGTGCAATAGTGGTAGCAATTTTGCATGATCATATTAAAAATTTTATGGAGCATGGTAAGAGAGGACGGGCAGGGCCGATTCTGAGAATGCTTCGGCTCTCATGGGCCCTATGCGAGTAATAAAAATCAAACCTAATTTAAACTTATACGCATATAAAATTGATCAAATTCAAACATATTTAAGTGCATTTATGAACGGACAAATCTAATCAAATAACTAACTTTCAAGGAACAACTTCATAACAATATGGGTTGCCGAATCAAAATAACAGGCCACAACCATTGTCGAGTTAGCTGAATTGGATAACTTGATAAGGTATTTATTGGACAATAATATGGTCCAATAGTTTTTATCCCCAAAACCTAACAAGGCTCCCATTCTTAAACAGTCCCTTCATCCCCAGACCAAATAAGGTTTTTAGTCTGGGTTATTTAATTTTACAAATCCTTTGGGCCACTAGCCAACCAGACTATTCACATTTGGGCTTGTTTATCAGGTTTGGACCTCTTGGCCGTTGTTTAATATAAAAGACTACGACCCCCTCTAGCTTATTGGGACTTGTGCAGCTGTACAGGTCTAAATCCGGCTTTGGAGATGAGGCATCAATATACGTATGATGCATGACTTCATTTCATAGTAAATGTTTGCTATATAAAATTTTAAAATGAGAAAATTACCGTTTGCCTCCCTGTATAATAGAGTCGTGAGATGGATTGACCACTGAAAAAAAATTTGCGCATGGTGTACCGTTGTTTTATTTGGGCGGGCACAGTATGTGCCATTCCATCAGTTGACCATCCAGTTGACCTGTGTAATGACTAATATGCCCTTTTCAGCTGCGCAATTAGAAGATCTGTGTTTCATATAATTTACAAGTGTACCCCTGAAACTTAATTCCCTCCAAAAATTTAAAATACCCGTTTTTTAAACTTTTCACCCGAACCAAACCCGAAAACAACCAAACGAATCGATATATTTCATTTTTTTACAAACTTTTCACCCGAATCGAACCGGGAAACAACCAAACGAACATATATATTTCTTTTTTTTTCAAACTTTTCACCCGAACCGACCCCGAAAACAACCAAACGAACCGATATATTTCATTTTTTACAAACTTTTCACCCGAACCGACCCCGAAAACAACCAAACGAACCGATATATTTCATTTTTTTACAAACTTTTCACCCGAACCGATCCCGAATTCAACCAAACGAAACGATATATTTCTTTTTTTTACAAACTTTTCACCCGAATCGAACCCGAAAACAACGAAACGAACCGATATATTTATTTTTTTTTACAAACTTCTCACCCTAACTGACTCCGAAAACAACCAAACAAACCCGAACCCGAACCCGAACCCGAACACAATGAAGACAAACATTTATTTTATATATATACAACACGAACACAATACACAAATACATACATATAACAAAACACCCGAATTATAAACTTGGGGCTTTTACATATAACGAGCCGAACCCGAACACTATGGAAGGAGCCCTGGGCCAAGATTCCACCTCCAACGGTAGGTGATAAGGGCTTCGCATGCTAACGTAACCAAAAAACAAACTGTGATTCTATGAATCCGGATCTGGACTCGAAGATTGAGTTCTATTGGGACTCCAAAGAGATCCCGATTGTAGTTTACATTTAATATCAAAACCATTGTGACGGACGGCTAAGGGTGCAACGTTGGAGCGGCGACGGGGTGCGACGGAAGAGAGGAGCTGGAGGATCCGGATGCGACGGACGGGGGTAGGGGGCCAGGGGACGAACGGACGGACGGCGACGGACGGGGGAGCCGGGAAGTGCGACGGGGGAGCGGCGACGGACAATGACGGGGTGCGGGAAGTGCGACAGTAGTGAGATGAGGTAGTGGCCAGCGGTGGAGGTGTGAGTTGTGAAGGTGGAAGGAAGAAGATGGTGATATATAAAGAAGGAAGAAGATGGTGATTTGGTTAAGGAAGAGGTAAGCGAAAGGAATGAAGGGTGGAGAAAGAAAGAGTGTGGAGGAGAATGTGGAGGAGGAAGAATACCCTGTGATGATCGGACTGCCATTTTTCCCGACAAGCCGATTTTCCAAGCTCATGAAAAATATAATAAACACAATGGCATAGATATATCACCTAATTTTTTATTTGTAAAAAGTCTAAAATACCCTCCCAAATAACGACGGTTAATAGAAAAAATTAACGGAGTGACACATACAGGCCCACCCAAATAAAACAACGGTACACCATGCGCAAATTCTTTTTCAGTGGTCAATCCATCTCGCGACAATATTACACAGGGAGGCAAATGGTAATTTTCTCTATGCGCAAATTCTTTTCATTTTTTTCTACATTTATAGTACTTAGAGCACTAAAAAACAAACAAAAAGTTTTAGGGTATCTGTTGGTATGTGTTACCAGTGATTTTATGATTCGCGGGTAATTGAGGATAAAAAGGATATTGCAGTGCAGAATTGGGTGGTGCATAGGTAGTATCCAAGAGTGCCCCTTTCCTTAAAGAGAAACAAAAATATATCTGGTACTGTACTTAGCTGGGGATTTTATCTTTTTTTGGAACGATGAATTTTTTATGTGTTATGCCACCGTGCTTTCCAAATTGAGAGCCTCGTTGCCCCACTCTAACCAGACTATGTTGTCTTAACCGGGCCAACGCTTGCTTCAGAGTTTCGCTTGAGCGTTCCCTAGGAAACCATACCGCCAGCTGCAACTTGACAGTCGTTGTGCCACCAAAAGAGCAGAACTCTCTGACATAACATACGGTGGGACTAAAACCCGGGTGGGCTCGAGATTCATACTGACAACTAAGGGTGTGCAAAGCATAAAACCCGACCCGAAACCGTCATAGACCAACCCGATAACCGAAATTATTGAATTTCTGAGACCG
The DNA here is from genome assembly GCF_021521415.1 of Bidens hawaiensis. Classification (NCBI taxonomy): domain Eukaryota; kingdom Viridiplantae; phylum Streptophyta; class Magnoliopsida; order Asterales; family Asteraceae; genus Bidens; species Bidens hawaiensis. The sequence goes on from NW_027494588.1 coordinate 79,918, forward strand.
AAATCAGACCTTATGGAAATGGTCGGGTATCGGTCCGACATGCTGTCGGTCTATCGGTTATTTGATGCAGACCCGAAACCGACATAGAACACTATCCAATCCTTCCTCCTCTACTCGATTACAGTAATTTTGTATCCTCTTTGTTTAGTTTTCTTTTGCTTGATTGAAGTACTGAATGAATTGGTTGATTGTATTAATAAAGATAAAGAAGGTGATGTGCGAAAATATATATAAATAAAACACAAGTCGCAACTAAGCTTTAAAAACCAAACAATCTATCCTAGTTCACACAAACGGCAAGTGTACCGGTCGTGTATAGCAAAGATGAGGAAAGTCCGGATATCGAACTCGAAGACACGTGAAAACGTTTATAATTACTAAACTCTAACCAAGACTCACCAAAACATTTAATTGATTTATTTTAGAATTTATTTTAACTACTTAACTTAACTGAATGAAAACTTTTAACAAAACTTTGAAAACTTTGATTTAAATTCAATGAATAAAGACGTCTACCTAGGAATGAATCATGTTGATAAAAATAACAAGACAATGGATTGAAAATATTCACGACACCGGTTATAAAAGATGACACAACTAAAACTTGTTTAAGAAAGTCAAATTACCTCTCAGTCTCTCTAACAAACTCTAACTTATTTTAGTTGATTTTAAAGAATAAACCGGAAAAACAATTATTAACGTGTTCAAATGACGACTCACCTCTCGGTCTCACCGACACACTAGCCTAATGGAAACGAATACTACGCAACCAAGGATAGAGGAACAATTTAACTTAACCCAAATTAAACCAACTAACTGCACATAAACACTCAAACTTGACAAGACAAAAACCCGCTCTCGCGCGGTCTTAATTCTAACAAGTAAAAGCAACGAGACAATATTACTTCTTATCACCTCTAGGTCTCAAAGAAGGTGTATTTTAACTGATTTTAGATGATTATATTACCCACTTATCCCTACGGTTGTACACCCCGCAAATAAACCCGAAACACCAAGTCAAGAGTCTAACAAGCAATCAATTAATTAAAACCAATTCAATTAACTAATGCAAGAGGATTATAAGTAATAACAAGTAAAACACAGCCATCACACACAATCTAATTTATGATTTAGTTAAACTTTACATCAATAATTTAAGTCTTGAACATTAACAATCCCTTAAACAAGTCTAAATTACTCAACAATCATCTATCCTAGGTAGAACAAACAAGTTTAGCTACTCATTGATTTTGGACAGCCATGCATACTCAAGAAAAACATCATAAACATAATTAAACTCATTCAAGATCCAAACAATATCAATCACAAGACAAACTATCAATCAATTGCAAAACAATTCAAAACAAAAGACCAAATCAATAAAGTTAGGGTTCTTAAACAATAAGTAAAGTTTATGAGTGTTTTACTATCAAGTATGGCTGAGATCTATGCTTGTTATTGATCCCTAGCTGCTGCCCAAGATCACCCTTGATGTTATCCTTCCTCTCCAGCCGTCACAACCCCTCAGCCGCCGTCCTTTTTTCTTTTTTTCTTCCTGCCCTGCTGTTCCGATCGCAACCTGCCCTAGCTAGGGTTTTAGGTTTTTTTTCTTTTGTATTTCAGGATTATGATGGAATGAATGGCTGGAAACTTCATTAATCAACTTAATATAATATTATATTAGGCCTTTAAGATGTGGGCTTGGGTCAGGCCTTGACTTATAAGTTTGAAAGTTGCACAATTAAGCCCCTAAACTCTTCAATTTAACTCTTTTTTCCACCAAACTTCATCACCTACAAGAAAACAATCATCTTTGTAATATCAAGCATAAACAAACCATAAAACTTAATAATTAAACTAAAAAGTAATTAAAACATGATAAAAATGATACGGAAAGTAAGTGTGTTTCACTACACATCAGAAGGCAACAGGGTGCGTTGAATGGTTGATTGAATACAAAATACTCGGTTTAGTTTGTTGCCCCAACTCTGATATACAGCCTTATGGATGTACAGTTTGTACCAAGTTAATTAGGGTTTTAGGAATATGGTTACTGTAAGTTTTTTTCTATCAAAACAGAACGGATAAAAAAAAATTCTATGGATACATCATTGACTCAATTAATATTGGAAAGAATGCCAAATGTTACGTCGTTGCTGAATTACTTGATAAGGCCACGTGTGAAAAAAAAATTATATATTTATAGAATATGGTTAATGTAAGTTTTTTTTCTTTGTCGTCGTTTGTTATTCAATGAATTTTTGTTAATTCAATGAATTTATTGCAATCAACATCCTGACAATCGGGAATGTGGATATATTCTTTAATGAAAACTTTGCGAGAAAACCTTCTCGAGTCAAGTTTCGAATCTAAGATCTTAAGGATCTTAAATCTTAACCATCACTATTGTAGTCTCATGCCACACTAAACCAGAAGGCAGTTGCGGTTGTGAAAACCTTTGAAGAGCATTCTCATCCCATCCTCTATAATTATGTGTGGAGAGTTTGCAAATTATAGGATATGGCTATGAGTGATTGTGAGTGTAAATTATAGGATGGAGAGAGAAATTTAGTGATTTTTTGTAAATTTGGGGAACATTGTTCGTCCCTATTTATTTGTTTAATATTTGTTGAATTGGTTGTGAGTAGAGGAGAGAGAAAACTGTAATGATAAATGTATAAAAAATATTATTTAATTGAACATGAGAAAAAAATATAGTATTTTTTAGTGTAATTATAGAGATAAGGATAGGGAATGAGATGAAAATGCTCTAATAAAACCAAATTACCGCTACAACACAACATTTTTTTTGTACTAGTTGTATATGGTTTAGGGTTTAGATTTTTAGATCGAATCGTTGTAATCAGTGATTGAGTTCATATTTAATGATTCTTGATTGAAAAAAAAAACAAAGAAAAATATTACTAGGAATTACGAAACCAGTTATGAAATTAAAATTGTTGGCTTCACTTAACCATTCCTCCAGCAGTGTATGTATGAATGTATGATTGTAATCGGATATGGGAAACGGAAATTGATTGATTATAAAGACATGCAAAAAGAAAAGTTGCGGGACAATATTTGGGCGACTTGCCTCTTGAGATCCACCTCTGCGTCTTCCACCCAAAGATATTGGGCTAGACGTCAAATCTTCCGCTCTAGTGGAAGATCGAAGAAGACGCGAACCACTAATTGTCGTACAAGAAGAAATAGAACCATCATGATGAAGTGTTGATTAGAAGATGAAAAAGGGTAAATGCCGTAAAAAACCAACCTACTTTATATTTTTTCTATGACAACCAATTTACTATGATGTTACTAGTAACATCATAGTAAATGGGCTGTCATAGATAATTTCACAATGGTGTTTAAAAATAACAAGTAGAGTGACTTTAATATTCAAAAAAATGTGGAGAGACTTTTGTAAAAAATAATGAAAAGTAGATTGGTTTTTTTTATGAATTTGCACAAAACGAAATGTGAACAAGAACATTGGTTGTGCTCTTTATTTATAGGCAATCTTTAGAAAAAGAAAAAGGTTCACTTTGAACACGGACAGCTTCCACAAGAAATATATTTGTTAAGGGAAAATTCCCAAATAGGTATTTATGATTAGGTTTTTCAGGTTTTAGGTGCCATTTTCAACATATTCTCAAAATAGATATTATAAACTAGTCGTGACGAATAGTTTATGATTATTCACGAGTAGTTTGTATAACCAATTAAAACTTGTCACGTGTCTATAAACTAACCGTAACGACCTGTTTCACTAATAATCTACTCGTAAAGATTAAATAAGTTTAAACCCTCGTAATCAGCACCACACGAGTAAATAATATATTCTTTAGTCGCGACGAGCAGATTATAAAACCTTAAGAGTCGCAAGTATTTTATCAAACTAACCGTGACGATGAGTTTGATTAGCAAATGCATCTAACTGGTTTGTTTTACGAAACACTAACCGGAATGGTTAGTTTGTTTGGTCAACTAGTCTTTACGAGTAGATACAGGTCAACGACTACTTTATATCCATTATACGAGTATTTTGTTGGTAACTAACACGTCTTGATAAGTTTATCTGGTAAACATTACGCTTACGAGTAGTTCATTTGTAGTTAACTCGTCGTGACTAGTTTACCTTATTTATATTCCCAATACAAGTAATTTATTGTTAATCAACTCATTCTGATAAGTTACCAGGTTTACATTAACCATACGAGTAATTTATTGGTAATTAACTCGTCTTGTCTATATCTTGCTATAAACTAGTCGTGACTAGAGGTGCACAAATCGGGTTTTTTAAATACCCGGGTTCGGGTATGGAACCGGGTTCGGGTATTGAGAAAACCATAGTAACGAGTTTTTTCGGGTTTTTTTCCGAGGTTTTTTCGGGCATAAATTGGATTTTTTAAAAGTTTGCACTTTTTAGGGGTATTTTAAGGTATTTTTCGGGTATACATCGGGCATTTGAAATACTCGGTTTCGGGTTTTGGAAAAACCCGGTTCCGAGTATGGAACCGGTTCGGGTTTTCGGGTATTACCTGATACAAATCGGGTCCCGTTCGGGTTCGGGTTCGGGTTTTAGTGCCAAAATGCATTCCCTATCAGTACCCTACGGGTAGGGTCGGGTACGGGTTTGGGTATTAAAAACCCGGGTATTAAAAAAACCGGTTCCGGGAACCGAGTTCGGGTTAAACTAGCCAAGACGAGTTAATTACCACTTAACTACTCGAATAGTAATGTAAACAAAGTAAAGTAGACAAGACGAGTTAACTACCAATAAATTACTCGTATGGTTAATGTAAATCTGGTAACTTATCAAAACGAGTTGATTAACAATAAAATACTCGTATTGGGAATATAAACAAGGTAAACTAGTCACGACGAGTTAACTACAAATGAACTACTCGTAAGCGTAATGTTTACCAGATAAACTTATCGGGACGTGTTAGTTACCAACAAAATACTCGTATAATGAATATAAAGTAGTCGTTGAGTTGTATCTACTCGTAAAGACTAGTTGACCAAACAAACTAACCATTCCGGTTAGTGTTTTGTAAAACAAACCAGTTCGATGCATTTGGTAATCAAACTCATTGTCGTGGTTAGTTTGATAAAATACTCGCGACTCTTAAGGTTTTATAATTTGCTCGTCGCGACTAAAGAATATCTTATTTACTCGTGTGACGCTGATTACGATTGTTTAAACTTATTTAATCTTTACGAGTAGATTATTAGTGAAACAGGTCGCTACGGTTAGTTTATAGACACGTGACAAGTTTTAATTGGTTATACAAACTACTCATGAATAATCATAAACTATTCGTCACGACTAGTTTATAATACCTATTTTGGGAATATGTTGAAAATGACACCTAAAACCTGAAAAACCTAATCATAAATACCTATTTTGGGAATTTTCCCATTTGTTAATTAGACTTGTAAGTGTGATGGTGATGGAGATGTAGAACAAGAGAGGGTGGTGCCATATTGTTAACGAGGGGAACGCCATCCCACCTCTGGTGGTATGAAAAAATGAAGCCGCGGCGGGAAGTATGAGCCGAATGCCATGCCCAACAGAGAAAATGAAGCAGTGGGAAGGATCTTTGGGATGGAATTTGGATTTTCGGACTGAAGGAGTGGGAACACCGTTTCACCCGACTAGGTACCAAATTGGGATAGAGGGTTGCGGGCCATTGCCACCGCCCTAACTAGGCATTTCGACAAACAACTTTGTACATATAATTAATAAAAAGAAAGTGAAATCAAGAAACACCAATACATTTAAAATAATTAAAAGGGTGAGTAGCATACCACGCGTTCTCGGTGATCGGAAGAGAGTAACGTTATTGGGCTTATTTTTAATGTTTGGGCTAAGTATTTGGGGTGTTTAGTTTTGAGTCTATGTAATAAGGCTATGTAGCCGTTGTTTATCGAGTCATGAGGTCCGGCTTACCCAGTCATATTTGTTGATTCGTGGCCGGAAAATCGCTAGGGTTTTACCGTTTCTATCTCCGTATTTGTTATTGATTATCGTTGTATTATTGGCTATTTAATGCCAACCTTTGATTGAATAAAGTTGAATCATTCGAATCACAAAAATTAAGTTTTGATCCACTTAATCTTACAAGTGGTATCAGAGCCAGGTTCACCTACGATTGAGTGTTCGAGAGTTATCTGAGTGTTGTTGTCATGGGAGATGAAGCAGTGCAGTTTCAAAGCCTGAGCGTGCCCAAATTTGATGGTGATTACGATCACTGGAGCATGGTTATGGAGAACCTGCTTCGATCCAAGGAGTATTGGAGAGTCATACAGGAGGGGTACGCCGTGATTAGGCAGGGCGAACAAGCAACAACAACCCAGCAGAAGAATTATGAAGAAAATAAGCTCAAGGATCTGAAGGCATGCAATTATCTTTTCCAATCGATTGACAAATTGATCCTCAAGACAATAACTCATAAAGCTACAGCCAAGCATATTCGGGATGCCATGAAACTCAAGTACCAAGGGAATGCCAGAGTAAAACTGGCCCAACTGCAAAGACTTCGTAGAGATTTTGAGATTCTGGAAATGAAATCTGGAGAAACTGTCACCGAATACCTTGGAAGAGTCATGTTGGTGGCAAATGATATGAGAAATGCAGGGGAAGATATGACAGATTCAAAGATTGTGCAAACGATCCTTCGTACCATGACCGAAACCTTCAACATAGTAGTGTGTACAACTAAAGAAACTAAAGATCTTGATACGATGACAGTAGATGACTTGCAAAGTTCAATTCTCATCCATGAGCAGAAGTTATGGCGCAAAACAAATGATGAACAAGTACTAAAGGTGGAGACTGATCAAAGCATTAACCGTGGTCGTGGACGAGGATTTGTTTCTAGAGGCAGGGGGTGAGGACGTGGAATATCACAATCTGACAATCGAACTCAGTTTGACAAATCAACAGTTGAATGCTATAAATGTCACCAAATGGGACATTTTCAATATGAATGTCCAAATTGTGAGCACCCTGTAAACTATGCTGCCTATGAAGACAATGAAGAACTGCTCTTAATGGCCTCTGTTGATATTGAAAGATATGAGGAGGAAACCCTCCTGTTGATGGCAGCCGTATAAGAAAAACTAGAAAAGGAAGGTGTTTGGTTCCTGGACTAAGCATGTTCAAACCACATGTCAGGAGTTAGGGAATGGTTCACACATATAGATGAGAACTGCAGACATACAGTGAAGCTTGGAAATGATTTCAGACTTGACGTGAAGGGCAGAGGAGATGCTCGGTTGACAATAGATGGGGTGTCACAGGTGATCACAAACGTTTATTATGTTCCACAATTGACATCAAACCTTATAAGTATTGGGCAGCTACAAGAAAAGTCAGTGTCAATTACCATACAAGGAGGGGTGTGTAAAGTAGTTCATCCTCAAATGGGCTTAATAATTACATCCAAAATGTCAAAGAATAGGATGTTTCCTGTGTTTGCATCCTCAAGGACAACTCAAACGAAGTGTCTACAAGTCAGTGGAGATTCAACTACTCATCTATGGCACAGGAGATTTGCTCATGTCAATCATAAGGCGATTAGAACTATGACATTTAAGAAGATGGTTAAGGGACTTCCTACAGTTGCAGAGAAGCACAAAGTGTGTGAAATATGTGCTGTTGGTAAACAAGAAAGAGAAGCCATAGCAAAGAAAAGTAACTGGCGTGCTTCAGAGAAATTGTAGCTAGTTAACACCGACTTGTGTGGCCCTATTACACCTACTTCAAATAGTGGAAAGAGGTACGTCTTGTATTCATAGATGACTTCACAAGGAAAACATGTGCATACTTTCTGTCACATAAAAGTCAAAGCCTTGAATTGTTTAAAATCTTTAAGAACACTGTTGAAAATGAAACGAGCTTGAGAATAAAATGTTTAAGAAGTGACAGAGGTGGGGAATTTAACTTAGATGATTTTAAACAATTTTGTGAAGATCAAGGCATAAAAAGACAACTTACAACTGCATACACACCCCGGCAGAATGGGGTGGCAGAACGTAGATAGAGAACCATAATGAATATGGTTCGTTGCTTACTATATGAAAAATCTATGCCCAAAAGCTTCTGGTCAGAAGCTACAAATTGGGCTTGTCATGTTCTAAAGAGATGTGTAAGCAGAATTTTAGATGAAAAGGTGCCAGAAGAGTATTGGACGGGTCTCAAACCAAGCGTGGAACATTTCAAGGTTTTTGGATGTGTGGGCCATGTTCACGTGCCTGCACAACTAAGGACCAAACTAGATGCTAGAAGCCATAAATGCATATTCCTTGGAGTAAGTTACGAGTCAAAAGCATACTGCCTCTATGATCCTATTAGCAAAAAATAGTGATCAGCAGAGATGTCATATTCGATGAAGAGGCTACTTGGGGTTGGTGCAAAGGAAGTAAACTAGTAGAGGAACTGATAATCGAAGATGAGGATGGCGGTGGTTTAGAATCTGATCCATTTGCAGATAACGGGTCCACAATTTCGACTCAGATGGGTCCTCAAGTCATACATTTTGATATGGCAGAACCAAGTTCAACTCAAGGTATGAGTCCATCCTCTGCTACCCAAAGTATGTCTAATGAACCAAACAACTCAGAACTACCACACTCAATTCAAACTGAATCTTCCCCACAAGTTGAACCATCTACCCGTTCTAGAAGACAACCAGCCTGGATGAATGACTATCATACATGTCATGAAATCTATGATTAAGATGACGCAGGGTTTGCAATGTATAGTTCATTGGGCGATCCTACAACTTATGAGGAAGCTTGTGAAGATGAAAAGTGGGTGAAGACAATGGAAGATGAAATAACTTCCATTGAACAAAACCACACGTGGGAATTGGTGGATGCACCTATCGGAGTGAAACCAATAGGAGTAAAGTGGCTATTCAAAACAAAGCTGAATGAAAAGGGTATGGTGGATAAATATAAGGCTAGACTCGTAGTGAAGGGATATGCACAAAAGATGGGCGTAGACTACGATGAGGTTTTTGCTCCTGTTGCTCGGTGGGACACGATTAGAACTTTCTTGGCTATTTCCGCTCAAAGAAACCGGATCGTGTTCCAATTAGATGTGAAGAGCGCGTTTTTTCATGGAGAACTTAAGGAGAATGTTTATGTTGATCAACCTCAAGGATTCGTCAAACAAGGGGAAGAAGAAAAAGTTTACAAACTAAAGAAGGACCATTACGGCTTAAAACAGGCCCCGAGAGCCTGGTTCACTCGGATTGAAGGTTATTTCATTCGTGAAGGCTTCAAAAGGAGCTGCAATGATCATACACTATTCATAAAGAAGATGGAAAGCAAAGTCATGATGGTAAGCTTGTATGTTGATGATCTTATATATGCAGGGAATGATGTTACTATATGTGAAAATTTCAAGAAATCTATGCAAAAAGAGTTTGAAATGACTTATTTAGGAAAGATGAAATATTTCCTTCGGGTAGAAGTGCAACAAAGAGAAACCGGAATATCTCTATACCAAGCAAAATATGCACAGGACATTCTAAATCGATTTCAAATATGGGAGGCGAATGAGGTGAAGAATCCAATTGTGACAGGAACTGTTTTAACCTAGTCAGCAGCAGGGGAGGAAGTTGATCATCTAATTATATGAGCTTAGTTGTAAGTCTCATGTATTTAATTGTGACCAGGCCCGATTTAATGTATGTGGTCATCCTTATTTCTCGATTTATGGCTAACCCGAAACAGAAGCACTTGGAAGCTGCAAAGCGTGTTTTGAGGTACATAAAAGGTACTTACAATTTTGGGTTGATATTTGGAAGAAATCCAGAAAGAAAGCTTCAAGTTTATACCGATAGTGATTATGCACGTGACATAGATGATCGAAGATGTACCTCTGGTTATGTATGTTTGTTAAATGGAGCTGCTGTATGCTAGAGTTCTCGGAAGCAAGAAATTGTCACTTTGTCGTCTACAGAAGCGGAATATGTTGCAGTGACGACATGTGCGTGTCATTGTGCTTGGTTAAAGGGATTACTTGAAGATTTATAAGAAAAATCAATTGGAGATATGAAGATCATGTGTGATAATAGCTCAACCAACAAATTGTCGAAGAACCCGGTTATGCATCGAAGGACCAAGCACATTGATGTCCGTTTTGATTACCTAAGAGACTTAGTAAATCAAGATGTGGTGAGTTTGGATTATTGCAGATCTGAAGACCAATTAGCTGATGTTATGACTAAACCACTAAAGCTAGAGACTTTTGAACGCATTAGATGCTAGATTGGAGTGAAGGAGATTAAACAAGAAGATTGATCATTTCTTGTTTAAGGGGAGGAATTTATTGGGCTTATTTTTTAATGTTTGGGCTAAGTATTTGGGGTGTTTTGTTTTAGAGTCCATGTAATAAGGCTATGTAGCCGTTGTTTATCGAGTCATGAGGTCCGGCTTACCCAGTCATATCTGTTGAGTCGTGGCCGGAAAATCGCTAGGGTTTTACCGTTTCTATTTCCGTATTTCTTGTTGATTATCGTTGTATTATTGGCTATTTAATGCAAACCTTTGATTGAATAAAGTTAAATCATTCGAATCACAAAAATTCAGTTTTGATCCACTTAATCTTACAGATCTGAAAGATGTAACTATGACTAACTATCGTCGTTGGCCGCCGGCTTTTACGACCAGTAAACCACCAAAAATACATAGCAAATGATCCAGCTATTATATTTTTATTTCTCTCTCTAGCTATGAATTGTCATCGTCAATGTCAACATCAATGCATCAACAACAAAGCCCATTTGTTTCTCTCTTGGAATTCGAAACCCCCATGTAAATTGCATGGTGGAGCAGGTGTAATCGCCGATGGAGGAAGGCAACAGAAAAGGGGTTTTAGGGTTGAAGACAGAAAAATGGCTGGAAGCATATAACGAAAAGCGATAAAAAGGCAGATGAACTCGTGTTACCATTCTGGCCGGCTAAAGCAAGTAAATTACCGTGGGCCTTTTTAAAAAATATTGGGTTCGTGCTTTCTAATATTTTATTTATTCCACCTCACATTTTATTAAGTGAATAGGTTAAATTCAAAATCAAAATAGTTTCACTTTCCCTTAGTAAATAGTCTTTAGGTACTCTTCTACTTTTTGTAATTGTTTTAAATAAATAATAAATAAAGCACAAAAAGAAAGTGTAAATATGTTGCAACTTGATCAGATAATATTTAAAAACATGTTTTGGAAAACACACATATGTCATTTTCTATATGGTCGTTTACAATTATAATAAACATATATTATCTTGCTTTCGAGCAAAAAAAAAAAAGACCCATTAAAATAAGATAATGGTTGAATTTAAATCACATAAACTTTTTTTTTGAACGACCAACTAAGTAACGCCTAGTACTTCGTACGTGGCCCCCATTGGTTAAAGGTAACCCGAGCCGGCCACTAGTCCGGACGGACGAAGCCCCTAGCGGTCCACCTATTGAGGGATTCACCGGATAAAACCCGACCCCCACGCCCGCCAAATGGCACGATAGCGAGGAGCCGGTAAAACCGGGTAAGATCAGGACTCGAATCATGGCGGTCATCCCTCATATCTCCCATATATATAAATTAGTGTAAACTCAAAACAAGTTTTAACTGCAAATAAAGAATTTATTGTATATGATAAGGTTATTTATTAATTTTTATTTTTATAACAACCCATACTTAGGTTTTGAAGTAGTCTTTAACTTAAGAAAAATGAAAGGTTATTAAAAAACTTTAAAAGAAATAGAAAAAAAAGTTCTTGAACTAATATTTATTTTGAGAAAGATAATTATGTACTCTAAATACAAGCTAGACGAAAACGTTGGGCTTTTAAGTTGTTCCTCACCTCTTTTACTTGGGATTGGAATGTTTGATAAAATAAAAAATTCACACCTTAAGGAGGAATGGGAATCTAACATTGGTCTTGTGAGAGAAGAAACAATCATACTACCAATGCACCAAAGTAACATTGTATTTTAATGGCTAAAATAGCATACATATCTATACTATATATAATACATCAAAAAATAGCAAATTAAGACACTTAATTTTAAGAGTTGTGCAAACACTAATGCATAAAGTACATGTGTAATTAAGGGTAAATTTGTCTATTAAACACAATTCACCCAACTTACATGCATGCCCCCCCTATCTTTAACCATATCTTGTTTTTAGTTTCAACTTTAAACCAACTTCTCACCCACGATTTTTAAACGACAATAAGTTTTTCATACGTTGATATTTTTGTAAAAATATTGCACCATAAAAACGAGTATTTTATTCTCTTTAATTTTAGTATAATATTATTATATTTTTTTCAATTGAAAACGTTAATATGATGGTCGGTTAATTTGTATATGTTTTAGTTCGTTTATTATTTAGTTTTAACTGTTTATTCTAGAACTATCGATACTTCATACGTGTATTAATGGATTTCAGGTCACAGGCGTTAAAGTATTCAATATGGACCTTTTGTGACACGGAATGAAGACCCGTGATGTCCAACACGCAAAACGATGACATTTGTTGAAGTTGGCTGTAGCAGAACCTACCGCGTACCGCGATGGGTGTGCTGAGGGTCCCATCGCGTACCGCGATGGGACGCAAATGAAGCTTTGACTTTGGTCAATCGCGGTACGCGATGGGCCATAGAAGACCCCGTCGCGGTACGCGACGGGAGTGCAGACGGGAATTTTAGGTTATATCTTCTTTTTCATCAACACATAACCCTAACTCGTTTTGGACGAAGAGAGGCGACTTCCAGCAGTTCCTAAAGGCGATTTCACCATTGTAGCTCGTGTCAAGACCATATCTATGATCCATATCATCTATATTGACGATTTGATGATGTCGCGGCTCGGCTAATCTCCTAGAATCGCACCCGGGATATATAGTTTGTAACCTTTTACAGTTTTTCTCATGTAACTATGAATACTATTGTGTTATTATTGATGATTGATATATGATTATTGATGTTTGGTATTTCTAAGTGTTCGGTCGGTTTAGGTTTACGTTGGTCTGAAGGATCTGTTACCAGTTGCTAGATAATTAGTCATATAACTGTTTGGTTAGATTGAATATGATAAAACGTACAATTGCCCTTAACTGAGTCACACTGGCAAGGACTGTTTAATAACCAGTTCCGTGTGTAAAACAATTGTTGATGTCTAAGGTTTCGTCTGATTGATCAGTTTTCAGTTAATCAATAATAATTAATCTGTTAGGTTGCATGAGATACTGTTGGTTGCTTACTTGAATTCCCGGGTGTGATTTGCTTTATTAACTGCTTACAACTCGTTTACTTGTTCGTTTCTTAGTTCTCTTAATTCAAACTATTGCTTATGTGATCAGCACAAAAAACCAGTTACTTCATAATTAGAAATCTGTTACACGAATACATTAACTATTTAGAATACATTAACTATTACACGAATACATTAACTATTAAAAACCACATACTCCTTGTGATACGATACCCTACTTGCACTAACTATTTAGAATAATTAGGTTTTTGATTGACTCAAACGAAGGTCACCATATGTTACGTAGGAGTGTTCAATGCCGGTTTTGATTATTTTTAAACGAAACTAAACCATTGAAAATTGAAACCAAACTGTTATTAACGGTCTGGTTTTGGTTTGGTTTAACAGTTTAAGTTTTGATAATAAAATTTGCTTAAAATGATTATTAATTTAATCGTATTATCAATTCCAACTAAGTCAAAATATGATACTTGAAAGGATAAAGGAAGTAAAAAAACCGACTGAAAGTAAAAAACACAGCCGTGAAACCAAACCGATGACCAGTTTAAACGGTTTCAAGGTTTTAAACCGAACCATGAACACTCATAATTGTTACGTGATTAATGGAGTCTGCGTTCAAAGACCCGCTGCATCGCGCGGACACATGTCTAGTATATTATATTTAAAACTCTTTTTTAACGGGGTTCTTAAAAATTTATGAGCCTTAGCTAAATGCACATTACACGGCAAACGTGGTTACAAACAACACTTTGTAAAGTACAAACAAAAGTAGTACTATTAAAATAAACAGTAACGAATATGTGTATGGGGGATCTTTTTAAATAATATATAATAAATTATCATAAATGAAATAATTATTATGCATATAATTAATTTGCAACTACTTAACACATCGGTCATCAGTACCTGACGCATAAATGGTTGTAAGGGTTTTAGTTGCATGTACAATATGCTTCCTTTTGTTGTAAATTTGCTTTCCAAACACTCTTTTACACCTCATTATCTCCACGTGTTCCTCCTAGCCTCCTTCCTTATTATCCGGCTTCCATTTGTGCATTACCCTTTACACGTGTCTCTCTTCTTGGTTTATTAGCTTCTTTTACTCTTAGAAAAAAATTGATTACAATGACCGGTACATTGCTCCCACGCTTTAATTTTGTATACGGTGACGTGATTTTGGTGTGTGTGGAAGTTCTTGCGAGTACGTACACTCCCTCTCTCACTCCATCATCAAACCTCCGGTACCACCATCTTCAACCCGACGATAATGACCATCGTCTTCAACCGCATGCCCACCTGCTATTGTCTGGTTCCATTTAGAAACCCTAGGTGGGGGTAGTGTGAAGGCAACAATGTTTTGTGACGTCGGTGTCCGATGGTGTGGTTGTGGCCACATCCAGGTCGCCTCACCGTTCATGTGAATTAGGGTATGGATTGTAAGGCCTCGAGCCTGGGTGCCCTACATTGTCGTTGGATTTACTCATAAATATAGTTCTAAATATCACAGTGAATTAAATTTTTTCACGGAATATAAAAATATCAACCATTCATAAAAAAACATTCCAAATTTTGTCTTTAAACATAGCATAAAACATCATATTAAAACATCATAACCTTCTTCAAATGTCAGCCTCTTCAGTCCGATGTCATGTCTCTCTTAAGCCAGCTGCTTTAATGCATTTTCCTGCGTGCATACTAAAAGTGACGTTGAGTGAGTTCTAGTTAAACATGCAACATACATTACATCCACATACTTACATATACGCATCCGAAGATACGTATTACATACTTAACCTGCCTACCTTTCATTCATACATACTTATATACATTCATACTTTATTACTTACATACTTTCATATTTTCATACTTTCATTCTTTCTTGTTTTAACTTACTAATACATAATACATAATTATCTCTACATTTTAAAGAGCATTTCTCCCTATTTTCTCGGATATTATTAGGGTTTGGTCCCTCCTTCCTCATATATTATTAGGGTCCGGTCCCTATATACTTCAGATATTATTAAGGTCCGCCCCCTTCTTTATCGTATATTATTAAGGTCCGGTCCCTACTTCCTTAGATATTATTACGGATTCGTCCCTTCTTTTCGTACCATACAACCATACATACTTTGAGGTACAACCATACAATCATACATACTTTTAGTTTTTTATATTTTCATATACATCTACATACATACTCTTAACCATTTTTAAATCATTCAACTATCATTTATAAACAATAATATAGCATACACTTACCACTTAAGGTAAGTGTATTAACTAATCACATAAGAGTATGTACATAGCCCTGAAACATAACAAATAAGGGGGCAAGAAACTCACCTGGGCCTTGTTACTTTCTGACTTAATTATAACACCTTTCCTCAACTGGGCACGACTTACTGTGTAACAATCATAGGTGTTAATTAACTGTCATTCTAACTAATTAATTTTATCGAAGCTGATAACTAATCTGACTTAGTCTCACAGATTGCTATCCATTTGAATCACATCAAATATTGGAAACCCATCACATCGCATGGCTAAACCAATCGCATCGCATGGTTAGAGCACCCGCATCACATTTTAAACAACGAATCTCATCACATTTTCGAACGAGTCTCATCTTATTTTCAAACGAGTCTCGTCTCATTTTCAAACAAGTCTCATCTCATTTTCAAACAAATCTCATTTTTAAACGAGTCTCATTTTCAAACGAATCTCATCTCATTTTCAAACGAGTCTCATCTCATTTTCAAATTAGTTTTATCTCATTTTCAAACGAGACTCATATTATTTTCAAACAAGACTCATATCATTTTTAAACGAGTGTCATCTCATTTTCAAGCGAGTCTCCTTTTCAAATGAATCTCATTTCAAACGAGTCTCGTTTCAAGCAGATCTCACCCAATAACTCTTTTATCACCAAGTTTATGTTTTTTCTACATGTGAGGGTCCGATTTACTATCCTACCTGTTGATACAAGAAACATCTTTAGCTTTCCGTCTTGTTAGTGGTCGTTTGATAGTAGTGTTAAGAAACGGGTTTTCGGAGAACATGATCAGCATATATGTTGTATTATTGGACGGAAATGTTACGTATACGCTATATTTACTTGCATATTGATAATTTAACGATACGTGTTGGAGATAAGAACTTGAAATTCGAAGATCGGAATGCGATAGTAGTGCGGATGAATGCTTAGAGATAATTTTTGTTTTGGACGACCAAGTTTAGACCATTATTATTGAAGGTTCAAAAACGTAAAGTGTTTAAACAAACAAGACGAAGCAAAATCCGAGGGGGAGTCTGTTGATACACGAAACGTCTTTAGCTTTTCGTCTTGTTAGTGTTCGTTTGATAGTAGTATTTACAAATGGTTTTTGCGAAGAACGCAAGCGCATAAGTCTAGAGATGGCAAAAAAAACCGGTTGGGGAACCGGTTTACCGGTTTAAACCGGAAACCGGTTTTTACGAAAACCGGTTTTTTAAAAACCGGTTTGACCGGTTTACAAACCGCCGGTTCGTCTTTCGGTTACAAGTTCTAGATCCAAAACCGGTTAACGAACCGGTTAATGGAAAAACCGGTTTTTTTTATTAACCGGTTATGGAAAAACCGGTTAACCGGTTTTTGACCGTTGTGGAAAAACCGGTTAACCGGTTTCTCCATAACCGGTTAACCGGTTAAAAACCGGTTTTTGAACGTTGTATAACGGCTATATGCCCGTTTTTTTTGTTTTTGGACCGTTTTTTTTTTTTTACCATTTTACCCCCACAAACATCTATATATAGTTTAGGTTGGGTATTGGTTAGATCACACTCGATTATACAACTCCAAACGCTCTAAACGTTTATTTCATACGCGATTATTTTGTTATCTCACGCTCAATTATACCACATTACCACTCCATACGCTCTTATTTCGTAGTCGTTTATTTCATACTCGAGTATACCACTCTTATTTCGTAGTCGATTATCATGGCCTCCCAAAGTGCTGCTTCATCCGTCAACATGGGTGCCTCGAACACGGGAGAAACGGTCGTTCGGGTCATCCCCACGAAACGAAACCATGATGTTTGGCAACATTTCGACCTATGCGAAATGTCTAACGGTAGCCAAAAAGCTCGATGCAAACATTGTTTGAAGTTTTATGGCAAAGATGCAAACTCCACTTTAAAAGCGCATGTACAAAGGCCCTTTTGCAAGGCCTTGAAGGACGAATCGGGAAGTAGTTCGCAGCCGGAGATGACGAATCAAGGAGCGGTGTTTACGTACGACGTTGAAGCGGTACGTCAACAGTTTTCAAACTTTGTAATTCAACAAACACTTCCTTTCAACCACTTCGACAACCCTCAATTCACGGAGATGATGCAAAACTATGTTGAACCACGCTACCAACACGTAAGTCGTTCGACCCTTAGAAGAGATTGTCTTAAAGCATGGAAAAACGCTAAATCCGAACTAATTTCATACTTTTCAAACTTACAAACTGGTGTAAACTTAACAACGGATGTGTGGTCGGTACCTTATGGTTCGCCCGACTCATACATTTGTGTGACGGCTCATTGGGTTGACCCCGAGTCGTGGCAAATGATGAAACGAACCGTTGCGTTTCAATTGTTTGATTACCCGCACACGGGTAGAAATGTTTTTCAAATCTTGGATAAAGTCATTCGACAATACAAGATTGAACATAAAATCTTTTCAATTTCGTTTGATAACGTGTCCAACAATACGGCCGCGGTTGGCCATTTAAAATTAAAGTATAAACCTATTTGTGATGGAACGTTTTTTCATAGCCGATGCATTGCACATATTATCAACTTGGCCGTGCAAGATGGGTTAAACGTGATCGAAACGCAAAGAAACAATTTTAAAAGAATGTTACGAGATGTTTTTAGCAACAATAAAACATTTTCAAGATACAAAAAATTTTGTGTAGAAGCTACTTGTCAATGGTTGGGGCCAAATTGGGATTGTCCAACAAGATGGAACTCGACTTGTAATATGTTTGAGAAAGCCATCCAACAAAAAGAATCATTAATTGCGTTTCATCAAATTTTGTCAAGTAGGGGTAAATGTGCACCGTACGATCCTAGAAACTGGTTATTGATTGAGATCGTTACGGAGGTCCTTCAAATTTTTAAATCTTGCACAACTAGTTTATCCGGGGTTTACTATCCAACAAGCCCCATTGCTTTACCAAAAATTGCTGTCATGTGCACAAAGTTGAGTGAACTTCATTGTAGGGGTGCACCTTATTTTGATATGGGTGTAAAAATGAAAGAAAAATTTAGAAAATATTTTCAAGAACTACCCGCTGTTTTGACATGTGCTGCTGCGTTAAACCCTTGCATCAATGTTGGTGGTGTTGAAGCTTTAATAGAAAAAATTTGTGATGAGCTAGGGTTAAACGACGATCAAAACCCCTATTATAGCCAAACTTTAAAGAATGCTTTCAACACCACCTTGTCAAACATGTATGATGTCTACCTTGCAAAATACGGGTCGTCTTCCCAAATTCATGACTCGTTAAGAGCTGTTGCCCAATCCCAATCCCAAACCGACCTTGAAATGGGGATGTACTACATGATTTGGGAAGACGCCGGTAAACGTCAAAAGGTAAACACCCCAAGCAGTGAACTTGGAAGGTATGGTGGTACCAACTTTGTGAAACACATGACTCCGGATGAATTTAGAACTCTTGATTTGCTGGCTTGGTGGAGAGGTAAGGAGGATGAGTTTCCGATCCTCGCCGCCATGGCCAAAGATTTACTAACGGTCCAAGCTTCCACGGTAGCTTCGGAGTCTGCTTTTTCTGTTTCTGGCAGGGTTATATCGATTAGGAGGACTCGACTCACTGCACCAGCTATAGAGATGTCGATTTGCTACAAGGATTACTTGGACTCTTTAGATAGGGCACAACATCAACGCTCACTCGAGGGGGAAATGGAGTATGAAGCGGGCTTGTATGAAGACGAGGTCAATGAAGGACACACTCAACCAATGACCGATGAAGAAGCCGCGTACGACGATTACCTAAGAAATAGCTCGGGATCGGGTAGCGAAGAAAATTAGTTACAGAAACAGCAAACATGGAGGCAAATCATGAGTAAGAAACAGCAAGTTGTTCATGTAATCGTGTCTAAGCATTCTTTTTCCTAATATGTGCTGTTATTTACTTGTTGATTTGGATTTTTCTAATCGTGTCTAAGCATTCTTTTTCCTAATATGTGCTCTTATAAATGAAAGTTATGTGTTTTTAATCTTTGGTTTGTTGAAAACACATTCACCAACACACACTCATACTCATCTTCCAAGCAAAGAACCCTAACAACGAAAGCAAAGAATGGCTTCGGTCAGTCCGTTTTGCCTTGTAGTTACCGTTTTGCCTTGTAGTTACCGGTTTGTTTATACTGTGAAAAAATAATGGTCTTCATTAAGTACAAAATATAAAAAACAAATATTCGTATTTGAAACTGCGAAATTTTAAAAAAAAAAAAATAAATAAAAAAACCGGTTAATAAAAAAACCGGTTAATAAAAAAACCGGTTTATTAACCGGTTCTAACCGGTTTCTAAACCGGTCCTAACCGGTTAGACCGGTTAGGGTTTTGACAGCAAAAAACCGGTTATTAACCGGTCCGGTTATTAACCGAACCGGTTTTTTTCCGGGCCAAAAAAAACCGGTCCGGTTAATAACCGAACCGGTTTTTTTAAAAAAACCGGTTTGTGCACCTCTACATAAGTCAATGGATAGCATGCTACATGTGAACGTATAAGTTGTTTATACAATGGACGTATATGTGTTGCGCTGCCCATGTTGGACTTATACGTTTACTATTTGCCACATATTCATTGACGTATAAGTTGATGGCTGCATGATGTACGTATATGTTGATGATGAATGCTGATGTAACAGTTGAATTATGCGGCTGCAATGTCATATTCACCACTCATACATGCTGGAATGTCATATTCACCACTCATACATGCTTTTTCTATTCACTACATATTGATTGATAGATGTACGCTGGGCATATGTTGTGTACTTATACGGTGTCTGGTAGCCACATATTGATTGGCATATTGACTTATATGCTGACTTTGGTACATGGGACTTATATGGTGTATCAAGCTGGACATATACGGATGTTAGGGCTCTAGGTCTACAAATAGGTGTTAGTTTGTTTCATTTCTTAAGCTTCTGGATCATTTCTTAATTACTTACATGTTGCAAATACAAATTTTTGAAAATTTTCAAAATGGAATTTTCGAGTTTGTTTGACGTTGAAGAAGCATTGAGAAGAAAAACATAAAGCAAATTTTGAAGAAAGAATTTGATGATTTTGTGATGATGACTAGAGAATCGTTTGACCGCTTAATCAAAAGATATTGCAAGCTTGCGAGCGAAATGAAACATATTGGAATTGAGAAACGAGAGTTCGAATACATTGACAGGTTGGCCGATACACTCGTTTAGACTTCACCTAAAGATTGGGGTATATTCATTATGTCAATACAATCAGACCCCAACACATACAATCTCTTTCAATTCATAGAGAAGATAAATGATCGTGAATTGTCTTTCCAAAAGAATAGAAAAGTTAATGTTTTTGAAAGTACGGAAAAGTGTGCTCAAGAAAAATCATGTGAAAAATGTGAGCTACTTTATAAAGATTTTTAGAAAAAGATGTGGAGTAGAAAATGTTAGAAATTCATATAGACTCTTTACCAAATGATCTTAAACGTGTTGAGGAAGCTTATAATAAACTTCAAAAATGTGAAAAGGCACTTTGGGAGAAGATTAATCAAAATGAGAAAACAATAAACAAATACACTGACGAAAATGCTACACTTACATAAGAACTACAAATTGTTACAATTGAGACTAAAAGAGTTGATTTGAAGCTTAACAGTTACAAAGAAACATCTTTTGCCCTGGACTATATTCTTCCTAAACCGGTCAATAAATATGAGGCAACTGGGATGTTGTTTATGGATATAATGATCATGGTGTGGGGTATAAGCATGAGAATGGTAATAAGGTTGAATTCGTACATGGTACGGCATCTGAGAGAGAGAAAGAAATCCAGTATCGAAATCAATTCAATAAGGATTTCTTTGTTCAAAAACACAAACGTAAACAAACGAAGAAACCTTCTTGTTACAAGAATAGTCCTAAGTTTGCTTATTTCCAAAATCAGATGTTATATCTAAAGGCAACCAAGATGTTCTTAAAAGAGAAAAACCAAAATTTCAAAATTCAAAATCTAAAAATACGAGCTCAAACATCAAATCAAGTATTACAAAGGATCCTCCGAAACAATCTTTCAGAAGAAAAGACGATACCGACAAAATGTTTCGGGGAAACCAAAAGTTGTTGAATTATTGATTTGAAAGATTGTGATGTAAAAAGGTTTGAAAGGTTGAAATTTTATGTGAAAAGTTCCAAATCAAAGTTATGTCATTGGATCATTAAGAAAAAGGACTCATCCGATCAAGTTTGTGTTGAAAAAGAGTCATGTTCTGAAAGTTCGGATAACGATGTCCTATTAGTCAAATCCGAAAGTTCAGAAAATTCAACGGTCTTACATGGAAGTTAAGATAGCAAGAGTTTTGATTTAACAAATTTGACTGAATATTTTGAAACTGTTGACTTGAGAGGGAGAATTATTGAAGATGACTTAATGATTGATAGTCTAAGCAATATCCGAGGGGGGAGTCTGTTGAAGCATGAACGTCTACTACTTAGACACCAAGACCAAGCATCATCCAAGGGGGAGTTTGTTAGTGCAAAATGTCTAATTCTAGGTCTTGTATTGTTTAACGAGCTGAATTGTTAGATTGACATGTTAAGGAGCGTATAAGTATGTTTACCAACGTATAAGTCTTATACACTGACAAACTTATACGGTCCATAGATGGTTGTGTATAAATAGCTTGATCTTGTCATATTTTGCTTCAATCTTTGGAAATCTTTGCAGAAGATACTATCACTTATGCTGACATTGTTATATGAAAATAGTGATAATTATAAGTTGACATGTGTTTGATTCCTTTGCTATTATGTTTCCGTGGTATAGCTTAGTATAGTAACACATAGTTTTCGGTCCGTATCGTTTTGCAATTACACGTATACGATGACATATTATGATCCGGCAACCGGTTTTTCACTACCAAGATTCATGCTTAACCAACTTCATTTACCCGCCCTTTTCACGAAGCGAAAACTATTCGTTTTACCCGAACTGAACCAACTAACCCATTTACTCATAAGTTCATTATTTTATCAATAATAGTGACCCGATCTATCATCCTACCAATTTTCATGGTAATCCGACATCATATATATAACCCTTGATCTTAAAACTTAACTTTTAGATCTTGTTCGACTTCGGTCTAGGTTCGGCTCAACCTTGGTTTGAACTATAGGGATGATCTTGGTATGTTTCTTGTTATTAGATGAAAATTGATTCACGTGTGACACCCAACTATTTTAAGTCTAATCCTTTACTAATATAATAAAAAAAATGAACAATAAAATATTATATTAACTAAAATAATGCTATGTTAGTCCGAAAACTCAAAAATAAATGAGTTGTATTTTATTACGTTCAAAAGGTTAAACATTGTCGCGTAGCAAACACTGTGCGAAACGAACGTCGGCGACGACCCGGAGAAAAAGTTAAAAGTCCTAAATTAAATAAATCAGTAGGAATAACCCAAAATAAAATGTTATTAATAGGTCATAACTTAGTTTTTTAATGGCTTCGGTTCGCAAAACTTAGAAAGTACGTGCATAGGAGTCTGTCATAAGAGCACGAAATCCAACCTTCACCAAAACTTGATATCTTTAGCTAGTATAGTAGGGAATTTAATATCAGATCCAACTAGTAAGCTATTAGAATTTATGAAGACCATTTTCTTAGTTAAAACTTATACTATATAGAATATGCAGCGCCAAGTGTCGGTAGATGTGGTGCGTCACTACGCCATGTGTCAGCACCCGAACTACGACCCTTGCATGCATGACACCTCATTAAACACATGCTAGGTGTGCGTTACATGTGTTTCCATGTGTCACAGCAAACATGACAAGTGTGATGATGGCTACCAAGTGTCAATGTGTGCATGCATGCCTCCCTTCTGCATGCGACAAGTGTCCTGATGATTCATCACTTGACTTACTATATAAAGTAGGGTCGGATGGTAGTTTTGACATACCAGGAAACTCGACCAGTCACGAAATATACACCAAGTGTTTCCATGTGTCACAACAAACATGACAAGTGTGATGATGGCTATCAAGTGTCGATGTGTGCATGCATGCCTCCCTTCTGCATGCGACAAGTGTCCCGATGATTCATCACTTGACTTACTATATACAGTAGGGTTGGATGGTAGTTTTGACATACTAGGAAACTCAACTCGACCAGTCACGAAATATACACCAAAAACCACCCAACTTCTTATCTCTTTCATTTTTTTCATTATCCTAAAGATATTATGCTAGAACCCATTCAAGTTTAAGTGTTGAAGTTAATCTAGAGCTACTTTAAGGAGTTTAAACAGATTAATTGTAGTCACACACTGAGGAACCATCATCTTCACCCCATTTAAGTTATGATTTATTTTAAAGCCGTGATCATAAGTTGTTCATACACTAAGATAAATCACACAAACAAAGACCCACACCAAATCTAATGTAAAAATGGAAATTTTAAAGATGTGTGTGCATGTGTGTGTGGTCGCAAGCGTGTATGTATATATATACATGTTTGTGTTTTGTTAACTAGTTACTTAGAAATGCTAGTTTGTTATCTTTAAATGATGATCCATGTTGATGATTGCTATAAAAGTTAGTCCACTTATAGTTATATATCTTAAAGTATGCATAAAATATATAATTGGTCATCCATGTATTACACACACACACATATATATATACATGATTGTGTAATGTAGCTTTAAATATAAAATAATAATTAGTATATTATTAAAATGTAAAACAATAACTTAATATTATGATAAGAATTCTGGACTTTTATGACATGCTTAAGTGTTACAATAATTCGAAAATGATTAGATATTTTATACTTCATGTTTGTGATAAACAAATACATGTGATTTACAAAAATGCACACTTTAAATGGTGAAAATGCATTTTTTGGAAGTCAACCCATATAATATGGAAATATATAAGTTAAAACACATTTTAAATATTCGTGTTTTATGTGTTATGTGGTCAACGTGTTTTGGTTGGCTTAAATGATAAACTTTTTTCTTAAATGGTCAAAAATACGACTTTATGACGCAAAACCGAAGGAGTTTCAAACACTGTTTTAAAACAGCAAATAAAACCAAATTTAAATATATAACACATGTTATAATTATTATAATAAGGCCAAGTTGGTAAAACTTGATCTTAGGTGGTTCGTGTCGCGAAAAACAACGCGAAAATGTTAAAAATAACCATTTTTATGTAAATGCTAACGAAACCATAATATTTTTATATACAAAACTTTAAAACCTATATATTATGTGTTTTCGTACTAAAAACCATAAAATATTTATACAAAACGTTAACCGGGTTCACCGTTTGACGCGAAACCGGAGAAACAATTTTAGAACACAAAGTTTATAAAACTTGGAGTAAAAGTGTACATTTTCAGTAGTAAAACTATACTAAATAGTTAATAATAATATCTATGTGCACAGCTAGTTTAGCTAAGTGTTTTATATGCATAGTAATGAGTAAGTTAGATTTATATAATAGAGGGCGATAATGTGTTAGGAATTGTGTGCTTGTGTGAGAATTAACAATTTGGACTTAACCGAACTAAAGGTCGTTAATAGGTTGTTTGAACACAAAAATAATAAAATAATGAAAATAAACGTTTTTTTCTAAAACTAAAAAAGACTAAAATATTTGTGTGAACACTTTAATTTGGAGGAACAACTTAGATTATAAACGTGAATGGATTATTAAAATGTGTGCCGTATTAATAAGTTACAAGCAATTAAATATTAATGTGCTTTATACTGATTAATTCCTGATAAAGGTGAGTTTCTCACAATCTCCACTTTTGAAATGTTTTTAATGTTTATATTTGTTTTTGGTGGAAAGACATGTTTCATGAATTGCATTTTATTTTTATAAATCTATTAAATGGGATGAGTTAAATTAGACTGGCGTGAAATACTTAGGTAAGGAAACAACTTCCTAAATATAGTATGAATGCGAAGGTAAGGTAACAACTACCCAGTCGCTATAACCGTTAACCTTGGATTAGGACGTAGAAATATTACCAGATCTATTGGGGTGACACACTACGTGCCTACTAGTTCCTCTGGTTAAATGTTGGGGGAAAAGTTTTGAGTATGGTATGTTTCGGGGTTATTGATTTAATAGTCATACATGTGTCATATTCTTGACTGGCTTATGACTAATACGACTTTTTTTAATGAAATACAATGTTAATATTAAAAACTTTGGAAAAGTTTTGTAGGTTAGCTTCGTAAGAATTCAAAGAGGATTTTGTGTGAATATCATTTGTCACACTTTGGATCTAAAGTATATATAGACTCTTTCGCAATTAAAACGAAATTTGACTTTGTGCTGGTAAAGGACGGAGTAGTTTTATATAAATATTTACTCAAACAAAACACTTTAAATTGGAATATATATATATATATATATATATATATATATATATATATATATATGAAACATCATGGGTTTAAAATATGGTTTTATAAATTCAGAACTCACTAACCTTTGTGTTGACAAAATTTTAAACGTGTGTTTCAGGTAACTAAGACGGGAGCTTCGTGAAGGAATGCGGGAAAAACGGGTGTCGTGTTCGAACAAAAAAGGTTGGACAAAAATGTGTATTAAACTCATGTAGAATGATTTTATATTATAAATAAATATCCAACTTGCACAAATGTTCGTGTTTGATTATATTTGTCTAGACAACGTCTATCACCGCTCAAATTAGCGTAATTAGGTTGTGTTTGTTTTTGCTTCAAACGTCTGCAGGAGGGTTACGTCTTCGGGCGCGCAGACATAAGTTCCTGAAGACAGTGTGTTTAAAGAAAAGAAAAAGATCTGAAAACTGCTTATATGATCTTAAATAATAAGCTAATATCCACCATCTTCACACTTCTTATCATCCTACCAACATCCAATGTCCACCACCACCACCACCCACCGTACGCCACCACCACCACCCATCGTCACCCGCCACCACCCACCGTGCGCCACCACCACCCACCGTCCGACGCCACCACCACCACCATCAACTACCCACCACCACCACCATCAACCACCCACCATCACCCACCTTCGACCACAACCCACTACCACCACACATTGTCTACTCCCGCCACCACCACCACCCACCGTCCACCACCACCGTTGACCACAACCCACTACCACCACCACCCACCGTTCGACGCCACCACCACCACCACCCACCTTCCGCCACCACCACCACCCACCGTCGACCACAACCCACTACCACCACCCACTGTCTGCAACCACCACCACCACCCGCCACCACCACCCACCGTCCACCACCACCACCACCGTCCACCACCCACACCACCACCTGTCATCACCACCGCCACCCACCGTCGGCCACCACCACCACAGTCCACCACCCACCACCAACGTCTATCACCACCACTACCCACCATCGGCCACCATCACAGTCTACTACCACCGTCCACCACCCACCACAACCGTCCATCACCACCGTTCACAACCTACCACAATCGTCTACCACCAATCGTCTACCACCACCCACTTCCATATTTCGTACACCACCACCCATTTTCATAGTCCGTACACCACTACCAATTATTTTAGCAGTCTACAAACGATAAATGACTTCTATCTACTGTCATATATATGATATGTAACTAATTTTCAGCTTATGCTGACGATATCCAGTTTATAAAACAAACAATATTATATTTTCAGATTGCAGACTTTTTGACCACATCTTCAACTGCAGACATAAAATTAGATAAAATCAGATTGCAGACAGTTTTTGTCTTAAAAAACAAACATCACCTAAGTCTCCCGTTGTTAAGTAAATGATTATTGGGGTGTGACATCACGAAACACCTTGGCTCGCGTTGTATCTTGGATCCGGATTTGGAGAGGATGAGTGTTTTTGTGTGTTTTGAGTGCGTGGAAGCGAAGGTGGTGAATGAGAGATTTTGGGTTTTAGGGAGGTTTACGGAGTTTAAATACTCCAAGCCCATGGACCCTAGGCCCATAACTATCTCCAAGTCCATGTTTTACTCCTAAGCCTACCACCCCACTTATCATTATTTATCATAATTAAATAATAACACGTAATTCAATAAATAAAACTCCTTTATTTATTATATTTCAAAAGTCGGATGTAACAAGTCAACCCTCCCTAAAAGAGGCTTCGTCCCTAAAACCTACCTATCACTAAATAAAATCGAGTAAAGCATGCACATTTCCTCTTCGATTTCCCACGTTGCATCTGATCCCTTGCGATGCTTCCATATCACCTTGACAAGAAGAATAACCTTGTAACGAAGATTGTTTTATTTCCTGTCTGCTATGGCCACCGTTGCTCGATGTAGTTCAATTGCTCATCAACTTCGATGTCTTCCAATGGCACATGAGACGTTTCATCAGCTAGGCATTTTCTGATGTGTGAAACGTAAAACTTAGAGTCAAATCCTTCCAATTCTTCTGACAATTCAAGCTTATAAGACACTTCACCTACCCGATCTATGATTTTAAATGGTCCAATATACCTCGCACTCAACTGTCCTCTCTTCCAGAAAAGAATAACTCCCTTCCAAGGCGAGACCTTGAGCATCACACTGTTACCAACATTAAACTTAATCGGTTGTCGTCGTTTATCACTTATCAGCATAGGGTTTCTGGCGATCTTGAGTAGCTTTCCTTCTTGCCTTGATTTGATCAAACCTTGAAGAGGTTTCTTGCACAACTTCTAAACTTCTAATTTCCCCCTAGCATACCGGGGTTCTACAACGTCTACCGTATAACATCTCAAACGGCAGCATATCAATACTCGAATGGTAGCTGTTGTTGTAAGAGAATTATGCTAGATGCAAGTGATCATCCCAACTTCCTCGAAAGTCTAACACACAAGAACGCAACATATCCTCAATAGTTTGGATAATCCTTTTATTCTACCCATCTGTTTGAGGATGATACATCGTATTGATGCTTAGTCTCGTTCACAAGTTTCATGAAACTTCTTCCAAAATCTTAAAGTAATGCGAGTGTCTCTATTAGACACGATTGACAATGGCACTCCATGCTTTGCCACAACCTCACTAATGAACACATTAGCTAAAACTAAGTGTCATGGTTTTCATCAGAAACTAAGCACATTTCGTCAGACGATCCACAATCACCTAAATAGTGTCATGGTTTCTAGCTGTACACGATAGCTTAGTTATGAAATACATGGTGATGTATTCCCATTTCCATTCGGGTATCTCTAGAGGTTGAATCTTACCCTATGGCTTCTAGTGTTCCGCTTTGACTTGCAAGCAAGTTAAGCACTTACTGACGTAATCTATTACATTATTCTTCATAACCAGCCACCAGTAGTCTCTTTGCAGTTCTTGATACATTTTGGTGGATCCCGGATTAATCGAGCATCTAGACGTAAGAGTTTCATTGATGATTCGACCTCTAAGATCTCCATGGCGTGGAATCCACATACGGTCAAATTTGGTCTTTACACCTTGGGTGTTATCTATCAACTCATTTTGTTGAACAAAATTCCTTTCTTTCTTCATCAATTTCTCATCTCTAAGAACTTCAGATTAGATCTTGTCGAGCTCTCCAAAAAGGTTCGAATATACAATTAGCTTATATGACTTTACTGTTGCAATAACTTCCTCGTTCTAACAGCTTAGTACGTCAGCGACCTCATTAACCTTACCGGGATAATACTTGATATCACAATCATAGTCTTTTATCAATTCTAACCATCTTCTTTGTCTTATATTTAGTTCCATTTGCTCGAAGAAATACTTCAAACTCTTATGGTCTGTATAGATCTTACTCTTGGTACCATACAAGTAGTGTCTCCATATCTTGAGAGCATGCACTCCAGCTGCTAGCTGTAAGGCCCCGTTACCGGTAGCCCTACTTTCGTGTTGGATTTACTCAAAAACGCAGTTCTAAATATCAGAGTTAATTAAAACATTCGCGGAACATTAAAAACATTCAAACCATTACATTCCATAACCATAATTCTTGTCTTATCGAGCATTCATAGTCATTTAAAAACAAAACATAGTCTTTTAAAATAAAACATCATAGCAAAATCTTCAGATGCCAGCTTCGTCCAACTCTGCCATGTGTCCTCCTCAAGCTACCTGCCTCATTCTACTCACCTGCGTGCATACTAAAAGTCAGCTACGCTGAGCGAGTTCTAGTTAATCACATAATCATACAATACCTTCTTACATTTCATACTTAACCTCTTAACTTTCTTTCGTATACACATAAGTGCATATACTTTCATTCTTACCTTCATACTTTCTTTACATACATAATCATACGTTTTAAAGAGCCTTTCGCCCTATAACCTCACATATATTATAAGGGTCTGGTCCCTAACATCACAGATATTATAAGGGTCTGGTCCCTAACATCACAGATATTATAAGGGTCTGGTCCCTAACATCACAGATATTATCAGAGCCTGGTCTTTAACATCACAGATATTATCAGGGTCTGGTCCCTAACATCACAGATATTATTAGGGTCTGGTCCCTAACATCACAGATATTATTAGGGTCTGGTCCCTCTTCGTTACCATACAACCATGCCTTTCCTTCGTTTGTTAACTTTATCGCATTCATACATATAAGCAAATACATTATACTTACCTTATACGTAACACTACAACCTGACAGTACGTGTAATATCCGAAGATTGTTCACGTACTAACAAGCAATCATTCATACATTTCACATCATTCATATAAGGCATACACTTATCACTTAGGATAAGTGTATTAACAAACATATCGAGTATGCACACAGCCCCGAAAACATAACACAGAAGTGGGGCTAGAAACTCACCTCAATGCGGTTGCGTTCACCGTTTACGGTTATTCCCTTCTTGAGCTGTGCACGACTAACTGTATAATAATTACAGTATTAAGTACCCGCTCTAGTCATCTCATTGCTACTTAATTAGTCTTACACGTCTAAGCTGTTTTACTTCATTAAATCATTACGTGGTTAGTTAATCGTTACTCATTTACCTTTAAAGGTATCTTTCATAAATTGCCAAACTCCAAGGGCTGTTATGTAATTATATAATTCTTTTCTAAGTCCAGGGACCATTCTGTCTTTATATGAAACTCCTAGTTCGTTACTTTTCCCTTAACGAATTGGGTAGAGAATCACCCTCTGATTCGCTAAGCTCCCATAACGAACTACCTAACGAATCACCCTCTGATTCACTAAGCTCTCATAACGAACTAGCTAACGAATCACCCTCTGATTCGCTAAGCTCCCATAACGAACTAGCTAACGAATCACCATCTGATTCGCTAAGCTCCCATAACGAACTAGCTAACGAATCACCCTCTGATTCGCTAAGCTCCCATAACGAACTAGCTAAAGAATCACCCTCTGATTCGCTAAGTTTCCTTAGCGAACTAGCTAACGAATCACCCTCTAGTTCTCTAAGTTTCCTTAGCGAACTAGCTAACGAATCACCCTCTAGTTCTCTAAGTTTCCTTAGCGAACTAGCTAACGAATCACCCTCTAGTTCTCTAAGTTTCCTTAGCGAACTAGCTAAAGAATCACCCTCTAGTTCTCTAAGTTTCCTTAGCGAACTAGGGTTAGGTCAGGGAACATTCCCTGACACCTTTATCTTTTCCGGCGCCGCCTTTCCGGCGCCGTCATCGCTGGAAAACCGCGTTTTCGCCGGAAAAACGAGATCTCACTCGTTCTTCCACCGTTTTCATCGTTTTTCGTCCCGTTTGATCCAGATTTGAGCTAGGGTGATCCCTAAACTCATCTTAGGTCCGGTTTATACCCGATTCCACCCGAATCTTGTGATTTAAACGGTTTAACGGTGTCGGATCGTCGTTACGCGACTATAACTAACGGTTTAGGCTTGTACAATATTAAACTATCATTACCTCCGGTCGGTGCTCGGTTTCCTTCTTTATTTCGGCTAGAGATAAGGAAGAACTAGAGAGAAATCTTAAGTGTGTGTTTTTGGTGGTGTATGGAATATGTGTGAATGAGGATTAAATGGATATTAAGGGTTTATATATTTATGGATCATGGGCTTAAGCCCATGGTCTTTCCTTCTTTCTTTCCTAACCCAAGTCCATAACCCATATTCATTTACCCAACACTAGCCCAACTCGTATTCTATTTATCTAAACCGATAACGACCCACTATGAAATAACGAAATTTATTTTTATTATAATAACCGAAAGTAGGATGTTACAAGTCTTCCCTCCTTAAAGAGGTTTCGTCCCCGAAACCTAACTATTACATAAACAAATTTGGGTAAAACTTGCGCATCTCATCCTCCGCTTCCCAAGTAGCATCTGAACCTTTGCGATGCTTCCATATCACATTCACTAAAGGTATAACCTTGTGACGAAGCTGCTTGTCCTTGCGGTCAACTATCTCGATCGGTTGCTCAATGTAGTTCAACTGTTCATCAACCTCGATCTCCATTAATGGCACGTGGGACGTGTCATCAGCTAGACATTTTCTCAGATGAGAAACATGAAAGGTTGAATGAATTCCTTCTAACTCTTCTGGCAAGTCTAGTTTATAAGCCACTTCGCCTACACGATCTATAATTTTAAACGGTCCAATGTACCTTGGACTCAACTTCCCCCTCTCTCTATAACGGATAATTCCTTTCCAAGGCGAGACCTTAAGCATCACATTGTCATCAATGTTAAACTCAATCGGTCGTCGCCGCTTATCCGCAAACGACTTCTGTCTGTCTTGAGCGGCTTTCATTCTTGCTTTGATCTGATCGAACCTTGAAGACGTTTCTTGAACCACTTCTAGGATTCCCATTTCCTTCTGACCAATCTCACCCCAACACACTGGGGTTCTACATCGTCTACCGTAAAGCATCTCAAACGGTGGCATACCAATACTTGAATGGTAACTGTTGTTATAGGAGAACTCTGCCAGGTGCAGATGATCATCCCAACTTCCACCAAAATCTAAAACACAAGCACGCAGCATATCCTCAAGGGTTTGGATCGTCCTTTCAGACTGTCCATCTGTTTGAGGATGATATGCCGTACTGATGTTCAATCTCGTTCCCATAGCTTCATGGAATTTCTTCCAGAACCTCGAAGTAAACCGTGTATCTCTATCAGACACGATCGATAACGGTACTCCATGCTTGGTTACAACTTCTTTAATGAACAAGCTTGCTAATGTTTCTGACGAGATGGCCTCTCGTATGGGCAGAAAGTGAGCACTCTTGGTCAAACGGTCCACAATCACCCAGATAGTATCATGATGCTTAGCTGTACGAGGTAGCTTAGTTATGAAATCCATAGTGATGTGTTCCCATTTCCACTCTGGTATCTCTAGAGGCTGCATTTTTCCATAAGGCTTCTGATATTCGGCTTTGACTTATAAGCAAGTTAAGCACTTACTGACATAATCTACTACCTCATTCTTCATTCCCGGCCACCAATAGTCTCTTTTTAAATCTTGATACATCTTAGTAGCTCTTGGATGGATTGAGTACCTTGACTTATGAGCTTCATCTAAGATTCGACTTCTAAGATCACCATGGCGTGGGATCCACATAAGGTCGAACCTAGTCTTAACTCCATGAGTGTTTTCCATCAACTCATCTTGCTGGCCATAAATCCTTTCTTTCTTTACTAACCCTTCATCTACTAACACCTCTGACTGCACCTTGATGATTTCTTCAAAAAGACTTGAGTTCATTATCAACTGGTATGACTTTACTGTTGCAAGGACTTCCTCATTCTTACGACTTAGCGCATCAGCGACCACGTTAGCTTTACCGGGGTAGTACTTAATGTCACAGTCATAATCCTTAATCAACTCCAACCATCTTCTCTGCCTCATGTTCAATTCTTTCTGCTCGAAGAAGTACTTTAAACTCTTATGATCTGTATAGATAGTACACTTAGTACCGTACAGATAATGCCTCCATATCTTAAGAGCATGCACTACAGCTGCTAACTCTAAATCATGCGTCGGATAAGTACTCTCATGGACTTTCAACTGTCTAGACGCGTAAGCTATCACCTTCCCTTGTTGCATCAACACGCAACCTAGCCCTTGATGCGAGGCATCAGCACAAACAACTAAATCCTCGTCATCATCGGGTAGAGCAAGGATTGGAGCTTGCGTGAGTCTCTTCTTTAATTCCTCAAAGGCTTCTTCTTGAAACTTTCCCTAACTGAATACTACCGACTTTCGGGTCATACCGGTCAACGGTGCGGCTATCTTGGAGAAACCCTCGATGAATCTCCTATAGTAGCCAGCTAACCCTAAGAAGCTTCGTATATCAGTCGGATTCTGTGGAGTCTTCGAATTCGTTATTGCCTTAATCTTAGCTGGGTCCACGGTAATCCCTTCAGAATTAATCACGTGACCAAGAAATTGCACTTCTCACAACCAGAACGCGCATCTCGAAAACTTAGCATACAACTTCTCTTTCTTTAGAGGTTTCCAATACTTATCTCAGATGCTCGGCATGGTCAGACTCGCTCTTTGAATAAATCAGTATATCATCGATGAAAACAATAACTGACTTATCCAACATGGGCCGACACACCCTATTCATCATGTCCATAAATGCTGCGGGAGCATTTGTTAGACCGAATGACATTACGAGAAACTCGTAGTGTCCATACCGCGTTCGAATGCTGTTTTAGGGATGTCTGCCTCTTTCACCTTTAGCTGATGGTAGCCTGATCTGAGATCTATCCGTGAGAACCAACTTGTACCTTGCAGTTGGTCAAACAGATCGTCAATCCTTGGCAAAGGATATCTATTCTTTACCGTAAGCTTGTTCAGCTCGCGATAATCTATGCACATTCTCATGCTTCCGTCCTTCTTCTTCACGAATAACATTGGTGCGCCCCACGGGGAAACACTTGGTCTAATAAAACCCTTATCGAGGAGTTCTTGTAGTTGGGACATTAATTCTTTCATCTCGGACGACGCTAGACGGTAAGGCGCTTTCGCGACAGGCTGGGCTCCTGGTACTAAATCTATTTGGAATTCTATCTCTCGCTCCGGTGGCAACCCCGGAAGATCCTCAGGGAATACTTCTGGGTAGTCGCACACAATAGGAACATCTTTCATTTCTTTCGACTCGGCCGTAGCGTTGACGACATATGCCAGGTAGGCACCGCACCATCGCCTTAACAATCCTTCGGCTTTTATCATCGAAATGACATTAAGCCCAGAACTTTCCTTATCACCATAAACCATCACTGCACTACCATCCAAGGACATTAACCTTATTATCCAACTCCTACAAACTATCTGAGCTTCGTACTCAGACAACCAATCCATTCCCAAAACCACATCGAACCCTCCTAAGGTCATAACATACAAAGTAACAAGGAACTCATGTCCCTCCAATTCTATCTTACAGTCCTAAACCATTTTCATTATTTTAACCGAAGTGTCACTAGCGGTTTCTACCATAAGAGTTTTAGACCTCGGAAACATTTCATTTTAGCTAGTTTACTAAATGGTGTGGCTACGAAACTTTTGTTCGCACCCGAATCAAACAATACTGAAGCGGAAATATCGTTTACTAGAAACGTACTTGTGACGACATCGGGAATCTGCTTGGCTTGCTCTTGGGTCAACATGTAGGCCCTAGTCCTCGGCCTTGCTTGGTCAGCATCTTTCTTCCCACTACCTCCAGCCTCACCATCGGTGCACTCTCTCGCCATGTGGCCTGTCTTGCCACATTTGTAACATGCTGGCTTCGCACTGCACTCATTGGCATAATGCCTTACCTTCCCACACTTATAACACACATTAGACCCCATCCGGCATTCTCCACCGTGAGTCTTTCCACATTTGCTACAAACCTCAAAACTCCTACTCCACTTACACTCACCACCATGCATCTTTCCGCAGGTCTTACACGATCTCTTCTCCCACACTTTCTACTTCTTATCTTTGGAGTTCCATAACTGAGTACC
This sequence comes from Bidens hawaiensis, assembly GCF_021521415.1. NCBI lineage: Eukaryota > Viridiplantae > Streptophyta > Magnoliopsida > Asterales > Asteraceae > Bidens > Bidens hawaiensis. Next base: position 115,465 of record NW_027494588.1, read on the forward strand.
GGGTCGCTTAACAGGAGCAACCCACTTCTTATCTTTCTTCTCTTCTCCTTCTACTACAATATCATCCGCAGCCAGGTCTGCATAAACCATCTCTGCTAGTTCGACAGCAGAGTCGAAAGTAGCAGGTTTACTTGTCCTGACTAGCATGCGGACTTTTTGTGGCAATCCTCTCACATAACACTTGATTCTCTTGGCCTCAGTGTTAACCATATCGGGTACCAACCTAGACATTTGATTGAACTCGGTGGTGTACTCACGATGTGTCATTGTCCCAGCTTTCAAGTTCAGGAACTTCATCTCCGCCCTCTCAACCTCGGCGTCAGCACAGAACTTCTTCATCACTAACTCTTTCAGATCCTCCCACTTCATCGCTTTGATCTCTTCACGGGTCTTCCTCTGCTCCACACTCTCCCACCAATACGTAGCCTCATCCTTGAATGATTGAGTAGCATAACCTACCGCTTGGTCGGGACGGCACTCGCTAATGCGGATATTTTATCCATGGCGGTTATCCATTTAAGAGTAGCGATTGCGTCTCCTAAACCAGTCAGCTTAGGCGGGTCACAAACTTTGAAGGACTTATAGTTGCACACCGCCTCGGCCCCTCTTCCTATCATCAACTTTCACAGACCTTACCTCACTTGAATCACCCTTTTCCCTCTCATCATCTTTCCTACCATCACCACCTGCCCCTTCGGCAGTTCTTTCACGGCTTCCAGCAGACCCTCCAGGAGTTATATTCTTCACAGCAGTAGCTACGGCTTGAACAATAGCTGCTTGAATCACGGGATCAAGTTGGACTCCTTCGTTGTTCTCCGGGTTTCTTCCAGCTAGCGCTTCCTTCAGCTTCGGTGTCGGAAGATGTTTCGACCGAAGGTCGTTGGGCACGACGAGGCCTGCTGTTTTACTAACTGTGCACGACTAACTGTATAATAATTACAGTATTAAGTACCGCTCTAGTCATCTCATTGCTACTTAATTAGTCTTACACATCTAAGCTGTTTTACTTCATTAATCATTAGTGGTTAGTTAATCGTTACTCATTTACCTTTAAAGGTATCTTTCATAAATTGCCAAACTCCAAGGGCTGTTATGTAATTATATAATTCTTTTCTAAGTCCAGGGACCATTCTGTCTTTATATGAAACTCCTAGTTCGTTACTTTTCCCTTAACGAATTGGGTAGAGAATCACCCTCTGATTCGCTAAGCTCCCATAACGAACTACCTAACGAATCACCCTCTGATTCGCTAAGCTCTCATAACGAACTAGCTAACGAATCACCCTCTGATTCGCTAAGCTCCCATAACGAACTAGCTAACGAATCACCCTCTGATTCGCTAAGCTCCCATAACGAACTAGCTAACGAATCACCCTCTGATTCGCTAAGCTCCCATAACGAACTAGCTAAAGAATCACCTCTGATTCGCTAAGTTTCCTTAGCGAACTAGCTAACGAATCACCCTCTAGTTCTCTAAGTTTCCTTAGCGAACTAGCTAACGAATCACCCTCTAGTTCTCTAAGTTTCCTTAGCGAACTAGCTAACGAATCACCCTCTAGTTCTCTAAGTTTCCTTAGCGAACTAGCTAAAGAATCACCCTCTAGTTCTCTAAGTTTCCTTAGCGAACTAGGGTTAGGTCAGGGAACATTCCCTGACACCTTTATCTTTTCCGGCGCCGCCTTTCCGGCGCCGTCATCGCTGGAAAACCGCGTTTTCGCCGGAAAAAACGAGATCTCACTCGTTCTTCCCACCGTTTTCATCGTTTTTTTCGTCCCGTTTGATCCAGATTTGAGCTAGGGTGATCCCTAAACTCATCTTAGGTCCGGTTTATACCCGATTCCACCCGAATCTTGTGATTTAAACGGTTTAACGGTGTCGGATCGTCGTTACGCGACTATAACTAACGGTTTAGGCTTGTACAATATTAAACTATCATTACCTCCGGTCGGTGCTCGGTTTCCTTCTTTATTTCGGCTAGAGATAAGGAAGAACTAGAGAGAAATCTTAAGTGTGTGTTTTTGGTGGTGTATGGAATATGTGTGAATGAGGATTAAATGGATATTAAGGGTTTATATATTTATGGATCATGGGCTTAAGCCCATGGTCTTTCCTTCTTTCTTTCCTAACCCAAGTCCATAACCCATATTCATTTACCCAACACTAGCCCAACTCGTATTCTATTTATCTAAACCGATAACGACCCACTATGAAATAACGAAATTTATTTTTATTATAATAACCGAAAGTAGGATGTTACTTCAATTGTCTTGACGCATACGTTATGACCTTACATCGTGGCATTAACATGCAACCTAAACTTCAATGCAAAGCATTAGTACAAACTACCAAATCCTCATTACCATTGGGTAACACAAGGACTGGAGCTTGTGTGATTCTCTTCTTTAAATCTTCAAAAGCTTCTTCTTGATACTTACCCCAGTTGAACACTACAACCTTTCGGGTCATACCGGTCAAGTGGTATTAGAGCTTTGGATTGTATCTACTTAAAGATCACAAAAATCTTGTAAGAACATGTACGTTTAGGATTGATACACTGAGTTTACAATAGAGTTTTCAACATAATGAGCGGAAATCATTATAAGATAAGATGCACAAGATAGATTCACTTTTAATACACTTTATATTCCATGAAAACATATATTAGTACAAAGAGTATGACAACTTTCAGCACAGTACACAATATCAAAATCTAAACCCCTGATGAGAATGGACGGATATGTCTATATATATAGACACTGACATATCTGTCGTATATGCCATATACAATGTATATGTACATATACGCCATATATGTACATATCCACTGGATATGACTTATACGTTCACTATACGTACAAACCTATTTCCAACACTGTTTTCAATACAAATACAAGATCATAGCATTAGATATTATATTTTAACAGACTCCGCCCCTTGGATATTACTAGATCTTGAATTGTCTTCACTTTGCCATTCCAAAACATACCACAATTAAGGATTTGATCAACAATGTCTTACATATCAACTTGATTCTACAATTCAACAAGATGTCACCATAAAAGCCTCTGGTTTCTACATATTATGGACGCCTATAGTTTGTGAACAACCCTACCAAGTTTCAGATCAAAACAAGATCATTTTCTCGGTTACTGTAGCGGATATGACATATCCGCCGTATACGTTTTTTTGTGTAGCGTATAAGACTTATACGGACGTATAAGACTTATTCGTTGACTTACGACTTATCCGTTGACTTGATTCTTATCCGTTAACTTGAGATTTATCCGTTGATTTGAGACTTATACGTGGACTTGAACAGTTTGGATTATTTTGTGAAAAATGGATAACTTGAACGCGTTTGTGTCACAACCGTCAACCTTTCTTCAAAGTTTAAACCTATACAATGAAATGGGAACTTCCAAAAAAACACCAAAGCTTCTCAGGATGGAAGATTATCCGAAATGGGCGGATAATCTCGAGACACATGTGTAAGCGGGTAGTTATGATACTGGTTAGCTGTGGAGGAGAAATCTATTACTCCTAAGAATGAAAATGGAACCAACTATCGAGTATCACAAATTTCTGAGGATGACAAAGAACTGTTCATTAGAGAGAAGAAGATGTTGAATCTTTTTCAACAATCAATCAAGGCTGAAATTTTTTAGATGCTACAACACAATGGATTATGCTATTCTATTTGGCAAGCATTGCTCAACAAAGAAATAGGAAATCCGGATATGCAGAAATCCAAGATGGCGTTGTTATAGAAGGAATTTGACATCTTTAGTTTGGTAAAAGGTGAATTGTTCGATCTACAGGTTGAAAGATATTGCCACCTAGTAAATTAAATGAAAAGAATGGGGTTTGACAAGCCTGAATATGAATATATTGATAGATTGGCTGATGCATTACCCGAAGAGTGGGAGACGTTTATCATGATATTCAACAATTAAATCTGGCTGCTTTTGCCCATCTCAATCTAGCTAGGTTCATTGAGAAGCTAGAGGCGCAAGAGTTAGAATAAAGGAAAAAGCAGAAAATGAAGAGCTCGGAAATTGCTCAATATATTGGTTTATACTACAAAAATTCTACTCCCACTTCTAGTCCGAAGATTTAAACTACATACTGTACTGAAGGGGCTGCCTTTTCAGAAATACGCTTGGTGGATCTCAAGCCATTCAAATTCCATAATAGTCTAGTAGCTACTCTGGAATTATGCCTACTAATCAGAACACACTGCCACATGACCAAAATCTTGATATTTTACAGTGCAACATTGCTGTAAATCTCAAGAACTCAAATGGTTTAACTGTTGATAATGTCAAGTTGCACATGACATTTCTTGGATCTGCTTTGGAATCGTATGAAGGTCTTATTGCAGGAAGGATTGGAAACTACAACATGATGAAGGAAGACTAGATCAAATAGACCTAGAAAAATGGAGATACTAGACATCAAATTGGTGTATGGAAAGTGTTATTGGAAGAGCTCAAAGGTTCAAACAGATCACCTAGAAAAACTGTTTAGATGGTATATATTCAAAATTGGGTTTTGATAAATCCAAAGTGGGATGCTTCAGATGCAAATAAAATGGGCATTTCAAAAGAGAATGTACGAACAAAGAAGCTGGTGATAGTAGTGCCAATCCTTTTGGAAGAGATTACAATAGGCAAGCTATTTAACACCAAATCTCTCCAAATAACCCCTTTGATGCTGACAAGAAACCAACTGAAGCTTCAACTTCAAAAGCACATCATGCGCAATGGATGACGGGTTCAATTGGAACAATTTTATCCAACAAGCGAATGTTGTTGAGGTATTTGAGGATGCTGAAATTGTTCAAGAGGAGGTACCAGTTGAAGAGGTAGTTTTAGAAGCAGAGGTTGAAAAGGTGTTAGTGTATGTTGCTGAGGTAAACAAGAACGAGGAATTCGCTACTGATAAAATCAACGAAGAACTTGAGGATGATGAACAACGTACATATGACATGATTCATCTTATTCCCTCTGATTAATTCCAATATATTTTTCCACCTGATATCTTAGAAAGTTTTGCAGGTTGGTTCAATGGAGAAGCAGTGCCACATGGCAAAATAAATTTTGGCGAAGATGATGAATAATTGGAGAATAAGAAGGTTCAATCTCAATAAGAGGATCAAGAGATGAGAAGGAATCAATAGAGGAGACCTATAAGACGTTGAAAAGATTTAGTAACACTTATTTATGGCAAACCACGTATGTTCACAATCTAATGTGTTAAATGTGATAAATGTGATTTAGATTGTGAAGAATGTTAATTAAAGACTTTAAAATCAAAACACATAAAAACAACTTTGATAACACTGTTAAAGAGTTTAATAAAGTAAAAGAAGCTTTTGAGAAATTACAAAAATGTGAAAAAAGTTTGTGAAAACGAATTCAACAAGATGACAAAACCATTTTCATGCTTAAACACACTCTAGAAGATAAACAGGTTGCTATTAATCGACATATTGATGAGAATGCCGCTCTTAAGCAAGAGTTACAATCTGACAAGATTGAAACTGAAAGAGTTGGTCAAAAGCTAAAGAGTTATTTGGCCTCATCGTATATTTTTGATCACATAATTCCCACATAGACTTGTGGTGATCAAGAGAAAACTGGTTTAGGTTATCACTATGTTCCGCCTCCAATTTGGAATTCATACATTCCAAAAGAACCGGAAGGTTTTCTTAAGGCGTTGAAAATAGAGATTAATTCTCCACAAAGTGATTTTGAAACATGTTTTCCTGATTCGATAGATGTTAACTTTGAAAAATCTGCAAATAGCTCCGAGTGTAAGAATGAGTTATGTGTTCAAGTTGCTGAAATGGTGTTGAATGCAAATGTACCTGTTAAACGTGATGAGGATAAAACTTGTTTGCTTAGTAAGTCTAAAATTGAGAACAAAAGATTTGCTAAAACAAGTTTTTATCATAAGACACAAGTTAAACAATTTAAAAAGATTGTGTTTGTTAAGGTTGGAACGACTGAATTAGAAAAGGACGATGGAAAACAAAGTAATGAAGAGTTTTTTCAAACAAAACCAACGACGTGATTGAGTTGAGAATAGATCTTCACCGGTTGAAAGGGTAGTATATTGGAGAAGATTTTTTAGCTGCAACAATATAGGACATTTGTTCTATGCTTGTCCTAATCGATTTAAAAACGAGCATGTTCATAAGAATGAATTCAAAACTTATAAGAATAATGTGAGTCAAATTTCTACACATTAATATGTGCCAACAAAAATTTTAAAAAGAAAGAAAATGTGGTTAAAAGTGTATTTGAATTTGGTGAAAGTTCAAATGTAAGAAAAGGACAAGTTCTATGTCAAGAAACACACTAAGGGTCAAAACTGGGTAGCAAAAGTCAAAACTAGTTATTGGAAAACTAAGTCACATTGTAAGATACCAGATAGTGAATGTGAGGAATTGTTTGAGGAAATGTTGTATGAGAAAATCAAACAACCCAAGACCAAGAAATCTTGGTGTAAGGCCCCGTTATCGGTGCCCTACATTGTCGTTGGGTTTACTGATAAACACAATTCTAAATATCAGAGTTAGTTAAAACTTTCGCGGAAATAATAAAACTTCAATCATTCATCACATAGCATTCCTAACTTCTATTTAAAAACATAACTTAAAATATCTTCTTAAAACATCATGACAAATCTTCAGATGCTAGCCTCTTCAATTCATGCCATGTGTCTCCCTCAAGCTAGCTGCTTCAGTCTATTTACCTACGTGCAAACTAAAAGTCAGCTACGCTGAGTGAGTTCTAGTTAACCAGGAAACATACAATCATTCACATACTTACATATATACGTATCCGAAGATACATATAACATAATTAGCTTGTTACCTTTCTTACATACTTTCATACTTTCATTCTTTCTTTCATATGTACATACATACATGCATAATAATATGGGTTTAAGAGCATCTCGCCCTATAACCTTCGCATATATTATTAGGGTCTGTTCCCTACATTCGCAGATATTATTAGGGTATGTTCCTTACATTTGCAGACATTATTAGGGTATGTCCCCTTATTACTCGTACAACCATATGTTGAAACAATTATATAAATTTATTCAATGTTGTACATACCCTACTATATCATTCATATATACTTAATAGACAATTACTTTCCCTGGCGATACGTGCAATATCCGAAGATCGTTCACGTACCGACAAGTATTCAATCATAGCCTCAATAACTACCATGTAATTCATACATGGCATACAATTACCACTTAGGGTAAGTGTATTAACTATCACATCGAGTATGCACACAGCTCCGAAAACATAACAACGAAATTGGGCTAGAAACTCACCTGCAAATGATTCCTCTCTAAATTTACGGTTATGCTCTTCTTGAGCTGTGCACGGCTAATTGTGTATCAATTAACAAGCATCACTTAACTATTCCTAGTCATATCGTATTTCTAAGTCATTTCCTATTTTAAACGTTACCTTTATCTATTAATTAATTACTTATCTTTAGTTCATATATCATACAATTCCATGTCTATCGTTTACATACGTATACGTTGTTTATCTTTCGTTTATTTTGTAAAATTATATTAATCCAGAGTATAAGTCTCCATGGGCGTATAATTTAGTCTGGAGTGTAAGTTAGGGTAGCGCATTAGTCCTTATACAACGTGTAAGTCTTCCCAACGTAAAGTTATACATACACACCACATATATACACATACGTGGTGTAATTATACGGTGCATGCATACATATACGTTGCTCACCCTTATACGTTCCATATGCATATGCGCTATCTATTTACTTATGCGATGTCCACCCTTATGGGATTTATACATACACGCTGCATTTATCTTATACGCTGAACATACTTATGCGGTCCTTCATACTTATGCGCTGCCTGAAATTATACGTTGCTTAAACTTATACGGCGTATAAGTTCAATTCAGCTCCTTAGTACGTGTTTTTAAGGTTTTTCTTCGATTCTTGCACCGCCAGCCGCCGTTAACCACCATGGTTGATCGAGGTTTGATTGTTAATGACCTAGGTAGCTTCGAGGTGTCCGAATATGAGCTAAGGTGGTCCTTAAGCTCATTTTTGGTTGATTAAACACCCAAATAAAGCTAGATCTAGATTCAAACGAGTCATTCGGCATCCCGGGGCTGCGGTGTCGGGTTCTACTATGTTGGGTCAGCTGAGATGAATGATTTCTTACCTTCGGTTGGTCTTGGATCGTTGAATATTTTAGTGTAGGGAGTGTTTGGCTTAAGTGTGTGTTTTTAATGGTGTAGGATAAGGTGTAGAATGGATGGAAATGGAAAGGATTAGGGTTTAAGGGTTATTTATACTCCTTTAAGCCCATGTACCTTAGTCCCATCTTTCCTTTTTAGTCCATAATTAATTTCATCTTTAAAGACTACTATCCATCTATCTTTATTATTATTTTTTTATTATTCCATCAACTAATTTTAATTCTTCCAATGCAAATAATATATTTTATTATTATTCTGAAAATTTCGGGATGTTACAAGTCTACCCTCCTTAAAAGAGGTTTCGTCCCGAAACCTAACTCCTACCTAAACAAGTCTGGGTAAAACTTGCGCATCTCTTCTTCAACTTCCCAAGTAGCATCTAATCCCTTACGATGCTTCCATATTACTTTCACTAACGGAAAAACTTTTTGACAAAGTTGTTTACCTTATGGTCAACTATCTCAAAGGGCTGCTTGATGTAGTTCAATTGTTCATCAACCTCGATGTCTATCAATGGTACTTGGGTCGTGTCATCATCTAGACATTTCCTCAAGTGAGAAACACTAAAAGTAGAGTGAATTCCTTTTAACTCTTCAGGCTATCCATCCTGCAAGTTGCTTCACCAACATGATTGACAATCTTAAATGATCCGATGTATCTTGGACTAAACTTTTCTCTCTTTCTGAAAAGAATGATTGTAACATTCGTTACTTTTCAAACCCGAAAACCCGACCCATTTTTAAATTTTCGATTTCGTTCTATTAAAATTTATATGTCTAACTATCTAATAATTGCCTACCATAAAATCCTAAGTGTTCTCTCAGGTTGTTCCCCCCATTCTCTAGAGCCACCAGATTGCTTGATTGATAAATGTGGGCCTCTCATGCATTTGACCCGAATACGCGGGTATGGGTCTCACCAAACCCGGATAGTCTTTAAATGGGTTATAACATCTCATTTATTTGTAAAACTATTTCATAAGCAAACAATAATTTTCACGGGTCATGGGTCTCATCAAACCTGGATAACCCTTAAACGAGTTATAACATCTCATTTATTTGTGAAATAACCCCTTAATCATCAAAGAATAATTTTCACGGGTTATATGTCTTACCAAACTCTAATAGCCCTCAAATGGGTTATAAGATCTCATTTATTGATAAACACTTTCATTATCAAATCTTAATTTAATTTATCTGCTTTACATGTTCTTCGTTGCTGGTTTGTCATCTCCATCGTCGGTTAACTTTCAATACTACCCACCAACGTCAACTACATCAACGCCTCTTCTTCATTAGACAAATATTTGTGTTCATGTTTGTACATTTAAAAAAAATCAACATGCTCGTGTTCGTATATTTCGTTCGTTAAAAATCTAAAAAAACTCAACTGATAAAACCCACAGGTTAAAAAATATAATAACAAACTAAGATATATAAGATACGTATAAATTAACAAAACTACGTTAAAAAAATAATCATCATAAAATAGCAAAACGTTTAAAAACAAAACTTTAACTTTAAATAAACTCCCGTAACACGGGATAATTAAACCAGTGTATGTATATATATATATATTTCAAATTCGTTTATGTATGTTTGTATTGAATTCGTTAAACCGACCCGTTTCGTAGTTTCAATGTATTCGTAAATAGCATTCGATAATTTAATAATAATTATGACGTTTTATTGCTATTATTAACTCATGTTCTATTTCGTGTAATGCATTAACGAAATTTCAAGTTTTAACATGTTACTTAAACGAGTCCCAAACTATCCGCGTATAATACTAAAACGCATCCAAGTTTATAAACATTTATCTCGTTTCTATACATCTCAAAGTACAAGGGTTCATTTGTAACAATACTTTATATTATGTCTTAAATCAATATGAAAGTATAAGGGCTGAATGTGTAAATTCATTTAAAATATAATAATAATAATTATATCCCAACCAGCCCCGTCCCCTTCCAAATCGGTTTTCCGGCGAACAGTATTCCGGCGACGGCAACTTGGTTCCGGCGACACCTAAAATGCAAGTTTGACCTCCATTTTGATCCGTTAAGTATCCTAAACGTCGTCTCCATTAATAATAAACAATAATAAGCAATTAAATTCACCTTTAACAATCAAATAAATTCTTATTAAATCCTAAACTCGCCGGATTATAATAAAAGTTCAATTAACTCGATATTAACATCAATCGGATCTTTTAAGCCTATAAATAGGATCCAAATCAACATCTAACCTCGCACCAACCATCAATATCCTCTCTAACACTCTCTATAACTCCGATTGTTCATCAAAGTTTACTTTTCCGGCGAGTCTTGTTCTCCATCATTCGGGCACCAAATCAAGTAAGTAAGATATGAATTCGTATTAGTTTCAAGCGTATAACAAAACCCCTAACATAGGTCGGGCAAACATGGAACGATTTAAGAGAATTGAATCTATGGTTTGTTAAGGTAGATGATGAACCTGGAGTTAATATATTTATATTTTTTTGTTTCTGTATTATAACACAAAAATGGTTTGGTCCAGTGGTTGTGTATGCTGAGTCTGGTCATGGAGACCCGGGTCACTGCACATCCTTTTTATATTTTTTTAAACTATGTTTTTAAATTATAATAGATTATATAGGTGTTATAAATCATTATAAAATAAATTAAAACATTTTAACAATTGTTTTAGATTGTTTTAACCTTTTTAACCAAATACTAAACTTTTACAAACCCGAACCGTTCGTTAAAACTCGTAAAATAAATATATAAATATGTTATCGTCGTAAACTTTATAGATTCTAAAAAGACAACAATTATACTAAAATAAAATACACCGGTAACGCTAGGATCCCGTAACATTATTATATACAAATTTAATATAAAACTCATAAATAAAATTATAATAATATATCGTTAGAATCCGTTAAACTTTAATATTAATATACTTTAAAAGGGAAAAGTATATATATACAAGTAATAACACATGAACCTTAAAACCGACATGTTATCTTCATTAAATTAATTAGTAATTCTTGTGTTCTTATATTTTAGCTCGTGAGATTCGATCGTTCGGTTTCATATAACGCGCTTTCCGTTTCGTTTCCAAGTTGTATTCCTATTTCAAAGGTGAGTTTCTCACACCCCTTTTTACCCTTTTTAACTATTTTGGGGGTAGCATATATATCCTATCAACAATTCAATTTCGTTTGTTCATTATTTACAAACTACAATTCGCTACATGGACTTGTGTCTTACTTGTTACTTGCTACAAATTACTTGCTCATGGATTACTTCAAGATAGTATGATCATACGCCCCCCCTTTGCGCTCAATACATTTGTTGTTATGAGTGGAAAATGGCCTCATTATCTGAGTACGTACTCGGTGCACAATCCCAACTGGAAAGGACCTTACTTGCGCTTATCTGAGTATGCTGGTGCACAATCCCAGTTGGAAAGGACGTTACTTGCTCATTTACACTTGTTCATGGAATTGTATGATTTTTATGTACGTATATCAAAACTTGTGTGAACTCACCAACTATTCATTTAGTTGACTTTATTTTATATATATATGATACAGGTATAATTATTAGAGGATGAAACGGAGAAGACACTAGAACTTAGGTTATATTAATAAATTGACAAGTTGTTAATTGTTATTGTATTTTCTTGTATTTCTTGTTAAAAACTTGTGTACTTGATGTTTAAATTAATTAATGATAATATTGTCACTTAATAGTGTCACATGTGTTTTGGGCAATCTGTACGTCAAACTCGGGCGTATTCCGCTTTAGCCGGGGTGTTACAATAATTCCCTTCCAAGGCGAGACCTTGAGCATCACATGGTCACCAACGCTTAACTCGATTGGTCATCACCGCTTATCAGCATACGACTTTTGACGGTCTTGAGCAGCTTTCATCCTTGCTTTGATCTGATGAAACTTTGAAGAGGTTTCTTGCACCACTTCTAAACTTCTAATCTCTTTCTGTCCAATCTCTCCCCAACATACAGAGTTCTACAACGTCTACATATAACATTTCAAACGTTGACATACCAATACCTGAGTGGTTGATGTTGTTATAAGATAACTCTGCCAGATGCGGATGATCATCCCAACTTCCTCCAAAATATAGAACACAAGCACGTAGCATATCCTCAAGGGTTTGGATAGTCCTTTCAGACAGCCCATCTGTTTGAGGATGATGCGCTGTACTGATGTTCAATCTTGTTCACATAGCTTCCAGGAATTTCTTCTAGAACCTTGAAGTAAAGCGCGTATCCCTATCAGACACGATCGATAATGGCACTCCGTGTTTAGACACAACCTCCTTTATGAACATACTTGATAACGTTTATGAAGATATGGCCTCTCGTATAGGCAGAAAGTGAGAAATTTTCGTTAGACGGTCCACAATCACCCAAATGGTATCATGATGATTAGCTGTCCGGGGTAGCTTCGTTATGAAATCCATGGTGATGTGCTCCCATTTTCATTCTAGTATCTCCAATGGCTACATATTCCCATAAGGTTTCTGGTATTCTGCTTTGACTTGCAAGCAAGTTAGGAACTTGCTGACATAATCTGTTATGTCATTCTTCATACTCGGCCCCAGTAGTCCCTCTTAAGATCTTAATATATCTTGGTGGATCCCGGATGAATCGAGTATCTCGACTTGTGAGTTTCATATAAGATTCGACCCCTAATATTTCCATGGTGTGGAATCCACATACGGTCAAACCTCATCTCCACACCTTGAGTGTTGTCCATTAGCTCGTCTTGCTGTCTGAAAATTATCTCTTTCTTCATTAACCCTTCATCTGTAAGCACCTCAGACTGCACCTTGATGATTTCTTCAAAGAGATCTGAGTTAATAATCAACATATACGACTTCACTTTGCAATGACTTCCCCGTTCTTCCGGCTTAGCGCGTCGGCAACCACATTAGCCTTACCCGGATAGCATTTGATATCACAGTCATAGTCCTTCATCAACTCTAACCATATTCTCTGCCTCATGTTCAACTCCTTTTGCTCGAAGAAGTACTTTAAATTCTAATGATCTGTATTTATAGTACACTTGGTACCATACAGATAATGTCTCCATATTTTGAGAGCATGCACTACCACTGCTAGCTCTAATCATGCGTTGGATAGGTATTCTCGTGAACCTTCAACTATCTGGACGCATAATCTATAACCTTTCCTCGTTGCATCAACATGCAACCTAACCCACGATGCGAGGCATCAGTACAAACAACCAAATCCTCATCACCATCGTGTAGAGTAAGGATTGGAGCTTATGTGTGTCTCTTATTTAATTCCTCAAAATCCTCCTTCTGAAACTTACCCTAAGTGAACACTACAGACTTCCGGGTCATTCCGGTTAACGGTGCGGCTATTTTGGAGAAGCCTTCAATGAATCTCCTATAATAGTCAGCCAAACCTAAGAAGGTGCGTATATCGGTCGGGTTCTGCAGAGTCTTCCAATTCGTTATCGCCTCAATCTTAGTTGGGTCCATGGTAATCCCTTCAGGATTGATTATGTGACCTAGAATCTGCACTTCATGCAACCATATTTCGCACTTCAAAAACTTAGCATACAACTTTTCCTTCTTCAAGATCTATAATACTTCTCGTAGATGTTCCACATGGTCAGACTCATTCTTTGAATAAATCAATATATCGTCAACGAACACGATAACTGATTTGTCTAGCACCGGTCGGCATACCCTATTCATCATGTCCATAAATGTTGTTGGAGCATTCGTTATACCGAACGACATTACGAAGAACTCGTAGTGTCCATACCGCGTCCAAAACGCTGTCTTAGGGATGCCTGTCTCTTTCACTTTCAGCTGATGATAGCCTGATCTAAGGTCTATTCGTGAAAACCAACTCAAACAAATCATCAATCCATGGAAACATATATCTTTTCTTCACTGTAAGCTTATTCAACTCACGATAGTCTATACACATTCTCATACTTCCATCCTTCTTCTTAACAAACAACACCGGTGCGCCCCACGGGGAAACACTTTGCCTTATAAAACCTTTATCGAGGAGTTCTTGCAGTTGGGACATCTTTCACTTCTTTCGCCCCGGCCGTAGCCTTGACAACATACGACAGGTAGGCACACTTCCTCGCCATAACAATCCTTCAGCTTTTATCATCGAAATGACATTAAGACCCAAACTTTCTTTATCACCATAAACCGTCACCGTACTACCATCCAAGGATTTTAATCTTATTATCCTACTCTTCCACACTATCTGAGCTTCGAACTCAGATAACTAGTCCATTCCCAAAACCACATCGAACCCTCCAAAGGTCATAAGATATAGGGTAACAGGGAACTCACGTCCCTCTAACTCTATCTTACAATCCTTAACCATTCTCATTATCCTAACCGAAGTTTCACTACCGGTTTCTAATGTAAAAGTTTCAGGCACACAACTTTTCATTTTGGCTAATTTACTAAATGTCGTAGCTAAAAAAACTCCTATTTGCACCTGAGTCAAACAACACAGAAGCGGAAATACCGTTTACTAGAAACGTACATCTCACAACATCAGGAATTTGCTTGGCCGGCTCTTGAGTCAGAATGTAGGCCCTAGTCCATGGCCTATCCTGGTCAGCATCCTTCTTCTCGCTTCCCCCCAATTTCACCACCCATGCAAGCCCTTGCTAAGTGTCATGTCTGACGCATGCGGGCTTCGCATGGCAATCCCGAGCATAATGTCCCATCTTCCTACATTTGTAACAGCCATTGACCCTAACCTACATTCCCCACCGTGGGACTTGCCACACTTGTGACACACGTCAAAACCAGTACCCCACTTGCACTCACCAACGTGCATCTTACCACAAGTTTTGCACGACTTCTTCTCCCACACTTTCTATTTCTTATCTCTAAGGTTCCATGATTGGGTACCGGGTCGCTTAGCCGGAACAACCCATTTCTTCTCTTTCTTCTCTTTTTAACCACCACCACATCGTCCACAGTCAGATCACCATAAACCATCTCTGTGAGTTCAACAACAGAGTCAAAGGAAGCAGGTTTACTAGTCTTGACTAAAGTGCAGACATTCTGTGGTAGGCCTCGGAAGTAACACTTGATTCGCTTTGCCTCAATGTTCACCATGTCAGGCACCAACCTCGACATGCAGTTGAATTCAGTAGTGTACTCGCGTTGTGTCATCTTACCCGCCTTCAGGTTCAAAAACTTCATCTCAGCCCTCTCAACTTCAGCATCAGCAAATAATCGCTTCATCACCAGCTTCAGTCTCCCACCAGTACATAGCCTCTTACCAAACGACTGAGTGGCATTACCCACTACTTGGTCAGGACGACACTCGCTAATTTGGATAATCTTGTCCATAACGGTTATCCACTGAAGAGTAACAATTGCATATCCTAACCCAGTCCGCTTTGGCGTGTCACAACCTTTGAACGACTTGTAGTTACACCCACCTCGTCCCCTCTTTCTCTCATCATCCTTCACAGATCGAACTTCACTCGAGTCGTTTTCCTCAATATCAGCTTTCTTACCATCATCCCCTGCCCACTCAGCGGTCTTCGCATGGCTTTCAGCAGACTTTCCCGATTGTAAATTATTCACTACAACAACTACATCCTGAGCAATAGCGGCTTGAACAGCAGGGTCAAGTTGATACCCTTCATTATTGCTCGGATTATGTCCAGCTACACTTCCTTCTTCCATTGTGTTAGTAACTGACTCTACAGAAGGTTCTCGAATAACGTGTGGCCTACCACGACGTTTAGTACGACCTCTTTGGCCAACATCCTTCCTTTCTCCAGCCGTTCGTATTCTATAAGGAAAAACAAACGTCATCACTCAAGGAACTATTTAGTACAAGGATAGTATGACTAACAGGTAATAACAGTGGCCAGAAGTGATTAGCTGATCACGTTACTTTCCATGTCCTATACACTTTCCCTTGTGAGTCTATTTGTGTTGGTTCTACTTCTAGGCAGTTAGGCAATCAAACAGTTCATTTAATCATACACTCTTATCCCTATAAATTAAGCTAGCTTCCTTACACATTGATATAATGACAAATATATACGTTTCCCTAATTATTATATGTTATATATGTATTGCTGAAACACTTTAATTGCATAATATCTATAAATATGATGAGAGAAGGAGGTATTGTTTGCTGAAGCACGTTCACAGTTGGAGGGCTTTCATGGAAGAAGACTTTGGCATCATATTTCATGCGCATATTACCATCTAAGTCTTTTCCATTTTCTAGCTTATTTTACTCTTTATTTTGTTTTTGTTTTTTAATTTTTTTAGGTTTCTAAATTTTTTGTAGTCTGACTTTAATTTTATTTTTATTTTAAGTCGTCCTTATCCTTGCATTGAGGACAATGCTAAATTTATGTGTGGGAATAGGATATGTGAGTCATAGTTAAAATTTAACTCTAAAATAATAATAATAATAATATTAATTTTTTTTTAAAAAAAAAGTATAATAATTAAAAAAATATTAAAAATGTTTTAAAAATGTCCCTTGATCGAATATAGTTTTCTGCATGAAAGTGGGAGATGATGATGCTTATTGGAAATTGGTTTTTCAATTTACTAATAATATGAGATAATATAAAAGAAAACACACCTAACTTGGGATGTGTCGGTAGGCTCAGCCTTGAGAATGAAAGAGCAATTTGATTAAATGGGTAAAACGAAAATCTTTTGTGGGTAAAGCGTTTTGTCCGTGGAAGATAAGTAATGAAAGGTTGGGCCATACTCAAGCCTCAATTTTTGGTATGAAATGTGAATGTTAAAAATATTATGAATTTAAAAAAAATTGAATACATTATCATATGATTCTTGGGTAGGTTTAACGTTAGAGTATGCCAAGCAACCGGTGATATAAATTTTAAACTGCTTAGTTTTAGTGTTTTACACTTAATTGGCGTATGGTTTTATAATCTTAATTCTTGTATTGATGGGATGTCTCGGGTCTGGAGACCATGGGTCTGTATGCAGTCTAATCATCTAGGTATTTACATTTCTAAGTGGGGTTGTGAATATTTAACATAAAGCTAAAAAAGAGCAAACCCGTAGTTTTCTGCCCCATAAGCCAATAAACATGATCACTACATACTAAAAGTACAAATACACTACTGACTTGATCATCCACGTTGTCAGCCATGCGGGGTCCCCTTGCTCGCGTCTCATTACCATTAAGAAACAGACCATAAGGGACACGCTAAATGTAAACCCTATAGATGAAATTTTGCATGCTCACCTATGGTGATGGTTCGGGGTATTGCTTGATAACGGTGGTATGTCATGTTGTGGGGAACACTAGCTATTAATTGATTATACCTTAATCGTATCTAATGGCTACTTGATAGACTTTGATGCTTAAACTTAGGTGGATAAACAATACCCTTGATCGTCTTAACTATTCATAAAAAAATATAGCAATAAAAGTTTTAAATCTGCTAATTTTGAGGTTTAAGTCAAGTTGGGGTGGTCTGGTCCAGTAAAAGCTGAAAATAAGCGAGTCTTAATTGTGTAAACCACTGAGTAATATAATTATTGGATCTTATTTGTCCCGATAAAGATTAAGGCATGAATTTAAGTGGACAAGAATATCGGTGATTGTTGTTTTTTCTTTTTTCTTAGCTTTAAATTAATCTATATGTTTTTAACCCTGTATTTTTCGATTCTGATTCCACTGCATTAGACTTTTTCAGGGACGAAAAAAGAGTAAGTGTGGGGATATTTGATATAATGCTGAATATATATGTTTCCCTTGTATATTTTATTTTTATTTATTTAGTTTTTGTTCGTTTTTAGTCAAGATTTGTATACTACTAAAATTATTATATTTTGTAGGTTCCAGAAGATGATCGTGATCGAAAAGGGCGAAAAACTAGTCAAAACGAGCCTAAACGAGAAGCCGAAACACGCTAGGAAATGAACCGGAAGGAGAACAGGTCAGACCGGCTGGTCAGACTGCCCCCCTAATATTGTAAGCTGTGCCGCGCGGCCATGAGGGCATTTATGGTCGTGGGTGGCGGCCACCATCAGTTTCCAGAAAGTTTTCACGTTTTTATCAGGTTTTGGGCCCTGTTTTAGTATACATACACCCTTAACCTGAAAAATACCCTGTTGCCACCAGACGAATTTATAGTATACGAAAGCTATTATTCGAGTTTCTTGACGGTTTTGAAGGCAAGAGAACATCCGGTAAAGAGTCATACATTCGCGAGTGAAGATTACGGGTTTTATTATTCTGATTTCCCGTTCTTTATTATTTTCACCATGTTTTCTTATTTATCTACTTTGTTTGATTTTGATTACATGATGCTATGCTAAACTTTATAAAATACCTAGGTCATGATGAACCTTTTGTTTGGTTTGATTTTGATTGTGATCTCTTTTCGTTACGGATTTTATGTTTTAAGTATAGTGTTGAGTTTGATTTAATTGATGTGTATGATTACTTGGTTTTATTTACTTAGATTTATTGTTTTACATTACCCTTGTTCATTGATTCATAGGATAGGGTTTTGATAGGTCATTTACTATGTGTTCTTGAGTAGTTTGTGATTGAATTCGAATCAGGGCCGGGTCAACCATTTTGGAGGCCTAAAGCGAAGTGAAAATATGGGGCTCTTTTCTATTTTTTTTATCTTGCACTGGTGTGTATAATATTGTGAAGTGAGGAGAACTTTGAATTAAAATGATGGAATAAAGCTATAAAAATCAATGAAAATATGACATAAAGAACATCTAAAAAATGATAACAGTTAAAGAGTTCACATTCAATATTTCATATATATTGAATATAATGTCCAGATAGAAATTATTATTATTTAATTTCATAAAAAGTTGGATTTAATTAATCTTTTAGAGTGAAAGAAACCAAATTGTAGAAAGAAGTGGAAACAAATTTACAATTCACGCATCGATGGAATAAGCTGAAAGAAACCAAATTATAAAAAAAATAAAAACTTCAAATGATGTGCAACTCAGGAGGAATCGAACATGGGACCATTGTCCACCAAAATGGGTTACTAACCACCCAACCACATCAAAAATATATTTTAATTCAGTAAATGTAACTGATATTATAGACATTTTTTTTAAATTGTGGGCCCTATTAATTTGGGGGCGCAAAGCCCTAGCTTTGGTTACTAAAGCTAATAGGCCAGCCCTGATTCGAATAAGACCGTAGAAACAATAAAACTAATTAAATAAATAAAAGTGAGCTGCTTGCCTAGAAAGCTGTAAGGTGATAGGTTATTGATAGATCTGGGTTGGTCAAGATTGCTAGATATAGTTCTTCGTAAAGAGTCCGTCTAGGTTTGATTGCCAACTTAGTCTATTAAGTCAATTGAGCCTACTTAAGTGTCTTTGATTTCCGCGTTGTAAGGTAGGATTTCACCATAAAGATACTCATACATAAGCAATTAAATAACCGTAAGGAAGTTTGATATTTAAAACTGGTGTGTCTTAAAACTTGTTAGAAACTCATAGGTGTCTTCTTGAAGGTTCAAGGGTCCTGTTCGGGTTTTATTTCAAGGGTTTATCTTACGATCCCAGTTCCATAACTTAGTTTTCCTAGTTGAATTGATAGCCATAACTTAGGGGATTCTAGCCTAGGTAGTTACTTTCATCATCTGAGTTAAATGAAAGTATTCTAATAGTTTATCATATTTTAATTAATTAGGGTTTAATTTTAGTTAAATAGTATTTAGTTTAAAACCCCCTTTTAAACAATATTAATAAATATTCGTGACATTCAGTTGAGTCTAATTAGCTAGTTACGTAATTTAAAGAGTCTCGTGGGTTCGATATATGGACTTACTTAGCTGTACTAGAGTCGATCGGTTCACTTGCCGGTTAGTAGTTTTAGTTAAGTTAAGAGTCTAGAATTATTACTTAGTGTCTAGATTAACATAATTTTAGTTAATATATATTTGACTACTTTTAGCACATCAAGTTTTTGGCGCCGTTGCCGTGGATTCTTAGCGATTGCGTTATTAGCTTTGATTAGACTTACTTGCTATATACGTGCTATTGTGTTTTAGCTTTTGAGTTTTTAGGGTTTTAGTTAATTAGATTTTTACGTGTTTATTTTTTTTTTTTTTGCTTTAGTTGTATGTGTGTAATTGTCTGTATCTTTTGCTTATTTAGATTCTTGTAATTATGTGTGAAATTTGTGACGGTCTTCACTTTACCATTAAATGTCCATACTATTGTATCACCTTAATTGTGATACGTGTGGTGGTCTTCATTTAACTCATACATGTTCAAAATATTATACTAACCCCAATGTGCAGCAACAGTCGTATTATTCGCATGGGTCCTTGTCATATTATAATGAAGGGATATCAATACAAACAAGGGCAAGATTATGGTCAAAATTCCGAGAGCAACCCCAACAGAGGTGTTGATGCGTATTTGAATAAGATGGAGGAATTTTTGACTCGACCATTAGAGAAGAAGGCCCAATACCAACGAACATTAGCTGAACATGATGCTATACTAAGAAATCAACTATCCGTTTTTGCAGGTCTCCAGGATGCAGTTAAATAAATCTCCGGAATACTAACAAAGGTGGAAGAATGGTCAAAGCAGATCTCCTAATGCGTGTACGAGTCAGATAGCGAATTTATTCGAGAAACCAAAAAGGAGAGCTTGCAAATAGAGCAGCAACCGCCACCATGTTTTAAGTATGATGCGGAAGACAACTATTTGGGATACATGAATCGGTTTGGCGAGTTGTTCCCAATGTTTTCAGAAGAAGGGAAAGAGCCAATCATGGAGTATATAGACGATTCATAGAAGAACATTCCAGATATGGAGACATGAGTGGTTGATAAAGTCCCACCTCAGGCCACACAGGTATGTGTTGTTGATTTTGCAGGTTGTTACAGTGACTCCGATGATGAAATAGAAGAGGAAGATCAAGCTGTGTATTTTAAATCATATGTGGTGAAACCCGTGATTGAGGAATATGTAGATTTGGGAGAGTCACTCGATCTGATGTTTGGTTCTACGGATGTGGTTGTGAATGAATTGAGTGAGGAAGATGAATTCCTTGATCTGGAGTTGGATGGATTGTCGGAGTATAATGAGCGGGGTACATTGGATGTTGATGGGGACATTGAGTTTTTTGAGGCCCTACTTGTAGAGGAAGTTGTAGATGATGATCTGGTGTTAGAGGACGCACATCACTGCCTGCCTATAGGATGTGTTTTGAATGTTAAATCAGAATCAACACCACGGGAGAAGGTCGAGGATGAGAAATTACCTGAAAATCAAACTTGCGTACATTTTAGGAGATTGTCTACATGAATGAAAAAGCCTTTGCATGTCAAACACGACCAGTCTTCTCAATACTTACAACACATTCGGATTTTGCCAGCGAATATTTGATTGTTTATGTGAAATTGTCAATACCGGTTAGTGTCGGTACAATAAGGGAGGTACGGTTGATCTCGAAGGGCCGGTTTTTAGGAGATCGTAAAACAAGGGCTGAAAAGATAAATTCGTTTTAACTTGCTGATCAAGTTTTAGTTTATTTTTATCTTTTATTTGTGTTTGATTTTGAGTTAGATTATAATTCTTGTAGGGCAAGTAACTAGCCTATTTAAACTTTGTTTCCCTTGCTTATTTTATTGCGTTAATTAATAAGAAAAGAGTCGATCTTGTTGATCAAAATCTATGTATTGTTTCTGCTCTTGGGCTCCCAGTTTAACAAAATGGTATCAGAGCCTTAAAAATCGATTGGTCTTGGGAAGCCTGCTGTTCCGATCGTCAAGAAGTTGTAACTCGTGAGTCAGGTTAGGAGGTTAGGCAGAAGGCGAAGCAGGCAGTGGTTTGTTCTATTATGTTTAGAACAAGTTCTTGATAAAAGAAAACTTCAAGAATTCTCATGGCTGATTTCCAAGTAGTCGGGAGTGTTAAGAAGTTGAATAACACCAACTATAACATATGGTGTACGTGTATGATGTCTTACCTTCAGGGGCAAGACTTATGGGAAGTCGGTAATGGAGTCGAAACCCAGGAGGCAAGAATTGATACTAATGGTGTGATTCATAAGTGAAGATATAAGGCCGGTAAAACAATGTTTGTTGTTAAGACCACGGTGGAGGAAGAGTTACTCGATCATATACAAGGTGTTCAGCACCCGAAACAGGTCTGGGATACGTTCGCAAGGCTGTTTTAAAAAAAGCGATGCACAACTTCAAATGCTTGAAAGTGAGTTGATGAACATGTCTCAAGGAGAACTTATTTAGCAACACAATAAATTTCTAAAATCTCGTTGTGTATTATTATTAACTTATAACTAAAGGATACTTAATTATAAGACATTAGATTAGGTGTTTATCAATAATCATATAATAACTTTTACGTTATATTAAATTCGTTTAGTGTCTGACATAAAGATTTAACATTTAATATTTTAGGGTTTTAGAATTTGGTATATTATAGTTCTGATGTGGTGTATTAGAGCAGGTCAATTGTCTCCCTATTTTGCAGGCCTTCAAGTACTCGTTAAACTCTCGACTTGTATATGTTCATTTACTGTTTCTCAATACTTTCGAAAAGTGATGAATCTTACCCGAGAGATTGGTGAGTTGGATGCTCAATCTTGGGTAGGGGAGGCAAGAATGAAGCGCATCATTATTCTCGGTTTGAGAACGGAGTACCAGAAGTTTGTTACAACTATACAAGGATGGCCAACTCAATCATCGATAGTTGAATTTGAAAACCTACTTGTTGGGTAGGAGGCCATGGCAAAACAATTGGCTGGTGTGTCCGCCAAAAAGGAAGATGAAGCCCTTTATGTAGGGAAAAGCGAAGGGAAACCACGTTTTAGCAAGTCTTCGAACCAAAAGTTTGACCGAAACAAACACACAAACTAGAATAAGAAAAAGGTTTATGGGAAAGTCGAGCAGACAAGTGGGAGCAAAGGAAAACCAAAGAACAAATAGTTTCCGTTTAAGTGTTATAATTGTGGTGAAAAAGTCCACATGGCCAAGTATTGCACAAACGAACCGAAGGACGAGGGTAACGTAGCCGAGGTCGAGGAGGGATGGGATGTTGCAGCTGATGTCGCTCAAGAACAAGATGTTCTAGCACTAAAAACCGGTGTTGAAGATCGAAACAATAACTTAGACGAGTGGATTGTTGATTCCGGTTTCTCAAATCATATGACCGGAGATAAAGCTAAGTTAACTAACCCTTCTAAGTATTTTGGATATAAAGTTGTTGTAATTGCCGATAAGTCACGTCATAATATCTCGAATATAGGTGATGATATATTTCCAGCTAAAGGAAACAACAAGGATCTCGTATTGAAAGACGTTTACCATGTTCCTAGAATGAAGAAAATTTGATCTCGGTTCCTCAAATTACCAAATCGGGTCGGTATGTGTTATTCGGGCCAGATGACATAAAAGTGTATGAACACTTTGAGACAAAATCAACTCCCGTGTTGAAAGGTAAAAAAAAAAAGGAGACCATATATGTGTTATCGGTCGAAGCGGCGTACATTGAGAAGACGAAGAACAACCAAAATGTGGATTTGTGGCATCAAAGACTCGGGCATGTGGGGTTTGATAAACTCGAGCTTGTGATGGAAAAACAGTTGGTTGTGGGTTTACCGAAGCTCAAAGTAAACCGAGAAGAAGTGTGCCCAGGTTGTCAATTTGGCAAGGCACATGAGTTACCGTTCGGTAAGGCAAGTTATAAAACTCATAATCCTCTCGAGTTGGTTCATACAGACGTGTGTGGACCGATGAAGAAAAAATCGGTTGGTGGTATGGAGTACGTAATCTCCTTCATCGATGACTCTATCCACGGTTTTTGTGAGTTGCATTTATGAAACAGAAGAGTGAAGCATTTGAGAAATTCAAAGACTTTCACATCGAAGCCGAACGTGTAACAGGAAATACACTCAAGATGCTTCGATCCGACAACGTTGGAGAATATACAAGTCGAGAGTTTAACGAGTACTTGAAGGCCTGCAAAATAGGGAGACAATTGACCTGCTCTAATACACCACATCAGAACTATAATATACCAAATTCTAAAACCCTAAAATATTAAATGTTAATTCTTTATGTCAGACACTAAACGAATTTAATATAACGTAAAATTTATTATATGATTATTGATAAACACCTAATCTAATGTCTTATAATTAAGTATCCTTTAGTTATAAGTTAATAATAACGAGATTTTAGAAATTTTGTAAGGCCCCGTTACCGGTAGCCCTACTTTCATGTTGGATTTACTCATAAACGTAGTTCTAATATCAGAGTTAATTAAAACATTCGCGGAATATAAAAGCTTTCATAAACATTTCATAACAAAACACATCTTGTCTTAAAACAACATCTTGTCTTTCAAAATAAACAAAACGTTAAACTTAAACGTCTTGAGTCTTTCGATGCCAGCCTCTTATTCAGTGCCACGTGTCTCCTCAAGCGAGCTGCCTCATCCTACGCACCTGCGTGCATACTAAAAGTCAGCTACGCTGATTGAGTTCTAGTTAATCATACATTATACAATACACATAAACTTATATTCTTTCATTCATACTTTCATACTTTCATACTTTCTTTTGTATTAACTTGCTTTCATATCTTACGTTATAAAGAGCATTACGCCATACATTCCTCGAGTATTATTAGGGCTCGGTACCCTCCTTCCTCGAGTATTATTAGGGCTCGGTACCCTCCTTCCTCGAGTATTATTAGGGCTCGGTACCCTCTTTCCTCGAGTATTATTAGGGCTCGGTACCCTCTTTCCTCGAATATTAGTAGGGTTCGGTTCCCTAGTTCTCGAATATTAGTAGGGTTCGATTCCCTCTTCGTTACCATACAACCATACATCATACCTCGAGTATTATTAGGGCTCGGTACCCTTTTCGTAACCATACAACCATACAACCATCCTTTCCTTCTTTTATTAACTTATCACGATCATACACATAAGCATACATATCTTACTTACCTTATATATAGCGTTACAACCTGACAGTACGTGCAATATCCGAAGATCGTTCACGTACCATCAAGCAATCATTCATACATTTCACATTATTCACATAAGGCATACACTTATCTCTTAGGATAAGCGTATTAACAAACATATTGAGTATGCACACAGCCCCGAAAACATAACACATAAATGGGGCTAGAAACTCACCTGAATCCTGTTACGCTCTCCGTTAATCGTTATTCCCTTCTTGAGCTGTGCACGGCTAACTGTATAATATTACATGTATCAATTAACTACTACTCATGTTGTATTTCTATCTTTATATAACCCACAACGAACGGGGGTCCGGGGGCAGCGCCCCTGGCAGCGGGGTCCAGAGGCGGCAGCCCCTAGCAGGGTCCAAGGGGCAGAGCCCCTGGCTGGGGTCGAGCTGCCAGGTCAGCTTGGAAAAATTTTATTTCCATTAACTGTCTTAACACATTTTTCATTAGGTTTTTCATTTATTTTCTAATTTGATAATTCTAGCGAACTTATCATTAAGCGAACTTAACAATAAGCGAACTTAACATTAAGCGAACTTACTGTAAGCGAACTTAGTGTTAAGCGAACTTATCATCTGGCGAAGTTAACTTGGCGAAGTTACACCTTAAGCGAACTTATGCCAGGCGAAGTTGTCAAGGGCGAACTTATGCAAGGCGAAGTTGTCAAGGGCGAACTTATGCCAGGCGAAGTTATCAATTAAGCGAACTTAGCCTTAGGCGAAGTTATCAATTAGGCGAACTTAGCCTTAGGCGAAGTTGTCAATTAGGCGAACTTAGCCTTAGGCGAAGTTATCAATTAGGCGAACTTGCCTGCAAGCGAACTTGCTTGCAGGAGAAGTTCGCCTGCAGGCGAAGTTGTGCAGCAGCCGCCACTGTTCATCCTAAATCCCCAAAATCATCATCGTTTTACCGAGAAATCCATGGGTATGGTGTTTGACTAACCCGTGATCATTCCTATGGTTGTTTTTGGATAAAAGTTAGCCCGGAATGACGCAAAGTTTGGACCTTTATGGTAAAAACGTTCAATACTAATGTTAAGGGTTCATTAACCGAGCCGTTTCCGTTTTCGGGTTCATTACACTCGTATTTATCATCAAGTTTACAACTTTATGTTTCGTTTATACCCGATCTACTCGCGTTCTAAGTTTCAAGACTAAACGTTTATAAAAACGAAATCTTTAGGATCAAAACATACCTTTTATACGTTCGGTGTGGTCGCGGTTTGCTTGGTTATCTCGTATATTGAAGATCTAATAGTGGTCGGCTTGATTTTTGGACTCGAATCCGCTCCCTCTCTCTCGACCGTAAGAGGTGTAGTGTATGTGTGTGTTTTTGAGTGTGTAGAGATTTATGAAAGATGGAAATGATAGTTAGGGTTTTAGGATGGTTTAAGGGGATATTTATATCCCTTAAAGCCCATGGACCTAAGGCCCATTACCCTTAATCCATCTTAATTAATCTAAGTCCATGATCCGTTCTTGTTTAATATTAGCTAATATTATTAAATGCCGGACCATTCAACGAAATCTTTCTTTATTTAATATTATAAAATTTAGGATGTTACAAATTTATTGTGTTGCTAAATAAGTTATATGATGTAGGGATGAGCACGGTACCGTACCGGTACCGAAAATACCGATCCCGAAAATCGTAATTTCTTGGTACCGGTACCGAAATATTCGGTTTGGTACCTACCGGGATTATACCGGTATCGAAGGTAAAAAATCAGGAAATACCGGTACGGTACCGATCCCGAAACTTAAAACTTTGGTACCGATTCGGTACCGGTACAGATTTTGCTCTATCCCTAATATGATGTCTAAAAATAAATGAATCAATTAGTCTTCCTATAACTGTTAATCATGAACCATACCATCTATAATAGGTAAATTAAATAATTATGGGAGCTAGGCTAGAAAAAAATAAAAATAAAAGACGATAGTAACAGTTGACCCGGATTTCATTCTTAACTCTCTCATAACTTATGGAGATTATTTGGCCATATAAGATTTGAGTAATCGTTAAACCAATTCTTAATATACGAAGATCTTACATATACAAACAATAAACATGATGACAGAGGGCTGCTGACTTATGTTCTTGGTATGGCCATTTTCGCTTAACATTTCACTATTTGGCGTGGCAACCTATCGATATGTAGTTTTATGATGCTAATGCTTTTTCTTACTGTGTCACAAACCCGGTGCAACGCACGATCTATAAAAACTCAAATATGTAATGCAATTGTTGTGGACGTGAGGGTTATTGTGATCGGTTTTGGCTATGATGATGCTTCACCTTTAGGCATGACAACTTATGTTGCAGTCATAATGCGGCGGAGCTGAGCCAGCCTATTGTGGTTTCACTTATTGATATTGGTTTGTGGCTATGATGCTTCGGTTTTTGGTGTGGCAGCCGTGATAACCACCTGTGCCTCTCATTAACAATTGAATTATCAAAATCAATTAATATCTTGATATTGCCCAATACGTTGATATTTTGTGGTTGAATATTCAGTATAAGTATGATGACGCTCTATTTGATGTGATGACTTATATTGCGGTCGTAACGGAGATCTGACCTCGAGAATTTTAATTTACATCTTGATTATTATAATTTGGTTATATGTCTTTTTTATAATTTGTATTTTGAGTAGCATTAACATTTTTGGATGTCCATGGGTTTGTTTTTCTTTGTCACAGACATGTCGCAATGTGCGGCTATGGGTCCAAATTTCTAGACACTGACCCAGCGCAACGCACAGGTAGAGGACTAGTCACTGTTATTTTTCAAATATTGTAGTGCTCGAACCTTTAGTTTTATTCTATGATTTGTTTACTTTTTTTTATTATTTTACTTTTTATTCTTTAGATATATAATGGCTTTTTTTGTTTTTCTCTTTCACTTGTTACACCAAACGCACGTATCGTAATGATATTGCAATAGACCAACAGATATCGATCGAAGCCATCAAATCCTGCCGCAGCGCATGTGTTTACTTTAGTCAGCTAGATGGTAATTAAATTGGATTAGAAACATGAAAGTATGAAACACACCATTGTACAAAGACAAAATTATATTGTATTCAACACACATTGCACGTGGTGGTCAGCTAGTTTTTTATTTAATTACTATCACATAGAGTTGTTCACCATTTCTGGAATTAAAAAAGACTCCCAAAAAATGAAAGGTACGTTGGTGACGTGGCGAACAACAACCTCGTACTCTAGTCTAGCTATATAAAGAGCGATATATATATATAGTCTCATGCAACTCCCATCAACTTTAAAATCCGTAGGGAGAGATGCCTACCTTATCATTCTCCCTTGCCGCTATGGCAGCTCTCTCCCCTCCTTCCAGCTACTCAGCTCGGAATAGCGCTCTCCCCACACAGCGAGCAGTTTCCAAATCGATCATAACCGACGCGTCATCTATCGCTCAATATTGTCATTGGACGCCGTCTCATTCTAAGGATCTCTACAACATTGATGGTTGGGGTGCACCTTACTTCTTCATCAACTCATCTGGAAAGATCACCATCCGTCCGCATGGTGCCCAGACCAAGGACCATGAGGAGATAGATCTCCTTGTTAAGAATTGAAAATATGAAAAACTTGTATATTGATTTTGGAGTTTCTAGTACCGAGTAAAAAGAACAAGATGGAACAATATAAATACAAGACTTCTTTATCTCAAAAATAGAAATAATAATCAAATAAAGTTGATTGCTTGATTATTGCAAAGCAACGGTCTGAATTTCCTGTCATTGTTAATGTGATCTTCCAAGAATGGAAATGATGCCTTATTTTGCTCCTTGAATATCTTTTATTTGATTTTATTTTCTAACACTCCTCACGGTCGTGAACAAGGCCTCCGGTTCTAAATGTACCGGACTCATCATTCGGTCTCCTGATATTTTGAAAGACCGCCTCGAATGCCTCCAATCCGCATTCAATTATGCTATCAAGTCCCAACACTATAACTCTCATTACCAAGGAGTTTATCCTGTAAAATGCAATCAGGACCGTTTCCTAGTAGAGGACATGGTCAAGTTCGGATCCTCGTTTCAGTTCGGGCTAGAAGCTGGTTCCAAACCCAAGCTTCTTCTTGCCATGAGCTGTCTTTGCAAAGGTAGCCCTGAATCTCTCTTGATATGCAACTGTTTCAAAGATCCTGAATACATCTCACTAGCTTTAGTCACACGAAAGCTTTCATTAAACACCGTGATTGTTCTGGAACAAGAGGAAGAGCTTGATGCTGTGATTGATATCAGCTTAAGGCTAGGCATTCGACCCGTCATTGGCGCCCGTGCTAAGCTCATGACAAAGCATTCTGGCCATTTTGGATCAACTTCGGAAGAGAATGGTAAATTCGGTCTCACTACCTCGCAAATTCTCAGTGTTGTGAAACGGCTACAACAATGTGGCATGTTGGATTGCTTCCAGTTGCTCCACTTCCATATTGGATCTCAAATCCCTTCCACGGCCTTGCTTGCTGATGGCGTTGTTGAAGCCGCTCAAATATACTGCGAGTTAGTCCGCCTTGGTGCTTCAATGAAAGTCATTGATATAGGTGGTGGGCTTGGGATCGATTACGATGGTTCAAAATCCACTAATTCTGATGTCTCTGTTGGTTATACTTTACAAGAATATGCAATGGCGGTTGTCCAGGCAGTCAAGTGTGTTTGTGACGCGAAATCCGTGAAGCATCCTGTGATTTGCAGTGAGAGTGGCCGTGCCCTCGTGTCCCATCATTCGGTTCTGATATTTGAGTTCCTTTCTTCTAGCAAATACGCGGCTCCAGCCGTGTCTTCTTTTGATATCGAGCAGCTCCCTGTGGACGCTCGTTCTGACTATAGTAATCTATCACATTCTGTTGTTAGAGGGGATTTTGAGGCTTGTTTGGTTTGTGTTAATCAACTGAAACAAAGATGTGTCGAGAAGTTCAAAGACGGATCATTGAGCATGGAACAATTGGCTGATACCGATCGGTTAATTGATTCGGTGGCCAAGGAAATTGGGGCATCCAATCCTATAAGCACTTATCATTGCAATCTTTCTGTTTTCGCATCGGTTCCTGATTTCTTGGCTATAAACCAATTGTTCCCGATCATTCCAATCCATCGCCTAGACAAACGCTCCGAACAAAAGGGGAATTTTGTGGGATCTAACTTGTGATAGTGATGGGAAAATTGACAAGTTCATTGGCGGTGAATCGAGCTTACCGCTCCATGAATTGGAAGGATGCAAGGGGAAGAAATACTATTTGGGGATGTTCTTGGGAGGGGCTTATCAAGAGGTCCTTGGGGGTGTCCACAATTTGTTTGGTGGTCCAAGTGTGGTTTGTGCATGTGTCACGGAGCGATAATCCATTTGGATTTACGATTACAAGAGCCATGCGTGGTCCATCTAACGGTGATGTTCTCCGTTCAATGCAGCACGAGCCAGAGATCATGTTTGAGACACTTAAGCATAGGATTGAAGAATATGTTCATGATGATGGTAACATGTGTGGAGCCATGATTGCAAATGGCATTGCTCAGTCTTTCCACAACATGCCTTACTTAGTTGCGGGCTGCAAATGGCATGCAAAGGGCAACAATGGGTTGTTCGAATCTGGACACCCGTAATTGACTACAATGATTATGGCTATTGTTCACATTTGAAAATAAGATGATTATGATAAGCTGGTTGAGAAAAGTAAAAGGAATTATAATAATGAATTTGAAAAAACATAATGGGTCGATTGAAAAAGAAAAGTGAAAGGGTATAGATTGATTGAATAAATACATTAATCAAATTGCATATGTATAACGTGTGAAATAAAGTTTCGCAACAGAAAATTATAGAGTAAGAACTTGCATTAATTGTCCTTTCATGTTTTCAAACATCAAATTCATAAACAGTCAAATAGAAAGATTTTTTTTCTTAGAATAGGTGACTTTAAAAAAAATTGGTTTTAAGTGGCAATCACTTTATTTTATTTTAAGTGATTTTAGGTAATCCTCTATCTCAGATAGAGAATTAGGGTGACACTTCAGCAACCTTTTCAAGTGACGGTCTATATCAACCAAGTTGTCGTCCATGTCATCGCATGTGTGATGTGGCATGGCATGTGAAAGACTCTATCTCAAATAAAGGATTATAAATAAAATAAAGAATTTATAAAATATACATGTAAGTAACAAAACCTACTAAATAATAATATTAACAACAATAACCAAAATAATAATAATAATAATAATATGATTAAAAATCATAAATTAACAATAATATTTGTAATAACTATAATAACAAAATTAGTAAATTGATAATAATAATAATAATAACTGTAATATCTATTTAGTTAAATATGTGTTATAGATGTTAGAAGCAATTAATAATTTATGATTTACTTTTATAAATAACATGACAATAAAACTATAATATAATAAAAAATTATACAAAATAATACAATATAATACAACAAAATATAGTATTAGCGAGTGACCAACATGTTGCCTTAAACACTCCTTGAAAAACTTTGAAAATTTTGACTTATAGGTATATGTGACACTATAATATATCACGTGTCATGAAAGATTTAAGTCAAAAATTTCAAAATAATTTGCTTGGTTATTTGAGATTATATATTAGTCACCTACAAATATTGTGTTTTGTTGTATAGTTTTTATGTTGCATTATATTTTTATTTAATTGTATTATTATAAAGTACGTTGTATTTTATAAAAGTATGTCATAAATTATAAAATGATTTTAACATATTTAATTAAATAGGCTGGAATTCTTATTGAGGTTTATTATTATTACTTAGAGTATTTATTATTATTATTATTATTATTGAATTACAAGTTTTCTTATTATAATTATTACGAATATTATCATTAATTTATGATTTATTATTATTATTATTATTATTATTGAGTAAGTTATTTTTATACTAATATGTCTATTTTATAAATTCTTTATTTTATTTATAACCATCTATTTAAGATAGAGGATTTCACATGTTTTTGCCACCTCACACCTTTGATGACATGGATGACCACATGGATGATGTGGTGATGACATGGACGAACAATTGGATGATGTAGACCGCCACTTGGAAAGGTTGCTGATGTATGACCATGGTTTCGAAACCCGGCCCGGCCTGGCCGGTCCGACCGGGACCCGGCCTTAATACCGGTCCGGGTCGGGGTGTAAGACCCGTTTTCTATTGGGTCGGCCGGTCTGCGCGGGCGCTGGTCAGACCGGACCCGGTGACCCGGCGGTCGGACCGGCAGTTTTGCTTTTTAGTTGATTTTTGTTAACATCATATCAGACATGGATATACACTCTCTCCAAAGCAGCCCGATCAGCCACGCTTGAAGCTATGCTGGAGCCGCCCGAGATCCGGTGGTGCTGGAGCTGCCCGAGATCCGGTGGTGTGTTGATACCTCGGCTCTTGTGCCGGCCGCCGAAAGCTTTAAAGCTTTTAACTGATCAAGATTGAAGAGGATGTGAGGGTGTTTTAGTGAATTGTAGAAAGATGATGGAGAGTGTTTGGTGAGAACTGAGGATACAGAGAGAGGGAAAGATCAATGGAGAGGATGGGTGTTTGGTTTTATTACCATTTAGGTTTTATTAAAATTATAATAAGTTCATTATCAATATTAATAGGCCCAATAAAAAAATAATTCTATGGAATCCAATAAAAAAAATCAGTTGTCTAGGTAATGTAATTCTATGTTTTTATTTTTTAAAATTTAGTTTAAATAAAATTTAGTTTACGTTTATTTTAGGAAAAATTCCCAAAATTTTATTTTAGATAAATTTTAGTAATTATATATATATATATATTATTATTAATGACGTCGTCCGGGTCAACACCGGTCCGCCCTTCCGGGTCGGTCCGACCTTTGACCCGGTAAGGCGTCCGGGTCGACGTCCGGGCCGAGTATGAAAACATTGTGTATGCCCCTAATTCTCTATCTGAGATAGAGGATTACCTAAAATCGCTTAAAATAAAGTCAACCACCTAAAAACACTTCTTTTTTTTAACTCATCTATTCTAGAAAAAAAATCCGAAAAGAAAGGTACTTCATGTGACATGATTAATCAATCAACTTGTAGCTTGTGCCATGTGAATTCGTTTTGTCATTAGCTATTATTGTTGATTCTCCTGTCCAGTGTTGCAAAAATCGCTAGTCGGTGGTCGGACGGTGGGGTGGGTACTAGCGATTAATCGGGATTAATCGGATCGGACTTTAATGTATATTTTTCAGTTTTATACATACACACACATTTTTATATGTAATTTTCAGTTTTATACATACACAAACATATTTTAGGCGGAGTTTGGCTGGAATCTCGTTGGAAACCGCTAATTTTTGCTGCAATATCGCCAGAAATAGTTGATTTGGATCGGAATCTTGCCGGAAATCAATGATTTTGGTCGGAATTTCGTCGAAAACCGTCGATTTTGGCCGGATTTGACCGTTAACCGATTAATTGGCCGACTAGCCAAAAATTAATCAGTGAAGTGGGGACTAGCGATTGATCGGGGATTAATCGGTGCCTAGTCGGGATTTTTGCAACACTGCTCCTGCCAATGCATACTCTTGATGGGGCATATATAAATCGGTGGGTAATTAATGACATTGATCTCCTTCGTGATCTATTGTTATAAGCAGTAAACGGTAAACACGTTTTTTATATAATAATATAAGTCATGTAAAAATCAAGATAAATAAACAATTTATCATGTTATCTAGGCTTTAAATTATATGACCAGTAAATGTGATAGATGATTGGTTTAATAAGCGATCCCCTAAAAAGATAGTCTAGGGCATGTGTTCTGTGGCGTTGCCCATGCAAAAATATCAACTACAAAAAAGCCACTACGCATATGAAAGAAAATGGGTGTTGCCCTTCTAGGCGTTTTTTGAGTAACGTCGTGGAGGCGCAGGTGAAGACCCCATTTGCTTTAAAAAACCAATAATAATTCGTCACATCAACCTTTTCTTTAATTTGTTAATTTATTTGTTTTAAATAGATCTTTCATGTATAATCCTGCATAATCTCGAATGTTCTCATTTCGGGTACATAGACCAAATAAGACAATGCAAGCAAAAGTTCCTAGATTCATGAAGATATAGAACATCATATAAGTTATCATGCTTGCATATCCATCATTTGAGTCTCCAACAATTATTCCAATAATTATATATCCGATTTGCCCTATGGACGAATATGCAAGCATACGTTATTATATTGAATGGGTGAAACCATTACACATATCTTTGTGAGACGTTTTTCATCTATGTGTGGCTGCAGTGGCATGACAGAGCGTTTTTCGCTACCATTACGGATACTCTTATAGCTTTATGTTTTCATCACTCCCAGATTAAGAGACATATAAACAAATTAAGATTAAGAAATAAGTTGAATAAGTTCCGTTACTGTTTTAATCTTCTTCAAACATTAATGTGTCACTAGAGGTTTAAGTGCAAGTAAAAGAGATTAAAAAATGTATAATCGCTTATAATTGATACTTTTGTTATTGTTTTTTTATCGAATGACATCTATGAATATTTTCTAAGGGATATGAAACTGGTTGTATTTTAAATCAGATAAATAATGCATAATTATCCAGGAAGAACAGGTTGTGCTGCAACTGCATATGGATAGTCCATTATGCAGAACAGTAGAACACCTAAGGCTTAATGTAGTGGGCGGAAAATCTAGGCGACAATGGACGATTTTGGGGGAACACCGCCCCCCGGGCGATTTTAGGGCGATAAGGGGCGGGGGCGATGGGTTTTTCTCGCCGTGCATGTCTGTATGTTTATATTATTATTATATACATGTGTGTGTGATAGATATGTATACAGGGGCGGATCCAAGGCGTCACTACTGTGGGCCTGTTTTGACAATGATATTCAGAGAGAAAGATTTTCATATTCATTGATTTTTTGTATGTCTTTACAATGAAAGAATGCCTTTTATTTATAGGCTTTACAAGACAAACTATAAAAAGAAAATGTATTAATCGTAACTGGAAATATGAGTTGCCTTGAATATTGACCCTAAATATGGAGATGATGTCTTGACTGATCCATAATTTTCTCAAAATATTTTTTTTCCTTTTTTTAACACTTCCCCTCAAGTTGAATGGTAGGATCGCCACAATTCAGCTTGTTTAAACAATTTGAGAAAATTCTTCCATTTGTGGCTTTTGTAAGAATGTCGGCTAGCTGGTCTTCTGATCGGACAAAGGGAAGCTCAATGACCTTTGCTTCCAATTTTTCTTTGATGAAATTCCTGTCTACCTCCACATGTTTTGTTCATCATGTTGCACTGGGTTTTCAGAAATTTGTATAGCATCTGTATTGTCACACATGATTCTACTAGCTTTCCTTTGAAGAAACCAATCTCAGTTAAAAGTTTTCGTATCCAAAGTACCTCTGC
The DNA here is from genome assembly GCF_021521415.1 of Bidens hawaiensis. Taxonomy (NCBI): domain Eukaryota; kingdom Viridiplantae; phylum Streptophyta; class Magnoliopsida; order Asterales; family Asteraceae; genus Bidens; species Bidens hawaiensis. Next base: position 151,229 of record NW_027494588.1, read on the forward strand.
TAGACCTCGTTCTATCCCTCTGAACTCAGCTTCAGCACTTGAAATGGCAACCACCTTCTGTTTCTTACTCTTCCATGTGACAAGATTCCCTCCTACCAAGGTAAAATATCCTGAGGTTGACCTTCTAGTTTCTTTATCTCCTGCCCAGTCTGCGTCAGTATGAAATTGGATCTCTAGATGCCCATTTGGCTTAAACAAAACCCCATGACCAGTTGTCCCTTTAAGATACCTAATGATTCTCAGGACTGCTTCCATATGGGAAACTTCTGGTTGATGCATAAACTGACTCACCACACTTACTGCGTAAGCTATGTCAGGACGGGTGTGTGAGAGATATATTAGTTTCCCCACCATTCTTTGGTATCTTTCTTTGTCTGCTAGTTCGGCTCCCTCTTCTCTCTGAAGTTTAAGATTTGCCATCATTGGAGTATCCGTCGGTTTGCAATCGATCATCCTTGTCTCTGCCAGTAAGTCAAGAATGTATTTCTTTTGACAAATGAAAATTCCTTGTTTAGAACAAAGAACTTCAATACCAAGAAAGTATTTAAGTCTACCCAAATCTTTCATTTCAAACTCTGTGGACAAGTTTTCTTTTAGCCTTTTCACTTCCCCTTCATCGTTTCCTGTTATAATCATGTCGTCTACATAAATGATTAGACACGTTATCAACTTCCCATTTTGTTTAAGAAACAAAGTATGATCAGAATTACTTTGTTTAAAGCCATATTTTTTCATAGCCAAAGTAAATCTCCCAAACCAAGCTCGTGGAGATTGTTTCAACCCATAAAGCGATTTTTTAGGTGACAAAATTCACCCTTTTTGAAATCTTGTGTGAATCCAGGAGGTGCTTCCATATAAACTTCTTCGTTCAGTTCTCCATGCAAGAAAGCATTTTTAACGTCAAGTTGGTGAAGGGCCAATCCTCATTAGCTGCTATGGAGAAGAGAACCCTAATTGTATCGATTTTGGCAACAGGAGAGAAGGTCTCAGAATAATCAACCCCGTAAGTTTGAGTGTACCCTTTTGCAACTAACCGGGCTTTGTATCTTTCGATGGTGCCATCCGATTTATGATTTACAGTAAAAACCCAACGACATCCTACTGGTCTTTTTTCTTGTGGAAGCGCACATTTTTTCCATGTTTCGTTCTTTCTCAGAGCATCCATTTCTGTTTCCATTGCGTCTCTCCAATTTTTTGATTCTAAAGTTTGTTCGACAGTGAGTGGAATCTTTTCAGAGTATAAAGCAGTCATAAATGCCTTGGCTTCTTTTGAAAAGTTTCATGTTGTAACATTTGCCATAGGATACATGGATTTTCGAGATACTTTTTCAGGAGAATATTTTTTGGAGGAAATCCTCTATTGACTCTTAGTGGAAGAACATATCTTTCGGTTGTCTCTCATGTTTCGCTTGTTTCATTAGGTTCATCCTGTAATGGCTCAACCTGTTCTGTTGCAACTTCATGATTTTCTTGGTTATCATGATTTGATGAATCAAAATCAGAATTAGAATTTTCTTGAGTGGTTTCAGTGTTACTTACCTCGGGCACCAAGTTGGGAAGATCATGTCCAGTGACACTGATTGTTGGTGCCGTAGAATGTGGAGAAGATGACTCAGCTTGGGTACTGTGATTTTCTTCTTCCATTGTTGGCATCCATTTCAACCAACACAGTGTGTCGTTACTTTCTCTCTCTTCCCTAACCATTGTGTTGGGTATTATAAAAGTATTCTGTTTCAAGAAAGTCACAATTTATTGTAGTAAATATGTGACGTTTCTTTGGACTGTAACACCGGTATCCTTTTTGATTTACACCATATCCCACAAATACACACTTTTCGGCAAATGGATCAAGTTTGGTACGTTCAGTTTTAGGTATGTGAACAAAGACAGAACATCCGAAAACACGAGGCTCAAGGGTAAGATTGGGAGATATTTTAGTAAATTCGGACAAGGTTTGAAGAGGGGTTTTGAATTTAAGGATCATCGTTGGAAGCCGATTTATAAGGTATGTAGCGGTGGCAAGGGCTTCAGGCCAGAATGTTGTAGGAACTTGGGACTCTATTAACAGGGACCGGGTTATTTCTAACAGAATAGGGTTTTTTCGATCAGCAACCCCGTTCTGCTCCGGGATATGCCGACACGAGGTTTGATGAATCATTCCTTTTGTTTGGAAGAATTCTTTCATAGAGGTGTTTACGAATTCTCCTCCATTGTCAGATCGAAGGATTTTGATATGTTTTTGAAATTGAGTTTTAATCATGGTATGAAACATAACAAACTTATCGAAAACTTCTGATTTGAGTTTTAAGAAATATATCCATGACATGCGAGTGCAATCATCAATAAATAGAAGAAAATATCGAAAACCTTGCCCCCAGTGACTTTTGCGGGACCCCACACATCAGAATGAATTAAATCAAATGGACTATCAACTTTAGTGTTATTCGGTTTAAAAGTATGTCTGTGACTTTTAGCCAAAACACAAGTCTCACAATTCAATAATTTATTCGAAGGAAAGAGTTTAGGAAATAAATGATGTAAATAACCGGCCGATGGGTGTCCAAGCCTTCTATGCCATAACCATGCCTCTCTGTCTACTGTTCCATGAGCCAACATTACAGTACCATGCTGAGTCACTTCATCTACGTAATACAATCCTTGTCGTTCAGTGCCACGTCCAATGATCATTCCCGTCCTGATGTCGTGTAATATACAAAAAGTGGGATGCATTAGAAGTATGCAATTCAATTCCTTTGTCACATGACTAATAGATAATAATTTGTGTGACAAAGATGGTATATAAAGACAATTTGGTAATCTCAGAGTTGGCGACAACTCTATTGTACCCCCTCCTTCTACCGGCATAATACCCCCGTTTGCAGTTTGAATGTGTGTTTTTGTGGTTTTGACATGGAACAAATGTCAGAAGGGTCAAATGTCATAGTATCTGTGGCACCACAATAAAAAATCCAAGATTTGGAGTATTCATTGTTAACTGCCATATTAGTCGTTCCGAAATTAACTTTTGATTCCCCAAGTTTTGCATTTAACAAAGTATTATCTTTAATATTGTTGACTTGGGGGGGCTGTTGGTCAATTCTAAAACATAAAGGTTTGTAATGGAATTAACTTTTGAAGGGTTAGAAGATAAAACTCCAACCCTTCTACCTGGTATGTTATCGTCCCCAAATTGATCAGTGGCTATCCCTCCAAACCCGCCGGTGTGATTTCCGCCGCCACTGGTGTGATTTCCACCGCCGCTGCCAGTGGCCTTAGGGTTGCCCACGGCGGCCGCCGTATCTCCCCCTTCTTTCTTCCCTTTCTTGTGACCATCAGACCACCATTCCGGATAACCCACAAGTTTGAAACATTGATCCTTTGTGTGTTTGTTCATGCCACAGTGAGTGCATTTGAGTTTAGATTTGTCAATACGGAATGAGCCGTTCGTTTTGGCATTCGGGTCAACCCTGTTTCCTCCTCGAGCAGCGTAGCCGGCCCCTTCAGTGATTTCTAAGGCAATAAGGCCGGCGGCGATGCCTTGTGATGGTGAGGGAACAGATCCGAAAATATTTCGGTGCGCGGTTTCTTTCCGAATCGCCGCGTATGCTTCCTCCGCCGTTGGTAGTTTATCCCATTTGAGTATTTCCCGTTTAATCGGGTCAAATTGTTGGTCTAGAGCATTCAAAAATTGAAACAATTTCTGTTCTGCCCTAATGTTGTTGTAGGTGGTGATTTCACCCCAGATACCTTGCATCACTATCCATAAATCTTCAAGCGGTATGCCATTCTGTTTAAATTCATTAGCTTTAACGTGTAGGTCAAACGTCTGCAACTTGTCTTTTCCATTGCTATAAGTGACCACTAGAGCGTCCCATAGTGTTTTTGCGGTGGGAAACTCGGTAAGGTTGCTAGCTAATGATGGTTCGATGTTTTGGATAAGCCATGAGAAGACTACCAAGTCCTCCTGTTCCCACTGTTCATACTTTTCATCTTCTGGGTTTGGTGGGTTTCCAGAAAGATGACTTAATAATGTTTTTGATTTCCCCCCGATGGCTACACGGATCATTCTTGCCCAGAGCGCATAGTTTTGGCTATTCAGTTTAATACTGATGGTTAGGCTGTCGGAAAGTTTATGATTTGTGTTTTGGGTATTGAGGCTGTTTTTGAGGAGATTGGCGATTTGAATAGATAGCTCATTGTTGAGCGGGCTGCCGTCTGCGGACATGGCAGCCCTGTCGGTTTGGAAAAAAAAGGTAGATGACGAGCAAAAAAGTATGGATCTCTTACTGCTTTGATACCATGTTTTGACAATGATATTCAGAGAGAAAGATTTTCATATTCATTGATTTTTTGTATGTCTTTACAATGAAAGAATGCCTTTTATTTATAGGCTTTACAAGACAACCTATAAAAAGAAAATGTATTAATTGTAACTGGAAATATGGCTGGAAATATGAGTTGCCTTGAATATTGACCCTAAATATGGAGATGATGTCTTGATTGATCCATAATTTCTCAAAATATTTTTTTTCCTTTTTTTAATGCGCACCGTCCAACTGGGAGTGCCACATTTACGTGTACGCATTAGTATATTAAAACTGAACAATAAGTGCATGCCCACCGTCCGGCTGCGAGTGTTGCCCACTGTGGTTACCGTCATCCACGGATTTACATGGAGGTCTTGACATGCGGTGGCCCGGAGGGTCCGTTGACCCTTCGGCAACCAAAACTTCCATTGATATAGGTTTCTAAAAAAGTTGTTTTATAGGACTTGAACCCTCGAATTACTATATTCTAGAGATGTTGAGTAGAATAATGAAGCAAAATGAACGGTTATTTTTCCGGCGAAGAAGGGCGGAAGTGGATACGTGAAAAGACGATAGAAGAAGAAAGATAGATTTATTTTAAAAAAGAGTAAAAGCCTAATATTCAAATATATTTTATTTTATTGCTATACATAAATATTTTATTTTATTGTCATACATAAATTATGTAGTATTTGAATTAGTGTTGTTGAAATCGGACCGGACCAGCCGGTCGAACCGGTCCGACCGGGATTCGGTCCACCGACCGGTCCGGTTCACATAGTTCGCTCGGCTGAAAGGGAACCGGCCGGTTCGATCCGGTTTGGCCGGTCGGACCGGAAAACCGGACCAGTTGAACCGGTTTTCTAAGGAATTTTTTTTTTGAAAAATCATCTTTTAAGCTTGATCCGTCATTTTTTTGACCAAATTTGTTCGGCCGGTCCGACCGGTTCGACCGGTGAACCGGTAGGCCATGTGGTTCGGTGTCCGGTCCGGTTATGAAAACATTGATTTGAATATATAGTTTAGATAATTGTTTAAATTAAAAAAATTTCTTTTACAAAAGATAATTTGTAACCCTCTTATTGTTATTAACTACTCGCGAAACATGTATAAACCAATCATCCGTTTAAAAGTTTCTGGTTCTGTCACAAAAGATCGTAATAATGAGAGTGGTGTTTGGTGATAGGGATGAGCACGGTACCGTACTGGTACCGACCGGTACCGAAAATCGCTAAATCTTGGTACCGGTACCGAAATATTCTGTTCGGTATCGGTACGGTACCGGGATTATACCGGTACCGACGGTAAAAAAATCGTGAAATACCGGTACCGTACCGATCCCGAAACTTAAAACTTTGGTACCGATTTGGTACCGGTACCGATTTTGTTCATCCATACTTGGTGATAGTGTAAAATAATGAAAGAGGTGGATCCAAAATGCAAATGATGGTGTGTAAAAAGACCAATTTACCCTCTCAAGTGTCCCGAAGGTTCATTCCGCTCTGGGCCTCTAAAATAGTTGGTCGGCAATGTTCTCTTTAACCCGACCCATTTTTTACCTAATCCACTTTTGTGCCTCCCGTAACAAAAATTTCTGGATCCGTCACTGTATGTATATGTATGTATATATATATATATATATTATCATATTACTATTTGTAGCCCGCACGCTATTGCATCCCAAAAACAAAATCCTACTCTTTACTGACTGGACACTACATGACGCAAAACGCACTAATTTGTAACCATTTCACTAAACATATCCTAATCGTTGTTTAAATATTATAGCCAAGTCAGATGATTATGACATGAGATCATGCTTTTATACATAAATCAAATCAAACATTAGGACAGCACAATATTATTATTATTATTATTAATGGATTATTTAAGTATTTTTACTATATCTGATGACGATGAATGAGATAAGAAAACAACCGACTAAATCACGGTAGTTGGCATTATATCTATTCAATAAAAAACACCAAAATAGATCAAAGCAACGAATTAAAATAAGAGTGCGAGCATTATTTTTTTCTCTTTTATTTATGTATAGATTAAATTATAGACTCAATCGTATAACTAAGGTATTTATGATTAGGGTAAAGTTAAAATACAAAAGAAGATAAAAATGAGAAGTGTAAGAAGAATTTGTGACCACATAAAAAACTCTATAAAAATAAATTTAGAAAAAATAATAACTTAAAATATAAAAAAAACGAAAATAATTAAAAAACTAAAATGGTTCCGCCATCATTTCCGTTCAAAAAAAAATAATAAAAAAATACGACAAAAATAAAAAAAATTGACGAAAAGACACAATGCCGATATTAAAGACACAATGACGGAAATGAACAAAAGACACAATTATAACTAAAATAGACACGACAGACAGCAAAATATAACATAATGCCGAACAAAATATAGCACAATGTTGAGTAGTATAACACAATATAAAGAAAAAAAACACAATGTCAAGGAACAAAGACACAATCAAAAACGAAAATAAACACAAAACACAATAATAAACAAAAAGACACAACGACCTTTTCAGTTACCATTGTGTGTTTATTTAAGAGAACGAGAAAGACGGTGGAAACATTTTTGTGTTTTTACTTTTTTTATTTTTTTTATTAATTTTAAGTTATGATTTTTTTATTTATATTTTTTAACTTTCTTTGAGTGATTTTTTGTGTGGCTATAAATCTTTCTCATCCTTCTCATTTTATTTGTCTATGTATAATAACTTGACCCTTTATAATGATTTATCTTTTATTCCCTGTGACTAACTAAAAACAATTGTAAGGTATGATACAAAGAAACATTTTTACTAGTAAAATTTATAAGATGATAAATTAGTTGATATATTTATGTCAAAATTTGATGCATATGTTAACTAAAATACCGGGCTTTATCTTAGTACGTCTATATTAAAGCAATCCTTATTTTTTACATGACATTATTTTAGGACCTACACATAGTATGCCACATAAATATCATGTGTGTAGTTTCCGGTTTTATCCACTCATCCTTTAAACTCTTTCATAAACACGGACCCGTTTTCATGTTTTAAAATCCATGACCCAATTTTTATGATTGATGACTCGTTTTGTCATCAAATTCAATCTTTATATTTAAACCCAAATTATAAACCTTAACCTTTATTCAAACCTTCACTTGTTCTTCATCCTCACAACACGATCGACTTCCTTAAATCTGTCATAGCCCCCGACCCCTATACTCTGGGAGGGGAGCCTTGAACATTGATTGGTGGTATCGGTGCCGCAAAATATGTTAACAGAACCATAGTTAGAAAAAATAATTAGAGTTATAAAAACACCATGATTCTTATTATTAAAAACTAGGAATTTAACCCTTGTTAACACAAACATAATTTTTTTATAGGGATAAACCCTAATTTACAAAACACGTTTCTTTATTCTGGTGACAAGCCACTTATTTAAGCTGGAAGCCCGCAGACATCATTCCTTTGTCTCTAACAAGTCACCTGAAATATATTTAAAATATTTGCTCAACAAGAAATATTGGTTAGTACATTCATTTGCAAATGACACATTTTACATTTACAGCATTAAGATGTTTTTACATTTGCCTGCTTAGAAATTATCGAAAGGTACTTGTCACTCGGCCATCTATGACTGTGGTCATATTACTTATTAACTAACACTTGTCCAATAAGTAACGTGTAATAGCCCAGTAGGCAAGTCTTGTATACAAAACCCCACAATACCAAGAGTAATCATCCCGTAAGTCTACAGAGACATAATCACTGTAATGTATTTAAAATATTTTAAAAATATATTTGAAAACATTTAGACCATCTGCCATGAGTTTTATAGGTTTTGAAATTATCATGACAGTGTCGGAAAAACAGTTGTATCACGCAAATGTGAGTTGTACAAAAACTCGAATGTCTCACCTTGCAAGTTTACAATTAAGAATGCTTCCTGGTATTAAGCACCTAGGTTAAACATAATGTAGTATATCTAGATTAGTATAAAACCAATAATCATAACGATAATCACGAGATTAGAAACTTTACACGATTGCACAAGGTCTTACCTTGATAGGTAGAGCTTTTGGATTCGCGTATATAAGTTTCTTTCGATCGGATAGGATATCGCTACGATGATTCGGGTATTATACCATCTTCTTAATATATATATATATATATATATATATATATATATATATATATATATATAAGGAAATTTCAGAGAGAAAGAAAGATTTGGGACGAGGAATGAACGTCTTATTTCCAATCTATTTATAGCTGATTTTGGAACCCGTCGCGATACGCGATGGTCAGAAACAAAGGCCATCGCGTGTCGCGATGAATCTTGTAGCATTGCCGAGTCAGCCCTAGGTAGGCTACGTGGCATGCCACGTGGCACGTTACGTGTCTTGTTTGCGTAACATCAACGTCGCGTATCGCGATGTGTTACTATAATAGTCCATCGCGTATCGCAACGCCGCAAAGTTTCTGGATAGTTTTACATGTCATCGCGTAACGCGATGAGACTAATCTAAACCTGTCGCGTATCGCGATGAGAGGATTATCAAAAATTTTAATTTTCCACAAAAGTACTAAGGCGGCCCTTAAGTGGCGAAGCGAGCGTCCGGAGTGCAAAGTGCGCCATCAAGGCGCCACATTGCGCCCATCGCACTTCGCCCGAGCCCGTGCCTGTGCGCGTTTGGGTGCTTCACACCCTCCGCCAGGACCAATGGGTGTGATTTGTCTTATAAGAATATTAACATATGAGTTTTCTTTCTTATAGAGAGCTTACTAGTTTTATAATCTAACGATATGGGACAATAACTTACATTCCTATTTATACCATGGTGGAAGCCTCTTCTTTCTTTCCTCCACCAATGTGGGATGAAATTTTCTTCTTTTATTTCTTTACTTCTCATTTGATTTATTTTGTGGTTTGTTATAGTCTCCCCTCCTTATTTTGAATCTCGTCCTCGAGATTTATTGGAATAAGTGTGGATACTTCCGTTTCATTTTTGATTCCAATTCCCAAGTATATTCTGGTCCACATTTTGAATCCCACTTCACTTTGACCAGAACTATTCTTTTATGCTTGAGATTCTTGATCTTTCTATCTTCAATTTGTAAAGGTTTCTTAATGAATTTCAACTTTTCATTTACCTTTATATCCTGAAGGGGTACTTTTAGTGATTTATCAGCTAAGCATTTCCTTAAGTTGCTTACATGAAATACATCATGTATACCTGTCATTTCCTCTGGTAATTCTAGCTGATAGGCTACTGGTCCAATTCGTATGATAATTTGAAATGGTCCAACAAATCTTGGACTTAACTTTCCTTTCTTACCAAATCAAATTACTCCTTTCCATGGAGATACTTTCAGTAGCACTTTGTCTCCAACTTGAAATTCTATTGGTTTGCGTCGATGATCCGCATAACTCTTCAGACGATCTCGCGCAGTCTTTAATCTTTCCTTGACTTGATTTATCTTGTCAGTACTTTCTTGTATGATTTCAGGACCTGATAATTGTTTTCCTCCTATTTCTGCCCAACACACTGGAGTTTTGCACCTTCGTCCATAAAGGGCTTCAAATGGGGAAACATTAATACTTGTATGATAACTGTTATTATAGGAGAATTCTATTAGTGGTAAATGGTCATCCCAATTTCCACCAAATTCTATTACACATGCTCTTAGCATGTCTTCCAATGTTTGTATGGTCCTTTCACTTTAACTATCAGTCTGTGGATGGTATGCTGTGCTCAAGTTTAATTTTGTTCCCATAGCTACCTGAAAACTTTTCCAAAAATGAGAAGTAAAACGGCTATCCCGGTCAGATACAATGGATAATGGAACTCCATGTAATGAGAAAACTTTATCTACATAAAACTTAGCTAATTGTTCCATTTTGAAAGTTTCCTTCTGTCGGTCCCGTATAGCTCACTCAATAGATCAATCACCCACGATTATAACCCACACTCACGTGTTGACAAGAAGGCTACGACATACTATTTTTGGTAAGAACAATAGAATATTAAAGGCGGAATCAATAATACTCTATATGTTGCTAAACAGACAGAAATGTAAAAACACACAAAGTAACTCAAAAGATTTCCATTTATATTATGAAGGATACAATGAAAATCAATTAGGGTTTCTAGGTGGAATGTTTGGATTTATGACAACTTTCCGTACAGGAGTGAGACAGCCATCAAATCACAATATTCACTCAGTCTGTTCAGATGTGAAAAGTCTGTCATAGGCGTACCCTAAGTTATTCCTTTTATAGGCCTGCCCTGACACCTGACATTCCCTTTTAGAAACCCTAATGATTGAAACATAATCAAAAACATATTACAAAAGATTCTAAGTGTAACCAGGTATTCGAGCAAGCTTTGCAGCTTTTGTCTTTAGCGAGCAGACCTGGTAACCACTAAGTGTGCCGGGGAACAGTTCTTCAGGCAATCTTTCTTAGAATATTTTCCTTAGAAAATATTCATCTAGCAGACTTCAATCCTCTTGACCATATCAAACCTTGCTCGATATAATCCTACCAGCAAACTTGTTCTTCAGAGATCCCATCAACCTTTTGTTAACTTAACTTATTGAACAAACCCCAGTGTGTTGGTGTAACAACGCGGGTTTTCAAACTTATACTTTTACCCGACTCGGTTCGATGTTCGGGTTATTTTTATAAATTTTATTTCATTTATCGAATTAAATCGATTATTATATTAATAATTATTTGTTTATAATTATATCTTTTATGATTTGGAATTTTTTTAACCCAAACTATAAGATTTATCATTCTTGTATCCATTTTCAAACTCAAGGGTCTTTTGTAAACATTGTTATAACCCATTTAATCAATCTGGGTACCCATTGATCCAAACCCGTATTCATTTCATCTTCTTATACCCAATTTGCTTATATGTTAATTTGAAATTTGAATCTTCGTTTGGTTGGGATTGGGACACTTACAATGGAGGACCTAGAAGTATTCTTCTTTTTAGGTATAGGTACCCTCACATGCCCAGATTCCTCAAACATTTCAATGATTTTCTCCTTGGGCAGCATGACCAGATTTAAATAGTTTTCTCCTTTCTTGGCCAATGTAGTGATCATGTCCATGATTTCCTCATTAGTTAGACCAGCATGGACGGATCTTTGTGTTGCAATTGGTTCACCCCTGGGTCCACACTGAAATTGCAATAATCTTCTCTGTTCAGCTTCTAACTTCTCCCACTCAACCTTTTCAGAATATAATAAGTATTTTAGTTGACTTTTACCCAGGTTGTCAGACATACCTTCAGCCATGCCCTTGCTTAGCATCAAACCCTTCAAGGTCTTGATTTTGTTCTCATCATCCCAGGGCTCAACTGGCTCAAAAGGTTCTACAAGCTCTTCATTCAAAATCACCAAGGGAGGAGCCTTAGATGATTTAGATTTTTCTTGATCAAATTTGGCTCTTTCAGATTAATACATAGATAATTTATCTTTTCTGCTTATGTCCTTTGTTTCCTCTCCCTTACCTCTAGCCTCCATCAACCTGTCAAATAATCTCACCTGTTCATCCTCCCATTGCATCTTTTCTTTTTCTGCAATTGTCATCAGTCTTGGTCTCTTGGTGGTTGTTTCAAATTTTACTTTCTTTGAGATCCTCTTAAAGTGTGTTTCTACTTGTTGCTTGCTCAGACTATCTACCACTTCAATTGATATGCCATGATAGATCAAATACTTACACTTCCCACCATACTTGCTATATAGTTTCTCAATTTTGTCTTGCTGATTAGTGGATTTTATCTTCATTCTTTCAAGTTCATCTTTCTTCACAGCTTCATTGGTTGTTTTGTAGGAATTCTCCAGCTCTTCAAATTTCATGTGACTCAGTTGTTTTTCTAAGAAACCATGAATTCTCAAGTAAGCTCTAAACTTTTGAGATTCTCTGTTCTTCTTTTCTCTCTTCTGTTTCAAATCTTCAACTTCTTCATCCAGCAGTTGCTGCAACTCCTCATCAGTCATAGGAACTAGGGTTTCAAACTTATAACTATGATTTATCAGGCCTAATATTTTTGGATCATTCTTTTTGGCCTCATTCAACATAGTCTGAATGTTTTCTCTATGCTCATCAGTCATATCAACATTTGGTGAGTCAACAGTATCATCATTATCTTCTTTAGAAAGTTCTTCAAGTGCATCAATCCTTGGTTCATTTACTTCAGGTTCAATCACAGCATCAGGTTTGATCACTTGAAAAAGTATGTCTTGAATTGGAGTTTGCTTTTCTTGTGGAATGGGTTCACCATATTTGCCATTTTTATCTCCCCTCTTCCTCTTCCTTTGATACTTCTTTCCATATTTACACCAATTATCTGGATCCTATTCTTCTGGATTCTCCCTCATATCATCATCAACTTCTTGTGTCCATTTTTCTGCCAATATTTGCAAAACAGTTTTAGCAGCATATTCATCCGGGACCACTTGCCTTTCATCATTTTGCATTTCAGGTATATTATTAGTGGCTTGATCAGGTGGTATTGTTCCAGCTTGTTTGAAATAAAAAATGACCAGGGCCAAGGAGTTGTCAACCTCTTCAATCTGTTTAAGTTTACTTAGCCCTTCAATTACTTCTTGCTCTAACTCCCCTGGCCTGTTCCTCATTCAATTTCTTTTTTAGTTCAGCCTCTTTTAACAAAATTCTCTAATCCTCAAGTTCTTTATCAGTCTAGAATCTTGATATCATCTTCCTCTGCATCCAATCAGTGACAATTTCATCATGCCTTCTGGTAGCTTTTTCAGCACCTTCATCTACCAACAACACCTCATCACTTGATTTTACTTTGTTAGTATCAAGAGGTTGTAATTGATCATCAGATTCTGCAATATATTTTCCTTTTATCCTCCATCTTTCCTATCCATAGTTACTGATCTGGATGGACCAACTTCCCTCACCATAGTTGGTTCATCGGGAAAGTTGTCAATTTCAGTAACTAGATCTTCTAGCTCCTCATCATTTTCCTTTTCAACATTATCTCCCTTCTTGAGCTCAGAAGTTATTTCATCATCATTCTCACCAGATATCACAATCTCCTCAGTTTCACCTTCATCTTCAATAAACACATCAATTTGTGGCTCAGTCAATACAACCTCAGTTACCAAGGGCTCAGTTAAAACATTATCAATATCAACCACATTTTTATCAGCAGTTTCATCATTCACTACTTTCTCAACCTCCTTCTCTATCTCCTTAACCACATTCTTCTTCAACACTTCATCATTTACATCATGCTCTTTCTCACCACCATCAGATTAGTCGGCATCATATCCATCCTCATCATCCTCATCACCACTACTTCCATACATATCACACAAAATTTTCAAAGTATCATCCCTCATCACATTGACCATAGGTGGATTCTCCCCATGTTTTGGTACAGCTAAGGTCTTCTCAACCTCAGTGACCAGGGATTGAATCTGTCGTTGTGCCTGTGCCAACAGGGATTCCAATTCAGTGTTCCTCTTCCTCAGTACCTCATTTTCCCTTCTCAAATCAACATTTTCAACCACAACATCCATGTATCTTCCAAATAAATTGGCACCAGGGGAAGGGGAACTGATAGGTGAAGTTGGGAATGGGTCAGGAGTATTGGTTTGGGTTTGGATGGGGTCATGGGGTGGGCTTTCTATAATGTTTATGCTTGTTGAGGGTAATGGGTCAATGGTTTAGATTATTGGTGTAAAAGTGTGAATATTTTAAAGTTTGGGATATTGTTTTGGTCAGCTATTTGTGATTGGATTGGTGATTGATATGGTGTGTTAGGCTGGTTTATTTGGTGGGCTAGGACATATTGAGGAATGTAAGGTTCATGGATAGGATGGTCTTGGGTTTGGGTTAAAGGTTGGTTTAAGGTTTGGGTTTGGGAATGGGTTGTTGATTGGGTTTGGTTTAGGCTCTGTGCTGGTGGGGATGGGATGTATGGTTCATGTTCTTGTTGTTGGGGGTGGTGGAAGGTTTTGGTTTAAAGGCTGGTTTTGGGGTGGGGTTGGTGGTGTAGGAATAGGTTGGTCTAGATTCTCCCCCTGAGCCTCTGCATGAATTTCTTCATCAACAATCAAATTATCACCTCCTCCATCATCATCATCATCATCATTATCATCTCCACCATCAAAACCATCATCTCCATCATCAGAATCGAAATTATCTGAAACTTCACTTTCTTCCTCCTCATAACTCACCCTTGGTGATTCGTAACAGCTATTATTTCCAAATCATGATTCAATAACCACGGAAGCACATCAAATTCAACTTCCGGATTAAAGTTGCTTGTTGCTACCAATTTTGCTATCCTCTTGTAAACGTTAGGATCTTGCAATGCATGAGTTATTCCCATTGTTGGTAAATCAGGTATCACCAGATTGAAGATGATCTGCAAGAATCTCGGATAAACCAAGAATTTATCTTTATCATTCTTTCTTAAATTCAAAGCCAAGCCTTCAAATATCATCCGTGAAAAATTGAACGACTGGTTGTAGACAACAGTCATGGTGGCATTAGCAATGTCACTGCTCATCAGAGTCCACGAGCCCTTCCTAGGTGTAAAACCTTGTACAATGTAGTGAATTAAAAATCTGTATAGATTAGGGAACATGCCCTTTTTGAACTACCCTTCGTGAACATCACCCTGGTATCCCATAGTCTCCTGGAATATTCTCAATAATTGATTGGTAGATTAATGAATTGAGGCCTCCACATCATCATGCAACTGTAGACTGGCCCTTATTGATTGTTCAGTAATCACAATTTCTTGCCTTGCTACTGTAGCCTCTATACGCCAACCACCTTCATCAATTAATTGTGCCAAATGCCAAAAATCTAGTTGGTGATTTCTATATATGACTGGGCTTTCTGTTAATGAAAATATTAGATTTGACCGTTGTAGCCATCTTATCATGAGTTCAACAGGTAGATTATCATCAATGACCTAGAGAAGAGCGCACATGTTATGCTTCTTCTCAAAAGGATCATTCATATCTGCACAATCACAAAAAAAACACATTCAAAGTGAAGATTAGTCATAAAGTTCACAACTTTGACATATTTTCAGTCATAATTTGAAGAAGAAAGGAAAAAATTTCTTTAAGAACCTGCTCCTCGACAAATTGATAACCTACACAGAAAACAGAGATGTTAGTGAAGATGAAATTAAAGCCCTAATTCAGTATAATGAGTGTCGGAATACTATCAATTGAAGCTTACCGAGTCGGAATTAGTGGGCTGACAATTTTTTATTAAGACTATGAAAAACAATTGAAATTCTGGGTGTGAGCAAACTGGCAATAATGTAATAGTGGAAAGAGGGAGAAAAGCGAAATGTAAAATTATCTAAGTCCCTCTTATATACATTTTTGAAAGTAAGTTTTAAATGAAATTAGTCTTTTAGTGTGAGAATACTGCCAAAAATATCTCAGTAAAAAATATCTCCCCCTTTTAAAACCTTGCTCTATAAAGCACATTTTTCAAACCTTGCTAGGTAAAGTTCATTTTCAAAGCTTGCTAGGTAAAGTTTATTTCCGAAGCTTGCTAAGTAAAGGTCATTTTCAAAGCTTGCTAGGTTAAGTTCATTTCAAAGCTTGCTCGTCCCAGAGTTTGTTTAGATATTTTAAAGTAATTAAATATAAAACTAAGTGGATAAAGTGAAGGAAGCTTACTCGAATATACAAGATTGCTCGAGAAATAAATCACAAGGAAAATAATCAAGTATAATCTATCAAATACGCAACCTTGCTCGGAATCAATAAAGAATCCAAAAATAATAACTTAGAGATATTTCTAATTGTCAACCTTGCTCGGATATCTGAATTTCACTAACCTTACTCGATTATACTCATAAAGAGGAAAAAGTTAACAAATATTCATTCAAATGTATTTCAAAGCAAAGTATGCCCAAAAATACTTCAAGAGTGCAAAGTGTGCTAAAGGGGACTTGTTATCCTTTGATACATAAGTGTGCTCTAAACATAAATTGTACCAGAAAAGTAAAGTTTGCTATGAGATTTTCTCAAATTAACAAGTATGCTGGGAGACCACTTGGAATGTTTTACCAATTTGCAAGTCTGCTCTAAAAAAGAAGTTTGCTAGGTAAACAAAGTTTACTAGAAAACCTTTGTAATTTCAGAAAATAACATTCAAACTATGAAGTATGCTAGACAAATACAAATTTCAACTAAAACACCCAAGTTTACTTGAAACAGACATGTAAAGCATATAAACACATGTATCACATAATCATCAAGTGTGCTAGATAATAACAACTTTCTGAACATCCAAGTTTACTTGAAAGTATAAAATTATCAAAGTCTACCCGATAATACATGAATAGTTCTTAAGTACAGATAATCATCAAGCATACTCGAATGAGTTAAACATCCAAACAAAAACATCTAAGTTTGCTAGAAAGTTCAAAATCATCAAAGCTTGCTGGAAAAACATACTCAAACATATTCCAAGTAAAATGAAACTCTTTTTGACTTAGACCATAATTAAAATCGGTTTTATCATTAAAGTTCAAGGTTTAAGAGCAAATGGTGCATAATGAGATCAAATTTATGTCTTAATTCCTTCCAAATAATTTTCTTTCCTTTTGTGAAAAGATCTCAATATGGGATCATATTGATTAAGTCACCTTTCAATACTTCATTCTCAACATTATTATGACTGATTAGGCAGGTTAACAGCAGGTATAAACTTACCATGAATATCATTACATATTGGTGATATGATTCAGGTTCAATTAGTTTGCATAAGACAAAAATGGATAACACTTATTGCACTATGATGTCTCATATCTCTTCGCAAAGCTTATTTGGCTTTCTCCAGATCACCCCAATTTGACTTCAACCCCCTGTTATTTGGTCAAAATATTTTGTATGACATAACATAGAAATTTTCTCAATAGAATTTTCTTTTCAAAATTTACAAACATATTGAGGTTGAACGTTGGACTTACTTGCCACGCAGTTCGGACTTACAAGCCTTTCATTCAAGGTGTTTAGGACTTATAATGATGCTCCACCTCTGTAGTTCTAAAATTAACCCTCATGTTTGCATTTCTTTCAAAAATTTTAAACTTTTATCAACTTTTGGTTGATGTATAATCAATTTGCATAAATTTGTTCTTTGTCATATTTATAAGATGTTTCATTTTTGGTGACCAAATACCAATAGGCTCGTGTATAACTGGATAACCACTTTTTTGCCTATCATTCGGAGAGATTTATCTTGAAACATGCATATTCAACATTGTATCTCCACAATATGTTTTGCATTTTCATTATGTTTATATCACCTCAGTTTTTACACATCATGGAAAGCATCCATACATATCAATGACTGCACTAATAGCCTTTTTAGCCTATTAAATCCATATGATTGGAAAAAATAATCAATCTACTATCATTTCCCAAAGGTTGGATCAATTTTCATTAGAAACCTTTTAAGCTTCTATAAAGCTTTGAACTGAATAATCTTATCATATCTCTACACCATACAACTTGCTCATTTTGTCAAAAACACTTTTCTTGGAAAAACTTTTCTTAGCAAAATAGTCATTTTAGCACACAAGTTTGACACAAAAACTCAGTTTTGACCCACGCAGTTTGCAACATATTCAAGAATAATCAGATCATTAATGACACAATCAAAACAAGCAGACTTACCACAATGTACATCCAATACAGATTATGCATAGCCTATCCTATCGTAATCACATCATCATTTCAGATTATCCATCAAAATATCAGATAAGCACACATATTGGTCATTTCAAACCAAAAGTACACACACTTATCCTGATATCACACTCATTCACTGAAATCAAACCTAAGTATCATAGACACCTAAGTCATAAATTGTCATTTAAAGCACACAGATTTCATCAATCACATATTCAAGCACACAGTCATCATGCACACACATAACCACAAAATAAACACAACTCACTCATCAAGACCTTTCTTAAGATAGTCAGTTAGCACAATGAGCACACATCATCAATCAGACTTCATCAGAGTTGATCATTCCTAGAGCTTTCAAAAGAAAGTGGAATCTAGTTTTATCAAGTGGCTTGGTGAATAGGTCAGCCAAGTTGTCACTTGTATTAAATCTTTTCATTTCAATGAGTCCTTTCTCACTACAATCTCTAATAAAGTGATGTCTGATTTCAATGTTCTTGGTCTTAGAGTGTTAGACCGGGTTCCTAACAATGAACAAAGCAGCAGTATTGTCAATAAAGATAGGAGTGTTCAACTAATTCAAACCATAGTCCATCAGTTGATTTTGAATCCAAAGGACTTGTGCACAGCAGGCAGATGCAGCAATGTACTTAGCTTCAGCAGTTGATATTGACACAGTAGTTTGCTTCTTGCATTGCCATGACACCAGCCTGTCTCCCAAAAATTGACATCCACCAGATGTAGACTTTCTACTCATGTTGCATCCATCATAGTCACTATCAGTGTAAGCAAATAGATCAAAGGCATGGTTCTTTGGATACCATATCGGCAAATCAGGTTTCCCCTTCAAATATCTAAAGATTCTCTTGACAGCAGTCATGTGAGACATCTTTGGACTTGATTGGAATCTTGAACGCGCACAAACAACAAACATAATGTATGGCCTTGAAGCAGTCATGTACATTGGAGATCCAATTTTTGCTCTGTATTCATGTTCATCAACAGGCTCTCCTTTTTCATCAGCAATCATCTTCTCATGAGTGTCCATTGAAGTAGAAGCAGTCTTGAGATCTTGACATTTGAACTTGTTTAGAATGTCATGCATATACTTTGATTGACAAATGAATATACCATCCTTCTTTTGTTGAACTTGCAATCCCAAAAAGAAATTCATTTCACCCATAGAGCTCTGCAGTACTTGGACTTCTTTACTTCTTCAAATTCCAGACACATTTTTTCATTTGTAGACCCAAATATGATATCATCTACATACACTTGTAGAAGGAGTAAATCTCTTCATCTTTTCTTGTAGAAGAGGGGTCTTACCAATGGCTTCCCTTTGAAAACCATTCACAAGCAAGTGGTTTGATAACTCATCATACCAAGCTCTTGGAGCTATGTAATCCATATAGAGATTTATTCAACTTGTAGACTCTATTTGGAAACTCAGGATCCTCAAAACTTGGAGGTTGAGTCACATACACATCCTCTTCAATCTTTCCATTCAAGAAAGCAGATTTTACATCCAGTTGAAATACCCTTATATTCTTTGAAGCAGCTTAAGCTAAAAAGATTCTGATTGCTTCTAGCCTTGCCACTGGTGCAAAAACTTCTTCAAAGTCAATACCTTCCTCTTGTAAGCATTCTAGTGCAACTAGTCTTGCTTTGTTCTTCATCACAATCCCTCTCTCATCCCTTTTGTTACTGAAAACCCATTTGGTTCCTTTGGCATACTTACCCTTCGGCTTATCCACAAGTTCCCACACTTGCAAATTTCTGAATTGAGCCAACTCCTCTTGCATTGCTTCTACCCAACTATTGTCTTTTAAGGCTTGAACAATGTTCTTGGGTTCAATTTGTGATAGGAAGCAGGAGTACAAACATATGTTTGTAGATTCAGATACACTTCTTGTAACTCTTTCATTTATGTCCCCAATGATGTTTTCAGGTGGATGATATCTTTTAGAAAAGGAAGTTTGCACAACTAGATCAGTATACATATTTGAATTCAGATTTGTATCATTGAGATCAGTTTCCTCAATGATTGTATATGTTGTTGCATCATTCACTTCTGGTGATTCTTCAGCAAACTGTTGTGAAGTTGAAGCAACATTATTTCCAATATTCAAACTTTGAAACAAAGATTCAAAGTCTGGTTTTCTTTCATATTTGTCCGGATCAACCTGTTCATCATATTGCACTTCATTGTTAATAACTTGCTCTTGATCATTTTCAGCTTGCACATTGTCCACAATAGGATTTTCTCGAACATGTGGTTGCTCAAGATTGTCATTTTGCTCATTCTCTGGTTCATTATCAGTTGCATTCTTAACAAAGGAGTATTCAACATTCTTATCTGCAACCTTTGACAACAATTTGTCCAAATCAACCTTCTTTTCTGACTTTTCTTCTTGGGCACTTGTTCTATACAAAGTTTCATCAAAGTCTTCAGGATAAATCTTGAAAGACTTGATTACTTCTCAAGAAAAAATAACCAGAATGCTCCATTAACTGCATTAAACTGGTTTTCATTGAATATTATATAAGAAGATTCAATCACACTCAAGTGATCTTTCACATATACTCTATAAGCCTTTGAGTGTGTGAAGTATCCAACAAAGAAACGATCTAAAGACTTTGATTGAAACTTGTTCAGATAGTCTTTGGTATTCAACAATGAGCATTTACATTCAAAAGGCTTGAGAAACTTGATGCAGGGTTTTCTTTTAAACAAAATCTCATAAGGAGTTTTGTCTTGACTTTTGTTGAGAAGAACCTTGTTCTGAACATAACAAACAGTGTTGATAGCTTCTGCCCAAAATGTAACAGGAAAATAAGCATCTGCTAACATGGTTCTTGCAGCTTTAATGAGTGTTATGTTTCTTCTTTCAGCTACACCATTTTATTCAGGAGTTCTAGGGGCACTGAATTGTTGTAAAATTCCTTTTGCAAGACAGAATTCAGACATCACCCCATTCTTGAACTCAGTCCCATTGTCACTTCTCAATACCTTCACTCTTACATCCAATTGTTTCTCAATCATTGTAACACAACTCTTGATCAATTCAGCAGCTTCAACCTTGGAATTCAAGAAGTAAATCCCAGTATATCTTGAAAAATCATCAATGATCACTGAGAAATACCTTTTCTTCCCTATACTAGGAACACTCACAGGACCAAAGAGATCCATATGAAGCATTTCGAGTACATGTTCAAGTGAGTTTACAAGTTTTGCTTTGTGTGATGACTTGTGCTGCTTTCCTTTCTGACATGAAATGCATTTGTCATCAAGCTTGAACTCCCTTGTAGGTAAACCAATTACATGTTCACCCTTAAAAAGTCTGTTCATGTTCTTTTAATTAACAGGACAAAGCTTTATGTGCCATAATTTGGTTTCATTTTCAGTGGCCTTTGAAACAATACAAGTTTTAACCCTAGAATTGCATCCTTCATCTTCAATTCATACAAGTTTCTATTTATAGGAGCCATCTTCGTAATCATATCTGGAGGAATCACATATTCAGGTTTGAGGATGAAACAGTGAGAATCATCAAATCCAACCTTATAACCTTTATCACATATTTGTGAGATGCTCAAAAGATTATTTTGCAATCCTTCCACATAAAACACATTTGTCAAATGACACCTTGCCATTGGTTAGAATGCCTTTCCCCATAATTTTCCCTCCATTTTCATCACTCCCAAATGCCACAGGTCCTTCAAACTTCTCTTCATAGTTCACTAGTGACCTCTTGTCACATGTCATGTGCCTGGAACATCCACTGTCCATATATCATACATCATTGATTGGTGTGGACTGTTCCTGCACAAATCAAAGAAAAATGATTAGTTAAGTGATGAAATACAAGCTTCATCAGCTTGCAAATCATCAACAACATGAACAGTTGTTGCATTGGGTTTGGGATCTTCATAAACAATTTCACAGGATTCATCAGAATCATAACCAGTTTCATATGATGGTCTCACATATGGAACTATGCTTTTTGCATTCTTCAACGACATATTCTCTCTTCACACTTGTCACTAATGTTTCACATGTTGTAAGTCCCCCCGGGGCGTCGCCGATCGATACGAGATCCGCACGAGGTCTAGGAGTGCGGAATCCTCCTAGACTCGTTTAATGGTGTAGAAGACGAAGAACACAATTACACACAAACACATACACGAACAAACACATGAACGGGATAAACACATCTGCAGATCTTTTATATAATAACCGAAACACATTACATACCAAACACGAAAACAAATGACGGCCGACCCGAGATGAGCTCTACCTCGGGCCGTCCCACACGACTCTCCCTCTCGGTTTCTCTCAAGACAATTGAACTACACAAAACACACTCTAACTTTTTCTAGATTCACAAACCTAACCAAGACACATATATATATATAAACAACTTCACGGGCTTGGGCCTGTAGGCGAAGTTGTTACAACTTCGCCTATGGCGAAGTTGTTCTAACTTCGCCTATGGCAGAAGTTGTTACAACTTCGCCTATGGCAGAAGTTGTTATAACTTCGCCTATGGCGAAGTTGTTCTAACTTCGTACTTTGTTTCCGCTGATCAGAATTGCATAGCGACGGTCACAAAATGCACCAACAGACTCCCCTTTGACCGTTGCTCTCAATTCTAACAAACACAAAAGATCATCTGTTACAAAACATGCACCAACAGACTCCCTCTTAACTGATGATCTTCTGTTTGCTCTTCAACCAGCCGTGTCTGAAACTGTCTTGTAGCTTCACAAATCTACCAATCACCCAGCGTCTTCCATATCAGATCTCCCCTTCAGTGTAAGCTTCTCCGACTATATAGATTGAGGTCTTTGAAATGCATACATCCCCGTGCCTAATTGATCATCTCAACCAATCACGTGAGTCCTTCTGACTTCACCAACACGTGAAGTTGGGTTCCCTCCACAACTTCACCAATAGGTCGGCATACGATAAGGTTTAATCTTCAACTACTCAACATCAAGTGATCAATTTCATCACAAAACCACCTTGACAGAATCTAACACACATGACCATTAATTAATCCGAAGCATCTTCAATCACCAGGGATAACGATCAAGAACATAAACACTTTAATTCCCGATTAAATCCAACTTGTTCCAGAATTTTCACTTTAATAAATAAGCATCACGTTTCAGGATCCAATTCTTGAACGCCTTGAAAATAACATAAATAATATGCTCTAACCGCAATCCAGTAATGACGAAAACCTTCAGTTCAATTTGACTTTCTTCAGTTGGTCAACCTCGAACAACAACAATTTCATTGCCCACAAACACCCAAATATGTGTCAATATCCAGTTTCAATCAATATCCCATTCACAACCTCAACTCCTTATCCAGAGTTGACACGTATTTGTTCAAACGTAAGACCAAGAGATAACAAGTTTCACTCGTTGACGGAACAACGTCTTCGGTCTCACAATAATCGTGTACACCTGGCCATACAGACGAAAACTCTTTTTTTTTTTAAACTTCGCCTAAAGTCAACTTCGCCTAAAAGTCAACTTCGCCCCTCCTTAACTTCGCCTGTCCATAACTTCGCTTGTACATAACTTCGCTTAACCTTATATCTTCGCCTAAACCCTAAAATTTAAGCGACAACTTTGCCTGAACCCCATAACTTCGCCTGCGGCGGCTGTTCGGCCAAAAACGCATCAGAAACGTGCCAGAAACACCAAAACGCAGATCTCGAACCATAGCATAAGAGCCTAAGGCTCTGATACCACTTGTAAGTCCCCCCGGGGCGTCGCCGATCGATACGAGATCCGCACGAGGTCTAGGAGTGCGGAATCCTCCTAGACTCGTTTAATGGTGTAGAAGACGAAGAACACAATTACACACAAACACATACACGAACAAACACACGAACGGGATAAACACATCTGCAGATCTTTTATATAATAACCGAAACACATTACATACCAAACACGAAAACAAATGACGGCCGACCCGAGGTGAGCTCTACCTCGGGCCGTCCCACACGACTCTCCCTCTCGGTTTCTCTCTAGACAATTGAACTACACAAAACACACTCTAACTTTTTCTGGATTCACAAACCTAACCAAGACACATATATATATATAAACAACTTCACGGGCTTGGGCCTGTTTACAACTTCGCCTATGGCGAAGTTGTTCTAACTTCGCCTATGGCAGAAGTTGTTACAACTTCGCCTATGGCAGAAGTTGTTATAACTTCGCCTATGGCGAAGTTGTTCTAACTTCGTACTTCGTTTCCGCTGATCAGAATTGCATAGCGACGGTCACAAAATGCACCATCTGACTAAAGCTCTGATACCAATTGTAGGTTCCCAGCCGGATCTACACGGAATATCTCGTTCTACGTAGGTGCGGAATCCCTACGTAAGACGTTACGAGCGTAGAAGACGATACGAGCTAACACGATTAAACACACGTTACAATAAACAAAGACACGTTGTATTGCAACTAGAAACACGTGATATCAATCACAAACACTGGACAACTCATTACAACTCGATCAACACTTGTTAACTTCTAAGCCGTAACCTAATCTATATATAAGACGACAACTTCGCCTGGCATGTTCAGGCGAAGTTGTCCCTAACTTCGCTTACTCTACAAGTTCGCCTATATCAGCGAACTTGTGAGCTAACTTCGCTTATTACAAAATACTAATCTAACTAACTCGATTACAGACACTATATGCTGAACTACTGACATCATGTACCAACACATGTCACTTTCGCTTCATTTATTGGTTTCCAAAGAAATCCTGGGGGTTCAAACCCATGTTTTAAAAGAAATTTCTCATCACCATTAAACTATCTTGATTTCTTTATCCTAAACATCTCTCTTTTAACTTTTTCTTCACCCTCTGTTGACTACCCATGGTCAACAGATTTCACTTTCTTAACACCCTTATCAGGTTTTATTCTGATGGGTTGTTTGATCATTGTAGCCTTTTTCTCTTCCACAATTTTTTTTCTTTCCTGTCAATCGCTTCATTCTTCTTTTCACTGTTTACTGCAACTTTTCTCACAGTCTCAACAGATGGCTTCTTGTCCTTGCCCAAGTATACATCATGCTTCTTCTTGTAAAGACCAAAGTCTTGCCCAAACTTCGTTGTATCTGGAACATGAAATGGCTTGAATGTAAATATTTTATGACAAGAATCAGTGTGATGTCCATACACATCACAATGCTTACACCAAACTTTTCGTTTGAAGCTTTCACTTGACTTCCCTTTCTTGAATCTTTCACTTGGTCTTGGGGGCTTAACTTCGATGGTCTTTTGAGTTTTGAGATTACCTAAGTCAATTGAGAAATGAACAAACTCTTCAATCTTGATGTCTTGTATTTCAACTGAACTTCTCACAAAGATTATCCTTTCCATATTGATTGGTTCATAATCCGAGTTATCTCTAAATCTTGATTGTCTTCTTTCATATTCTTCCACACTTTCTACTTCACCAACATCAAATAATTCTAAATTTGAGAAAACAGGGTACAAAGGAATAAACTGATCACTGTTCATAGTTTCTCCAGTCTTCTTCTTATTTTTAACCTTTTTCTCCTTTAGTGCTTCTTTTCTTGGAGGCTTCACTGAATTATAGTTAACTTTTGATCCACGACATGTCAATTGACACATGTTCCCTTCTCATTTGCTCATGATGTTTTCTCATCTTGGGTGTGATCTTTGGTGGCAAAGGAATCTTGCTTGATGAACTTGGTTTGCCCTTTCTTTTATCCTTTGAACCATTATCACTTGAACATTGATCACTTGAGTCACTTAAATCATCTTTGTTTTAACAGTCTTCATCAAAATCATCTTCAGAAACTTGAATACAAACAGAAATCTCAGCATTCTTCTCTTCTTTCATCACAAACTCACCATTGTTATCAACTTCAACCAACTTACAATTCTCAATGAAATCTTCCTTTTCTTTAAATGCTTCTCTAAACTGATCAAGGACGGCATTTCTCTTTTCCTAATCAACCTTCAATGAGTAATTGTCATTGAAAGGTGGAGGAACAACATTGTATTTATCTTCCACCTTGATCTTGTTTAACTTCCCACAAATATTTCCAGTTGAAACTAAATTCTTCAGGAAATCATTTTCAACTGGAAGTGTAGTGTTTTTCAAATTTTCATCAAGAATAATCTTCTTCAATTCTTCTATCCCAGTGACATATCTGGACTGTTTCATATAGCTATCTATACAATCTTGTTCCAGACTTTGATTCTTTCTTCATAAGTCAAGTCACTTGCCTCATAGACATTGATCATACTTTGCTTCTTAAAACACTTGTCACAGCCCAACCTACGGCGGAAATGCCGGGGCGCGAACTGTTTGCTCAAAGCTTTTCAAAGGTTACTATCAAGTAATATAATAAGTTTCAATATCTATTAATTTGAATTACATATAAAACAAAATCCATACAATATTCAAACAAAACAATACTGTATCAAACAAATATAAATCATAAATAATATTGTCTCGTTAATATTTTCTTCTAGCAAACATCCTTAAGTGATCTTCTAATTACTTCACATCACACGAATACATGCATATGCGTTGAAAATAAAGTCGTTTTGTCAACACAAGGTTGAGTGAGCAACACTAGTTTAAATGTACATATAGTATATATAAAAAAAGTAATTGCAACAAGTCATATGAGAGTAACAAATTAACAAAATGATCAAGTATAACTGAGATGTCGAGAAGCACAAAGGCTATAACGACTGGCGTATGATCATACTATTATGAGATTATGTTGGACCTCTCCGAATGCTGAAGCATATAAAGCAAATAAGCACATAAACAAGTAAGGTATAAGTTGTTAACACTTAACACAATAGTTGCAGTTTTGAGTATAAGTATATATGAGAAATATAATTTACGCATATGTCCCCAAAACGTGGAAAAAGAAGTAAAATAGGGGAATGTGGTACTCACCTTAGAAATAAGCAAGAGATAAACGAATGCGGTAAGAACAGTAGTAAACAAGAGTTACGCTCTTCGAAAGTTATCGACGAGACATCCTAAGTAACAATAGTTGCGGAAAAATAAATATGGATTGATAATGAAACTTAACTAGATAGAGGTTCGGGAAATTTATTCTCAAAGTTTTATAATATGTTTTAATTATATAAACTACTTAAATAAATATTTGTAAAACTTTATAGTTTATATATAAAGATTCCAATAAAAATATGTTAAATATATATATATATATATATATATATTATATATATATATATATATATATATTCGGTATTAATAACGATTTTCTTTTAAATTAAATAGTGTATCTAATAATTAATAGGTAATAAATATTTTAAATAAAATAAAACCTTTTATAAATTACTTGACTTATACTATACTTTATTATATTAAGGAAAATTGGCTTTTATTGGTCCCAACTATTTTATTTTTGCCGACGCTGGTCCGAACTATCATTTTGGCTGGCAACGGTCCCAACTTTCATATACGTTGATTCCACCGGTCTGCGACTAAAGGTAAAAGCTGACGTGTCGTCCTAGTTGTCAAAATCAAGTTTTGTTATCAAACCCATCTCCCCAATCGACGCCGGAACCTCGCCGGAAAACTTGTCCCGGAGAAACTAATCTCCGATAACGATTTAAAAATGTAAAAATCTCCGGCGTGATTTTCCCACTAATCCGATTATTATTAATATAAAGCATTTCGAGATTGAATAGAAATCCAAACGTCGCCGGAAGTTCGTCGAAGATTTTATCAGAGTTAAGAAAAAGTGGGTGAGACGTTAAAGTTGGCCGAACTCCGGTGGGATATGACCCGATAAATATTTAAGGTTGATGAGATCAAGAAGTTGTAGAAAGGTGAGGTTAGAGAGAGTACCGGAGAGTGACGTGTCGAGTATGAAATCGTCACCGGATGTGAGGCCTGAGCGAGAGAGGTTGACGACTCTGCCAGCGGAGTTGCAGCTAACACCGGCCCATGATTTGTAGCAGTCGGTTTGAGGAGTCCATGACTGTAAGCGCCTAGGAGGGCAGCGCGCTTTGGGATGCGGAGGAGCTATTATCGCCCAGTTCCCTAACCTAATGCGGCACCGGGTTCGGACCGCAGGGAACCGTGGCATGGGGGGGGCTTAGAATCCTTTTGCCGCCGCAAGGCTGGCTAATCGTACGTAGCAGGCTCGAAGACCCCTGGTTCTGGAAGGCACATGAGTCCGAACGCTATGTTGAATGTGCGACCGACACTAGGAGAGACGGAGATGGGACTATTTCATACCTGCTAACTCCTAGGATGAGAAGTGGGTCCCTTGTTTTTGGCAGGAAGAGTTTCAGCCTTTGTTGCCCGTCTACTTAGTGAATTGGTGTTTGAAGTCAAGTAATGCTTGATGGTCAACATGATGGCAAGGCTGTGATTGTGATGGCAAGGCTATGATCAACGTAGGATGCCCATGTCATCTGATTTTGACAACTAGGACGACACATCAGCTTTTACCTAATGAAGTTAGTACTCCGTTAGTCGCGGACTGGTGGAATCAACGTATGTGAAAGTTTGGGACCTTTGCCAGCCAAAGTAATAGTTGGGACCAGCACTGACAAAAATAAAATAGTTGGGAGCAATAAAAACCAATTTTCCTTATATTAAAATTATATATCTTAAATTTGAATCTTATTAAAATCTTTATTACAAAACCTTTAACAACTATAAATAACTAATATATATATATATATATATATATATATATAGGGGTGGGATCTAGAGAGAACTTCTCTTAAAGAGAGAACTAGAGAACTAGTAAAGAATTAATTTTAACTATTTTTAAAAAATTATTTTGTGATTTTTGTTTCTTTCCTCATAATAAGATGATATTGTTCCTAAAAAAATAAAAAAACAAAAAAAACCGTCGATGTAATGCATATGTGCATTAATGTGTATTGTATATATAAAATAGTATTTTATTGCATATAATACAACAAAAATACATTATCTAAATACACACTATTGAATATATGCAAATACGACACTAATAATTGTACGCAAAACACATTATCACATATATGTAATACAACACTAATGCACATATGCACTATATCGATTTTTTTTAATTTTGGTATATAATATAACACTATTGAAAATACACAATACAAACAACTATATATATGCTATTCAACACTATTTCAAATATCAAAATGCACACTATTGCACATATGCATTATAAAAAAATTCGATGTATTGCATATATGCATTACTCGTTATTTTTTTTATTTTTATTATTTTTATATTTTTTTTGTGGTGAAGAATAACAACATATAAGAGGGATGAAAGAAAAAAAATTTGAAAAATAATTTTTTTAATTAAATTAAAAATACTTCATTATTAGTTTTCTAGTTCACTCCATAAAATGGAGTTCTCTCATGATCCTCCCCCTATATACATACATACATACATACATACATACATACATACATACATATGGTTTAACCAAGCTTCGGAAAAATGATCGCGCGCTTAATATGCCGGTTTCGATTAAACATTGATTTACTTATTGTATTTATAATATTTGAAAATATAATTTAATTGATTAATAAATTACATATAATATTTAAACAAAATTCCAAAAATAAAAATCATCAAAACGGGTCTGGAGGGGCTTGAACCTGCGCCCTCCAGCACCAAAATCCTTAACTCAAACCCAACATGCCAATTGATCTAGCATGATAATCGAATGTTAAACGTAAACGATTTGTTATAAACAGACGCAAACAGAAAACCCCAAATTGATAAGAACCCTAAATCTACAATTGACCAATATGTTTGTTTTAGGTTAAATTAACATTAGGGTTTTTGATTAACGGCTATAGACGATCACATTACAACTTTTAATTACCTCTAACAGGGGTGGATTAAAGGTTGGCGACGAGATGAACAGCCAGCCAAAACAAGAACAAGAACAACCACTTGCAGGTCGCTATGAATCAATTAATCGGAGGGTTTGAAAGGCACTGCTATGAGAGTGTTATATCTCCCTTTAATTGTATTATTATGTTCGTTATGTTATAGTTTGTTTAACGAGTAAAGGCGGTTTAGTATAATAAGAAATCCGAATCTCATAAGATCGTTTTAGCATAATTAGGAGTGTCGGTATGGTTGATTAAGGCAAGAGGATCATAAATCCCAACTCAATTCCTATATTAGAATGAAAATTGCGGTTCAAGAAATCAAATGGATCTATGGTTGCGGGTTTTGGGGTTCGAATACGAGTAAATGGGTACGGGTTGCGGGGAGATTAGATTATAATATAATAATATGTTTACATATTTACTTTTTTAGTCCCTGCAGTTTGGATCTAGATACAGAAATAGATTAAAGTTTAGATTTGGGTGAAAATTGTATATATATCATAGCTAAATGAATATTAACTATATATATATATATAAATAAATAATATAATATTTTAGTGATTAATTTACCAAAAACGCAGATGGGTCGAGTAACGAATATAATATATTAGGTGGGAAACCCGAGTTGTTACAGTCTCCTCTACTTTTGGGAATTTCGTCCCGAAATTAAAGTATATTATAACAAAACCATTAATGTTTGAGGAAAATAAAATTTTTAAACTAAAATTTAAAAATTTATCATATCACAGAACTTTTAATAGTTAAAATAACGCTTCAAATGAAAATCCGATAAGGGCACTTATATATAGGATGTACCGGCGGCGTATCCAACATGTCCTTATCATCTTTACATTTGTACCGTTATCCCAACTACTTTCAACTCTATATTATGACATACAATCTTACGCATCATGATTTCCATGCGAGGACTTCGATAATTATGTTCCGGGCCATAATTATTTAGATCGTCGGATGGTCCACATGATTCGTCCCATCGTGTGGATTTACAAAACATTTGAGTAAAACATGATTTTGAGGAAACAAAAATTTTAAGGAGTTTTAATTATAAAACTAGTAAATAGTCAATGTATAAAAACAATTTCAAAAGTTGCAGCAAAGATTTTTTTTTTCAATACATAGCAATAATATAAGTATTTAAAGAGATAACTTATTAATAGCTAAGATTAATGAAGGTAAGATAGAAGTAGGCTTTAATAAACAACCACTTTAAACAAAAGGAACTTTATTCAAAAGATATGAGGTAAATAATTCAAAGTCAAAAAGAGGCGTTACAATACGTAATTAAGAAAAAGACAAAATAAACTAAGATAAAGGTAATGGTAAAATTCTTCATGATCGTTAAGTAGCTTAATGGACGTGACTTGGAGCACCATGAGTAGTCACATTCATAGAAGTTGGAGCAGTCGAGGTAGGTTGATTTGGGGTAGCTTAAATAACGTGAGCTTGAACAATTTTGCAAGAAGGTTGTTTGGTGGAAATATGTCTGGTAAACTTAAGCTTGCAATTGCGGGGTTTGGTATTGTTGGGTTAGGTGAGGTTGACCTTGATCGATGGTAGGAGCTTGAGGGACATGAGGTTGATGGGTTTGAGCCTGGTGAGCATGGGTCAAGTAGTAGGGTATAGTCGTAGTTTGAGCTTGATGAGCTTGGGTAAGTTGAGGGCACACATTACGGAGATGATTTCGGTCCTTACAATGGTAGCAAGCACGGGTATTAGGAACATCAGGTTGAGCATGAGGGGCAGGTTTTTGTGGGACAGCTTGTGCAGTAGGCGGGACACGACAAGTGTTAGCAAGATGGCCATAACGGTTATGTTGGGTGCAGCGACGGCATAGAAATTTAACTGGTTGATGATGGTTGCAAATGGAGCATAACGGGAAGGGACCGTGGTAAGATTTATTGTTTGAGGAGACTTGCGGGTGGTGGGTAGGTTTTGTTGCAGCAAGGTTCTTACGTTTCTTGTTGTGGGGATGAGTTGAGGTTGAGGTAGATGATTCGTAGACACCAATTGATGTGTTGTAAAACACACTAGTTTTCCGCGCTATTTATCATTGTTTTAATCGCTTATTTATCTAATATTTAATGTTTTTAACTTGTTTTAGTATGATCTTACATGAACATGTATTTTGTAGGTTATGGGTTTAAAGAGAAAGAAACCGAGCTTTGAAAGAGATTTAGAGGCCTCTTATGCACTATTATTGAAGAATCAAGTTAAAGGCCCTAGCCATATTCATTTTGTGAAGCCCGTATGTGTTATAATATAATAAACAACACTAAAACAAACCCTAATCAGCCCCATAATCTCGAAATTAGCAGCAGCCAACAAGAGAAAAGAAGACAAAAGATATAAACCCTAGCTTTTGAGATTTCCGATTGGCAGCTTCAAGTTCAAGGAAGAAAGGAGTGTTGCAGCCAAGATTACAAGTGTTTCTAAGTGTTTTTGACAGCCAAGAGAAGACATCATCATCATACTTCATCATCATATACTTTGGTTTGATTTAAGTTTCATTATTGTCTTATTTTTTGTCATAAAGTTGATTTCTTTTGCAATTGAGTTAAGGATTGAGTTGTTTTTTACTATACTTGATTGTTGAATGAGTTTACTTATAATTTGGATGAGTAATATGAAGATTTTTATAAGTATATGTTGCTGTCCTAATAATATGCTTGGCTAATCTTCTTAGTTCTACCTAGGTTTGATGAAATTGTTCGGTTTTGATGAGTTTTATGGATTGTTTGATCAAAAGACTTGAATTACTATTGTAAAGTTTTGTTTAATATTGAATTAGGTTGTGTTTAGTGGCTGGAATTTTATTAATTGTACTTCATAAACGTCTTGCTTCGATTGGTTGAATTTGTTTTGATTAATTGTTGCTTGTTTGATTCTTTACTTGGTGTTTAGAATTTGTTTGCGATAGATATCACCGTAGGGTTTTGTTGAGTGTGTTTTCGTAAAAATCAGCGGGTAAGCACCTTCTTAGATACCGAGAGGTGATAAGAAGTTAAGGTTGTCTCATAGCCTTTGCATGTTAGGATTAGGATTGCGTGAGAGCGAGTTCGGTTCTTGTCGGGTTTGGGTTTTTGAGCGACTAGTTGATCTAATTTATGTTAAATGGAATTGTTACTCTATCCTTGGTCATGTACTATTCATTTCCATTAGGGTTGAGTGTCGGTGAGTCCGAGAGGAGATTCGACATTAGAACACCTTAGTAATCGTTTTCCGGTTTGCTTGTCTAATCAATTAAGTGTAAACAGGGTTTGTTACTGAGACTGAGAAGTGATCTAGCTAGCTTGAGGGAACCTTAGTTGTGCCATCTTTAGATACCGGTGTCGTGAGATCATTCAATCCATTTGCTTGTTGAGCCGTCAATTTGATTCATACCTAGGTAGACGTTTTCTTATTATCGTTAGTTCCGTTAAGTTTCACCGTTAGTTAAGTTTATTTAGTTAAGTTTAGTAGTTTAAGTAATTAAGATAAATAAATATATTATTTAGGCAGGACCTATATTAGGGTTAATTATATGAGCCGCTCTCACGTGTCTTTGTGTTCTACATCCAGACTTCCATTAGACTGTGCTGTTAAGCGACCGGTACACTTGCCGTTTGTGTGAAGCTTAGTTAGGATTGTTTGGTTTTATAAATTTAAGACTTAGTGTTGAATTGCGAGAATTAGTTATTAATATTTATATATAGCTTTTCGCACATCACCAACAAAGAAATTAGTGGGAAAAGTTGAATCGGTTGCACTGATGTTTTGAATTTGCGTCACTATCCTAAGGATCGCAGCAGCTATCTCTTTGGCGTTACAGGAAACCATACGGTGGTCGTGAGAATCAGACGATTGATGTTGAGGATGACGGTGGTTTCTTAAATGAGACATTCTACAAGGACCAAAAGAATAAAGGTTTATAAGATGAAGGATAAGTTGAGGAAATCATAAGAATAGTAAAATGTTTAATTATATGGAAATAATAATGTTGTCTTAAGAAGTAAGGGGAATTGCACCACAAAGATTAAATGTAAAAGATTATAAGATGAGGGTGTACATTGCATAAATAATTATTAAATGATGTAGTCAATAAGATTAATGTGTGATGACTACATGAGGAGTTAAGTCAGTTTAAAATTTTAGATTATTAAGTTTACAATAAATTAACGAAATATAAGTTGTGGATGTTGGCCTCCTATGAGCTTTCCATGGCAATTTGAATGGCCGAAAAAACTAACGAATAAAAACAACTGAGTTGGACAGCCCATGAGCATTACATGGCAATTTGATTGTCCCAACTAATTAACGAATTAACGATGCAATGAAGTTTGTCTGCCCAATGAGCGTT
This sequence comes from Bidens hawaiensis, assembly GCF_021521415.1. Classification (NCBI taxonomy): domain Eukaryota; kingdom Viridiplantae; phylum Streptophyta; class Magnoliopsida; order Asterales; family Asteraceae; genus Bidens; species Bidens hawaiensis. The sequence goes on from NW_027494588.1 coordinate 185,557, forward strand.
ACACGGAGTTTTAACCGACCAAACTAAATAACGAACTATCGAAATAAATATGGGTAGTCGGAGTATCTTGTGAATCACCACGTTGATCACTCCAACAAAAATACGAAAACCAGTTAAGAAATGGATAGTATGAGTGCCCATGGGTTCCATGGATTTTTCACCCAACTAACCATTTAAATAACATAACACAATAATCGGGAAAACCGAGTTTAGCCACGAACCACCGTGAATTCGGTTTAAAAATATTATTGGGATGAAACCACTAATGTGGTCGCGGTTGACAGCTTAGGGTGTCGGTCATATGGCATTTATGGGTCTCGCTCGGGTCCATAGGATTGAATATTGTGGTCAGGTTATCACCCAGGTAAGGAATAGCGTCTTACCTTTGGTTCTTGAAACCGTTTTGCCAGTGCCCAACTTACAGTTTCTCTTCCCTTTTCATTTATCGTAGGTACATGCCACATAACCTAGGCTTAAGGTGTACGAGCGAAAACAACATGTGGGAATTCTTAACTTCCCGAAAATAAAATCAATCTAATTTTTCAAAAAGTTTTCTTTGAATGTTAAGGCATAGCCTCGAAGTTTGTGTGTGTGTTCTTAACAATACAATAATTAATCAATAATTATCTAGGAAAGTTGTAAACAATTTAATATTGAACACATAAAGGTAAACATATAGGCACGTAAGTGTCTAAGGCAATTTTAACGACCTATCTTAAACCGTCGGTGTTGATATCAATTTGTCACACCCCAACCTACGATGGAAATGTCGGGGTACGAACTGATTGCTCACAGCTTTTTAAAGGTTACTATCAAGCAATATTATAAGTTTCAATATCTATTAATTTAAATTACATATAAAACAAAATCCATACAATATTTAAACAAAACAATAATGTATCAAATAAATATAAATCATAAATAATATTGTCTCGTTAATATTTTCTTCTAGCATACATCCTTAAGTGATCTTCTAATTACTTCACATCACACGAATACCTGCATATGCGTTGAAAATAAAGTAGTTTTGTCAACACAAGGTTGAGTGAGCAACACACCAGTTTAAATGTACATATAGTATATATATAAAAATAAGTAATTGCAACAAGTCATATGAGAATAAAAAATTAACCAAATGAGCAAGTATAACTGAGATGCCGAGAAGCACAAAGGCTATAACGACTTAACCAAATGAGCAAGTATAACTGAGATGCCGAGAAGCACAAAGGCTATAACGACTGGTGTATGATCATACTATTATGAGATTATGTTCGACCTCTCCGAATGCGGAAGCATATAAAGCAAATAAGCACATAAACAAGTAAGGTATAAGTTGTTAACACATAAGACAATAGTTGCAGTTTTGAGTATAAGTATATATGAGAAATATAATTTACGCATATGTCCCCAAAACGTGGAAAAAGAAGTAAAATAGGGGAATGTGGTACTCACCTTAGCAATAAGCAAGAGATAAACGAATGCGGTAAGAACGGTAGTAAACAAAAGTTACGCTCTTCGGAAGTTATCGACGAGACATCCTAAGTAACAATAGTTGCAGAAAAATAAATATGGATTGATAATGAAACTTAACTAGATAGAGGTTCGGGAAATTTATGATCGAGTGTGTTCTTACGAAAGTTATTAACAGATTTATTATTAACTTTATTCTCAAAGTTTTATAATATGTTTTAATTATATAAACTACTTAAATAAATATTTGTAAAACTTTATAGTTTATATATAAAGATTCCAATAAAAAATATGTTATATATATATATATATATATATATATATATATATATATATATATATATATACACTCAGTATTAATAACAATCTTCTTTTAAATTAAAGAGTGTACCTAATAATTAATAGGTAATAAATATTTTAAATAAAATAAAACCTTTTATAAAGTACTTGACTTATAATATACTTTATTATATTAATTAACGAGTTAAAATTATATATCTTAAATTTGAATCTTATTAAAATCTTTATTACAAAACCTTTAACAACCTTAAATAACTAATATATATATATATATACATACATACATGCATACATACATATGGTTTAACCAAGCTTCGGAAAAATGATCGCTTAATATGCCGGTTTCGATTAAACATTGATTTACTTATTGTATTTATAATATTTGAAATATAATTTAATTGATTAAAGAATTACATATAATATTTAATCAAAATTCCAAAAATAAAAATCATCAAAACGGGTCTGGAGGGGCTTGAACCTGCGCCCTCCAGCACCAAAATCCTTAACTCAAACCCAACATGCCAATTGATCTAGCATGATAATTGAGTGTTAAACATAAACGATTTATTATAAACAGACCCAAACAGAAAACCCCAAATTGATAAAAACCCTAAATCTACAATTGACCAATCTGTTTGTTTTAGGTTAAATTAACAATAGGGTTTTTGATTAACGGCAATAGACGATAACATTACAACTTTTAATTACCTCAAACCGGGGGGATTGAAGGCTGGAGACGAGATGAACAGCCGGCCAAAACAAGAACAAGAACAACCACTTGCAGGTCACTATGAATCAATTAATCAGAGGGTTTGAAATGTGCTGCTATGAGGGTGTTATATCTCCCTTTAATTGTATTATTATGTTCGTTATGTTATATTTTGTTTAACGAGTAAAGGCGGTTTAGTATAATAAGCAATCCGAATCTCATAAGATCGCTTTACCATAATTAGGAGTGTCGGTATGGTTGATAAAGGTAAGAGGATCATAAATCCCAAATCAATTCCTATATTAGAACGAGAATTGGGGTTCAAGAAATCAAATGGATCTACGGTTGCGGGTTTTGGGGTTCTAATACGGGTAAACAGGTATGGGTTGCTAGGAGATTAGATTATAATATAATAATATGTTTACATATTTACTTTTTTAGTCCCTGCAGTTTGGATCTGGATACAGAAATATATTAAAGTTTAGATTTGGGTGAAAATTGTATATATATCTAAGCTAAATGAATATTAAGTATATATATAATTAAATAATATAATATTTTAGTGATTAATTTACCAAAAACGCAGATGGGTCGAGTAACGAATATAATATATTAGGTGGGAAACCCGAGTTGTTACAACACTCACTTTGTAACTTTTTGACTGTCATTCTCAATGATTCATTCATTTCAAGTAATTCAAGTTTTTAAAGATTTGAATGTACCTGAGATAAAGAAGATTTAGCTTCACCCTCAATTTTGGCCATGAATTCTACATTTGCTTTTTCAATGTCATTAGCATGATTGCTCCAATTAAAATCATCTTCTAGTTATTGTGCAGTTAATGCAACATTCCCTTGGTTTCTTGGTTGGTTGACATTGTTTATGTTGGGATTTGTTGGAGTTTGTGGAGGGTTCTGAAGATTTCTTTGAAATTTCTGATGTTGGGGAATTACTTGTTGATGATTCTGTGGTTGTTGGTCGTTGTAATTGTTGTTGAAGTTCCTCTGCTGACCTTGATTATGATTCTGGTACTGATATTGATTTCTTGGGTTGTTGTTCTGGAATTGTCTAGGTAAATTGCATTCCCTAGCAAAGTGTCCTGGCTGTTGACAGTTGTAGCAGATTGCTTTTGAGTTGTCAAATCCTATTATTTCATTAGGACCAGAGACTAAGGATCTTATAGTTCCATTGAACAACCTCTTGCTTCTCAAGGTTAACATTGCTGCTTGCCATTCCAAATCCATGTCTTGTAGGTCATCAGCATCAATTTGTTCCAGGTCCTCTTGAACAACACTGGTATGAATCAGATTCTTAGTCACAAAGGCATTGTAGGAATCGGTAAACATTGAAAATAGAGCATGATACTCATTTCCTTGATTAATATTTCCACCACCAAAAGGAGCATGTCCACTAGCCATAGAAGATGTATCATGGTCATCAATCAATTGAACATTAAACCTGGATGGTCCACCTTAACTGTTTGCATTGCCAGCAACCCCTTGGTGTGTCACCACCATATTCACTTGGCTCTTCTATGATGGAAATATGTTGTTTTGTGGACAGATTTCCCATGGGTGCTATGAGAGCATTTGTCACCTGAAAACTTGGTCTATATTCTTTGATCAGGTTGTTCTCTATCATCTCATGTTCAGTTGCTTGTAAGAAACAAATGACATCATCTAGCTTCAATTGGGGAAAATTCACCTTCTCTTTAATGAATTTGCTAGCAGTATACCATTCACCCGAAAGAGATGACAATAACTTCTTGGTCAAATCGATATTAGTGATTGGTAGATCTGTTATTCTGATTTCATTCACAATTGCCACAAATCTCTGCAACACATACCTTAGTTTTTCACCTTCTCTAAACTTGAATCGATCAAGATCTTATTTTAAACGATCCTTTTTATTGTTCTTCAACTCGGTGTTGCCTTCGAACATTTCAACAACAGAATCAAACATTGCTTTGGTTGTTGTGTGATGAGCTACACTGGTCAAGATTTCCCATGATAGACCGAGCTTCAACATTTCTAGTGCTCTGTCATCTTTCGTTTTCATTCGACCTTCAAGAGTTTGAATGTTTCCTGTTCCATCCGGCACATAAGGCCCATTCTTAATCGAATTCCACATCTCAACATCGTTGTAACAAACTACAGCCTCAAATAACACTTTCCACTTGATGTAATTTTCCTGTCCATACAGCCTAGGAATGTTGTTAGTAGAAACCTCTTGCTCATCCGTTGATCCAGACATATTTTTGGTATTTTAGAAAATATTTTGAAATAAAAACTTAAACAAATTTAAAAAAGACTCTTAGTAAACTTGAAAAATCAAACAGATATGTGGACTAAATCCTCAGATCTGGATGGATTCGAGCAATATTTATAACAAAGATAAGAAATTTAATATAGATCTGAGTAAGAAGACACTTTTAAACCTCAAAAATATTGTAGATCTGAGAAAAATGAAAAACGGGGCACCTGACGTCACAAACCAATGAAACAGTTATCAGCTGACGTCACTCTTCATCTTCAAAATCAGCAATATTCAGCAACAGTTCTTCACCAAAATAGCATAATCAATCTCTGATACCACTTGTCGGTCCCGTATAGCACACTCAATATATCAATCACTCACGGTCGTAACCCACACTCACGTGTTGACAAGAAGGCACATACTATTTTTTGTAAGAACAGTAGAATATTAAAGGCGGAATCAATAATACTCTAAATGTTGCTAAACAGACAGAAATGTAACAAACACACAAAGTAACTCAAAATATTTCCATTTATATTATGAAGGATACCATAAAAATCAATTAGGGTTTCTAGGTGGAATGTTTGGATTTATGACAACTTTCCATACATGAGTGAGACAGCCGTCAAATCACAATATTCACTCAGTCTGTTCAGGTGTGAAAAGTCTGTCATAGGCGTGCCCTAAATTATTCCTTTTATAGGCCTGACCTGACACCTGACATTCCATTTTAGAAACCCTAATGATTGAAACATAATAAAAAACATATTACAAAAGATTCTAAGTGTAAACATGTATTCAAGCAAGCTTTGCAGCTTTTGTCTTTAGCGAGCAGACCTGGTAACCACGAAGTGTGCTGGGGAACAATTCTTCGGGAAAGCTTTACTTAGAATATTTTCCTTAGAAAATATTCATCTAGCAGACTTCAATCCTCTTGACCATATCAAACTTTGCTCGATATAATCCTACCAGCAAAATTGTTCGTCAGAGATCCCATCAAGCTTTTGTTAACTTAACTTATTGAACAAACCCAAGTGTGTTGGTAACACTGTAGCTTGCTCTGAGTTGAACCTTGGTTGTAAGAAGTCCTTAAGTTATTTCTTTATCAACTTCATCCAAGCTTGCTGGGACCACTATTTATTTTGAATAAACCTTGCTAGATCTTCCAAAGGACTTGGTTTTAGCTTGGTTTAGTTAAGAGTTTGCTATGAAACAAACCTTGTTTGAATTTGAAGAAAAACCTTGCTAGACAAAGTGAAGTTTGCTCGTTCTATCACTTAAGAGGAATTATAGAAGATAACCTTGCTGGGAAAGCAAAATACCTTGCTAGACTTAGTATAAGCTTGTTGGGATGCCTGAGTTTGCTCGGTTTCCATAGTTAGCCATTTTCAGAGAGGTTGAGAAGATTCCAATCTTCCTTAGGTCTTTTCTCGTCCCAACACCTTCATTGTTATAAAATGAGCTGATTTTGTTAATCTATCCACAATCACCCAGATTGTGTCATTATTCTTCTTGTGGTAGGTAATTTATTAACAAAATCCATTGTTAGTAATTCTCATTTCCATTTTGGCATTTCTAATTGTTTAAGTAATCCTGTTGGCTTTTGATGTTCTGCTTTAACTTGTGAACAAGTTAAGCATTTTAAATCATAACTAGTTATGTCCTTTTTTATTCCTATCCACCAATAGATTTTCTTCAAATCTTGATACATTTTATCTATTCCATGACGCATTGTGTATTTGGCTTTATGGGATTCTTCGAGAATCTTTTCTCGTAATCCTCCTATGATTGGTATCCAGATCATGCTCCCCATTCGAAGAATTTCATCATTTCCTTTGACAAGTAGATCAATGGTACCATTTCTTTTCTTATCAGCAATATTATTTTATTCTATTGCTTGTTTCTGAGCATTCTTTACTTCATAAATTAAATTGACTTGAAGTTCTAACCTTACGGCTCGCACTCTTTTAGGTTTATCATGCTCTTTTCTGCTTAATGTATCGGCTATTACATTAGTCTTACCTTCACGATATTGGATTTCACAATCATAGTCGCTAAGAATTTCCATCCATTGTCTTTGCCTCATGTTAAGCTCCCTTTGCCCAAAAATATATTTTAAACTTTTATGATCTGTGAATACAGTAAACTTACTACCATATAGATAGTCTCCAGATCTTTAGGGAAAAAATTATTGCTCCCAATTCTAAGTCATGTGTTGTTTAATTCTCTGCAAGCTTCTTTAGTTGTCTAGATGCGTAAGCAATAACTTTTTCATGTTGCATTAGTACACATCCCAATCCTGATTTAGAAGCATCACAACAAGCTGTGAAATTTTCAGTTCCTTCTGGTAGTGCAAGTATTGGGGCATTTGTTAACTTTTGCTTCAAAATTACAAAAGCTTCTTCTTGCTTAGGTCTCCATTCAAACTTGCCATTCTTACACGTTAACTTGGTTAACAGAACTGTTATTCAGGAAAAATCTTGAATGAAGCGTCTATAATATCCTGCTAATCCTAAGAAACTTCGAATTTCTGTAGGAGTTTTAGGACTTTCCCAATTAGTAATAGCTTCTATTTTGGAAGGGTCCACGTAAATACCTTCATGGTTAATCAAATGTCCTAGAAACTATACTTCTTGTAACCAAAATTCACACTTTGAGAATTTAGCATAAAGCTTCTCTTTTCTCAATAGTGTCAAAAGTGTATGAAGATGTTTGACATGTTCTTCACTAATTTTGGAACAAATAAGTATATCGTCTATAAAAAAGATTACAAATTTATCTAAATATGGTTTACATATTCGGTTCATCATATCCATGAATGCAGCTGGTGCATTGGTTAAACCAAACGGCATAAAACTCATAATGACCATATCTTGTTCTAAAAGTTGTTTAAGGGACATCTTCTTCTTGTACTTTTAATTGATGGTATCCTAAGCGTAATATGATTTTAGAAAAATATCGAGCTCCTTGGAGTTGATCGAATAAATCATCAATTCTCGGTAAGGGATACCGATTCTTAATTGTGAGTTTATTCAATAATCTATAATCAATATACATACGCATTGAACCATCTTTCTTTTTGACACATAATACAGGTGCTTCCCAGGGTGATGAGCTAGGGCATGAAACCTTTTTATAGCAATTCATCTAATTGCTTCTTTAATTCTAACATCTCTGTTGGCGCTAATCTATATGGTGCTTTAGTAATTGGCGCTATTCCCGGTATTATATGGATTCTAACTTCAACTTCATGATCAGGCGGTTGTCCAGGTAAACCTTCTAGAAAGACATCAGAATATTCTTATACTACCAGAATTTCTTTTAAGTCTTTTCCTTTTGCGCTAATGATTACAGCAATCATATATACTACGCCTTGTTTCCTTAGATAGTTTGCCGCTTTCAATACTGATATGAACTTCCTAGGCTTGGATATTTTATCTCCTTGAATTGTAATATTTTTTCCAGTTGGCGAGCGAATTTCAACAGAATTTGTATTACATAGGATTCGAGCATGATTGGTTGCTAACCATTCCATTCCTAATATGACATCGACAGCCAGATTCATTGGGAGTAAATTTACTTTTAAACTTGTGGCCTAGTAAGTTTATGTTTTCTTCTTGAAGTACTTCATGAATATGAATGGAATTTCCATCGGTCATTTCAACCATGCAGACTTGATTAAGTTTTATTAATGGTTGATTTAGGGCTTGGCAAACTTTGTGTTTACAAAACTTTGATTTGATCCGGAATCAAGCAATACTTTAGCGTAAACGTTATTAATAAGAAACGTACCCGCAATGACGTCTGGAATCATTGTTGCTTCTTGTGCAGTAAGCTGAAAATCTCGTGCATTCTTCTTAGGTCCATCTGTGTTCTTTGCTTTGTTGTCAGGCACCTTTATAAACTTTGGACATTCTAGACGGATGTGGCCAGGTTCTCCGTAGTTGTAGCAAACATGGCTTTATTTTCTTCTACATTATTCATCTGTATGTCCAACCATTTTGAAATAATTGCAATACTTAGTTATCTTAAAATCGCATCTCCCTGAATGCCCCTTTCTGCAAATTCTACAGAAAGGATGAGCATAAGATTGCCATGTTCCTTTCTTCCTATATTCTTGGGTTATCTTTTGGGCTAGATCTTTCTTTTTGTTTTCTTCCTGAGTTCGGATTAATCCGTCTGTCATGGTATTGGCTAGCTCAACTATTTCTTCAATAGTCTAAGGTCTAGCTGACTTTACCAGATAGCGGATTTCACTTATAAATCCCCAAATATAATGAGAAATTAGTACAGATTTTGGCGAAGCCAAAGCCGGTACCATTCTTGCATAATCGAAGAATTTTGTCGTATACTCACGACACTTCACACCTTCTATCTTGTGGTTTAAGAACATAGTAGCAATATTTTCTCTTTCATCAGGAGGACAAAATTTCCTTTTTACTATTTATTTAAATTCTTCCCAGGTCATAGTATAGACTATGTTGCTTCCTTTTGACTGGAGGACTGTGTTCCATCATTACATTGCTTCATTAATGAAGAGGTTAGAAGCATATAATATTTTATCTTCTTCAGCACATTTACTGATTCTTAGGATAGCTTCCATCTTTTATAACCAGCGTAGTGCTGAAATAGGTCCTTCATTTCCTGAGAATTCGGTTGGATTACAGGCCAAGAAATCCTTGTAAATACAACCGTGAACTTTTAACTTTTTGGGTAATGGGTTTCAATTCCCCCCATTCACACTGTTACTAGCCTCAGTGTTAGACTTTTGTTTATTACTCTCGGTCTTATGCCTAATTACATAAACGGGTTGCTTAATAGCATAAACAATTAAAGGAATTGCTTCAGTGATTTTCTGAGCTATCATATTTTCAATAGCATTCATATTCAGACGATTTTCTTGATTGAAAATTTCATGATTATGCTCGTTTTCGTGACTGTGCTCGTTTTAGTGATTGTTTTGATAAGAAATAGCTTCGTTCGACATCTGAATTACATACAAGAAAGGAATTATTAATATTGTAATTAAATAATAAGGTAAGCAAGATATTAATAACACATAGGCACAGTATATGTCAAAACGTCGATCTTTGCGACATTACTCTATTATATATATATATATATATGCGACTATGCATCACTATAATCTACATCTAAATTTCTTATATATATTCTATATACATACACACTTTTTTTACACAAAAGAAACAACGATAATGAACATATGAATATTATATATATGGTTTATATATAGGTTTCTCGATCATACTATCCAGGTCATGTTCTCCCCAATGTTTTTCAGTCTATTTATCAATTCTTCCCCGTAATGACGGGGATGTGTCATCATTTCCGGTGTCATATTGGGGTAGTTTGAAGTTTCAGCCTAGAATGGCGTATATGGGTTTGCCATCATTGCATGATACTGCCAGTCGTTCGTCCACCAATCCTCTAGCTGAGCTTGGTTGAGGGGGAAGTGTATTGTCCGGGTTCTGAGATGACATGTTCTGGTTGCTGGAGCTTGTTGCGCCTATACATTGAATACTGGTTGAAACATTTCTCACTCACCTAGGCATCTGCCTAGTCGTTCCTGCATTGGAATTGTTGAAGGGGGTTGTGGTTGAGTTAGTGGTTCAGGTTGTGGTGGTGGTTGTGTGACTATGGTTCTTCCTTTCTTACCTCTTCTCAATCCTCTTTGCCAGTCCTTGAGTCTTCTTCTCCTTTTGGGCTTTCGTTTTTTTACAGGTTGTTCCAAGGGTTGTGCCTGAAAAATTATAGGTTCTGGGTGTTGTTCACTAGATTCTCCTTCTTCCATATCCATAGTGTTAACATATATGTTTGCGAATGCTTCTACGAGCTCACTCATGCTGTTAATAAAAAACAATAAAACAACGAACTCCAAAAGAAAATAGTATTTATTTTCATGTGTGGTTAGAATATTATATGTATGGTTAACACATAGGTTAATGCATGTATTTCGTAACTCTTATTTTTAACATTAGGTATTATTAAAATACCCATATTGCTTAAACTAGTGGCTCTGATACCACTTCAGATGTCAAGCCCCTGACCCCTATACCCTGGGAGGGAAGCCGTGAACATTGTTTGGTGGTATCGGCATTTATTAAATTATTTTGCAGCGGAATATTTTAACAGAAACGTAGTTAGGAAAAATAATCAAATTTATAAAAACACCATGATTCTTATTATTAAAACTAGGAATTTGACCCTTTTTGATACAAACATAATTTTTTATAGGGATAAACTTTAATTTACAAAACGTGTTTCTATATTGTGATGACAAGCCACTTATTTAAGCTGGAAGCCCGCATACATCATTCCTTTGTCTCTAACAAGTTACCTGAAACATATTTAAAATATTTGATCAGCAAGAAATACTGTTGAGTATATTCATTTGTAAATGACACATTGTACATTTACAACATTAAGATGTTTTTACATTTGTCTACTTACAAATTACCAAAAGGTACTTGTCACTCGATCGTATCTATGACGGTGGTCATATTACTTATTAGATAACACTTGTCCAATAAGTAACATGTAATAGCCTAGTAGGCAAGCCTTGTATACAAAATCCCACAATACCGGTAGCAACCATCCCGTAAGTTTACAGAGACTTAATCACTGTAATGTATTTAAAATAATTTAAAAATATATTTGGAAACATTAAGACTATCTGTCATGAGTTTTATAGGTTTTGAAATTATTATGTTAGTGTCAGAAAAACTGTAGTCTCACGCAAATGTGAGTTGTACAAAAAGTCGAATATCTCACCTTGCAAGTTTACAATTAAGAATGCTTCCTGGTATTAAGCACCTAGGTTAAACCTAATTTAGTATATCTAGATTAGTATAAAACCAATAATCATAACGATAATCACGAGATTAGAAACTTTACACGATCGCACAATGCCCACCTAACCTCTTTTTTAACACCTTTGACCAAATACCCCATGCATGGTCATAAATATCCCAAATAATATTTTCATCCCCAGGCCTAAGCTTCATCCCTTAACACAATTGCAACAAGCCATGCAGCTCCTCAACCTCTTAACCCCCACCGGCTCTTTAGACCAATTCTATTGGCCACATATCCAAATATCTAACATGAATAGACGGTCTGCCACCATGCACCCTTTGGATATTTATAAACCAAACAATTTTGGAAACCGAACACCCAATGACGTCGCCCCAACCCAAATGTCCAATCAAAACCACGTCTTCCTTCCATTATTCACTTGATGTTGAATACATCTTCGCAACTCGATTCCCGACTCACTTAGAACCAAATCCAGTTTTACAATCCGGCTCCACTGGCCCGGACTCGACAACCTAGAAGGAATACTATACGAAGATCTAGAAGGGTGATGTAGGGCTCAAATAGTTTTCCACCATAAACTTCCTTTCTCATTTTTAAACCGCCACCACCACTTAGCTAACAAAAGACATGTTTACGTCTTTTAGGCGACCAAGACCCAAACCACCATATTTAATTGGAGCCATTACCTTATCCCAAGCAACCCAATTGTCTTCGGCCTTCTCTTCTGACAAAAAACACCCTCCTTAATCTTTCAAGTTTATCCACAACACCCTCGGGAGCCTTAAATAAAGAAAAATAATATGTTGGCAAAGAGTTAAGAACCGACTTTATAAACGTGACATGACCACCAAAATAAAGGTGCTTCGCTTTCCATCTTGATAATAGTTTCCTAACTACCTCAACAATCGGGTCCCATGTGTTGCTCCCGCTCATGTTCATACCAACTTGAAGACTTAGATGTACAAAAGACAATTCCCCAACCTCTCACCCAAGCTTCCCCGCCATCTGGTTCAACTCAACCCCATTCACCTTAGTGCCAAAAATCCAACTCTTAGAAAGTTTAATTCGAAGGCCCGAAACAAGAAAAAAAAATCTATGAATTCTGCCCAGATTCAAAGCATTCATCTTAATCCATTCGCCAACGAATGCCACATCATCCACATAAATGAGATGTGAAACAATCGGCCCCTCCGACCCACATTTCAACCAATGAAACCATCCTAAATCAGCAGCTCTTTTCAACAAACCTATTTAGGCTTCCATAGTCGAAACAAATAAAAAAAAGGGACATAGGATCACCTTGTCTTAGGCCCGGGAAAATTGGAACTCTTGGGTAGGTGAACCGTTTACCAAGACCGAAGCCCAGCTAGCCGACAAGATAACTGATATCCACCTACGCCATCTCTCCGGGAAATTCATTTGGCCTGGTACCGAATCTAAAAAGCTTCAGTTTAGAGATTCATAGGCTTTTTCGATATCAGCTTTAAAAATCATACCACGTTTATTAGATCTATTCTGCTATTCAGCCAAGACAAGGCTTCATTAAGAATTAGGGGAAGATCAAGGATGTTTCGATTGTCAATGAACGGAGTCTGTTCCTCTTAAACTAGCCTTCCAATAACCTTTTTTAGTCTACTGACCAACACTTTGGATATTACCTTATTCATACACTTAATTAGGCTTATCGGACGAAACTCATTTAATGATATCAAATCCTTAACCTTGGGGATTAAGGCAATAAATGAAGACATACACCCAAAACTAAACGAGTCTGCATGATAAAATTCTTCAAACACTTTAAGCAAATCTCTCATTGAAGGCAACTCCAAAATATTTCCAAGAAATTAAAATTAAAACCATCCAGCCCGAAATCCAGTCCCCATCACACTCCCACACGACCGACTTTATTTCCGATAACATAAATAGAGTAACCAACAAGTCCACCTCCGTCCCATTTAACCTATTCATAAACGACAAGGCCAACCTGTTTTGCAACGGTTTATGAAACCGTGACCCGAAAAATTCAAAAGCAATCACCTTGAATAAGTTTGAATTAGAGACCCACAACCCATCAACAAGCAAGCCATGAAGACGGTTACTGCTCACGTTGGCATTCAACACATTATGGAAGTACTACGAGTTCTCATCCCCATCCACAACCCACCAGATCCGTGACTTTTGTTTGAGATCTTTTTGTTCCAAGGAATCCACCCCTTTCACAAATGCTAAACACTCCAATCTAATTTCCATCTCCTCCTCCGAGAGTGGTAACTCCTCAAAACCACCTAATTCAAGCCACTAATTATGATCATGTCATTAATTTGTTCAATCAGATTAATTCTTACCACAACGATTGCAATATTCAAATATGAGAACTATATTTACTTATTATTGTACCTTACTTTATATAATTCTTTTTACAAATATATAAAAAAAACTTATTATAAAAGTCGTAAATAAAAAGTTATTATATGAAATAAATGAATTTGAGTATTTCATATAATTATTTTTACTTTTATAGAATTCTTAATCGTGTGTAACACGGGCTCTAACCTAGTTAGCCTATATATAAGAAAACTTTATTGGAAATATCAATTAACAATTTAAGTTACTAGTTAGAAATGTAGAACTCTATAAGGTTGTGCATAATGGGGCGACGTTAATTGTCGTCGGCTTGGTGTTTGAATTATTATCATTATATTCAAATAAGATTACATATATATATACACACACACATATACCTCTTCTTCTTTAACCTCATTTCCATTTCATACAAAAATACACATTTATTCAAAAAAAACATATAAAAATGAATCCTGGAAACAACCCGAACCAACCATTCCCTCCTTTCAGTCAGTAACATGGTCCGCAAAACCAACCGAAACAACCGAGCGTAAGCGTTAAATGGTTCCCGAACACCGGAAACCAACCGAACATAAACTATTAGTATCATTTTCCCGACCCTAACTTAGACATGTACGCCAACTTCCTCAGCCCCCAAAACCCCATGCCAGTGTTCAGGTCTAGCAAACGGAGCCGGTGACGGTGTCGGAGACTCAAATGACAAGGATTCTGATTTAAGCCAAAATCTGACTCGTAAACCCAAAAAGAAACAACCGGGGAAGCCAATGTCGTCACGTCATCCATACAAGAAATGGATGGAGGATGAGGAACTAACTCCCAGTAAAGCTTGGATGGCCATTTCAGAGGATCCCGATGTTGGTAAGCTTTTTAATATTAAGTATTTATATAACTGTATATAGTGTTTATAACAAAGTTATATTAATTGTGAACATAATTTTAATATGTAGCTAACTTTCAAACCTCCAAAATATTTTGGAGGAAAATATTTGAAGTTTGGCCCGTGCTAACGGGTAAACCGGAAGAATACAGGGGTAAAGAAGCGGTTCAAGCCCATTGGATTTGGGAACGAGAGATGATGAAGAAAGACCGATGTTCGCTCGATCAGATGATAAAAATCGCAACCAAAGAAGTGGATATACGAGTCCATATGGTCGAGAGAATGGTTGGGAACAGGGTTATGGATTTGATCGAGTTCGGGGGACATGCCATGCCAAAAGAACATATATATGGATCAAGAAGAGTTCCGGGAGGTAGAGACCAAGATGATGATAACCAGGTTGGTGCTAAATCCGAGATGGTCAAGATCATGGTTCAAATAAGACATTTCAAAGGAGACAAGTGTCAAAGACTTTTTGAACCCTTCTTGGATCTAGCCGCGTCGATACATCAATCATACAATACGAATACACGAGATCTAAACGTTAAATACTTACTTTATTGATAAATAGGATAAATACATTATGGAGAGAATATATAATAACTTATGGACCTCACATCTCTCATGTGTGTGATCTCTTTACAAATGAGCATGGATTAGCCTATTTATAGGCAATATGCTCCGGTTCGTTAGCTTATGTCTAATTCGTTATGCCTTCATAACAAATTAGACACCATTCGTTATGCTTCCATAACGAATGGGTAATAACTTAACGAACCAGCCCTCATTCGTTATGCTTCAATAACGAATGGGCTTATACCTTAACGAACTAGCCTAGTCTATAACGAATGGACCTCATTCGCTATACAATCCATAGCTAATGGCCATTTACATTAAATATACATTAAATATAAAGACTAGACAACCTATAAGTTATTCGATCGCTACGGACACCAAAACCGTGCACCAACAAAGACTACTTATTTTGAGTGGGAAGATAAGTTAGGGGGTGATTGTTGGATGTAATTTAAGACTCCAAATCACAGGTTTGTGAACTTGAGAGACCAGTATTAATAAGTAGGTCATAGTTGCTTGTGTTTCCTAATTGTTTTGTAATTATAATAGGTAATGTATTATCTAGCAATTTAGGATAGTCTATATAAATCGACTTATGGTTAGACATTATAGAACGCAAGAGATGCAGCTGAGTTAGGGTTCATCAAGAGTCAAACTCGTGAACAACCTTAACAATTACACAAGCATACTGAAACATTCATTATTTTTTAAACCTGACACATTTATTATTATTTTTTCTTTCTCTTCTTTTGTCTCATTAGTTATTCAAACACTCAATGCTAAATAAATTCTCGCGTCATATAAACAAATGTATTTTCTTTTATTGATTCATTTTTGTTATTTATTGATTTAACTATGATTTATGTGTAATAATAGCCCCCTAGCTAATTTAAACCCACTTTTACACCCACAACTAAAGATTAAGGACCATATTGCAAATTAATCAAAAATTTCTTTCTCTCCTCCATCCCTTTCCCAACGACAACCATAGCCCTCTCACCCCTTTGCTTGTTCCTCAATCTTTGGCAAAATTGATCTTTCCAAATCCTTTGTTAACCAAAAGCGCGTTGTACCGACACACTAATCATACTAAATGATAACGAATTGACAACTAAGGACTCGTCTAACAAACCGCGGCTTTAATTGATCCAATTCACCTATAAATAATTGATTATAACGCAATTGTTCTATCCCACACACTCCTAGGCACTAAACGAGTCATTCCCCTCAATCAATTAACACCCAGAAGCTTCCAAGATCAAAATTCGTGTTCTATTAGTAACCGGAACCCTAGTTCCCCTATTTCACTCAATCTGGCTCGGATTCAGGTAATGGTTTGATGCTTAATGATCGGTTTTATACAAGTATTAATAGCCCTCTGTCAATTTCTTGTGACAGAGGGCAATCGATGTTCAATTTGGGTTTTATGATTTAGGGTTCTAAGGGTTTTGGGAATCAATTGGAGTATATGTACATATATCTACGGATTCATTCCTTATACAAGTTGAAGCACCAGCCTAGTTGGCTAGTGCGTGATGAGTTAGAACTTAGAAACCGGTCAGGGCGTGGGTTCGATCCCCTGACCCGGTTTTGTTTGTTTTTTCTTCTTTTGTTTTATTAATCTATTTTATTTAATTACATAATAATTACTTTAAAAACAAATAACAGTTTGTAAACTCGTTTATCGAACCAAACCCCCGTTATACTTTCAAAATAAATTATCCATAAATATAAAAATTTTATATAGAGTTATAATTTTATATTTTCTCTATTTAAAAGTCTAATATAATTTTGTTTTACTCGTTTAACGAACTAACCACTATTATTCGTTCAAAACAAGTGTTCGCATATTGTATATATGTTTCAATATATAAATACATAAATAATATTAGGTCTTTTTATGCATTTATTTCGTTAATAAGAAACTTGCAAAAATATAAAAATTGTGTGTGCTTCCTATTCAACTTTATAAGTTAATATTAAATGTTTTAACACTTTATTATTCGATCTAAAGTTTATATTCGTTATTAAATGTAATATTTGTTTATCTAATTATAAATCTAACATATAATAATAATAATAATAATAATAATAATAATAATAAGGTTAGTTAAACTTAAAATACTTTAAATACAATTTTACTTAATGCCCATTCAAATCCCAAATTCGTTATGAGCCTTGTTAATTTTATTAAAGTTAATTAATAGTATCTTTAAACAACTAGGACCTCTCGTTGACGTATCCCGAGGAGTTAGACCATTTCTATTCTAGCTTTATCATTTTCTCAACTTCGTTAATTCACTCATTAATGTGAGTTTACATACTCCTTTTTCTATCATTTATATTTTGGGGGTAGCATTTATATCTTATTTACATTACTCATGTTTTATTAACACATCTATTCAAAATACAATTCAAATATATGTTTATGTTTGATTATTGCATGTTCTATGATTATGATCTATGTGCATAAATGTTTATTTTATTATTTGGTGGTTTGGTATCTCATCCTCATCTATTCTCATCTAGTATGATCATACATTTACCCAAGTACGTTGATTTTGTATCAATAGAAACGGGTCCACATCTATTTAATTGCTTACATCATAAGAATTGTAATACCCATCATTGACATATGAATTGTAATTTTTATCTATATATATCTCAACAAAAAATTATGTATTCTCACCAACATTCGTGTTGACAAACTCTATTTTTATACATGCTACAGGTTCAAATATTTGATGAAATCAAGATCAAAGATAGTTAGTTTGACCTTAGGATATTTATTAAAAACCCAAGAAGTATGATGTATTGATTTTGATTATTATAACTGTGTACATGTTTTGATATTAATGAATTAAATAATTATTGTCACTTTAATTATTGTGTCTTTTGAGCTACTGTCCAATCAATACGTTACGCACTAGCATGTTCCGCCGTCTTTGGTCAGGGTGTGACACATAACACTTAAATTCTATTGTATAGATGCATTAATGTTATATTACAATTTACAATTTTTTAATGCTACGATAATAGAAGTGACACCTTTCGAGACACTAGTATTCTAGGTGTTTGATAGAATATAGTAGAATATCTGAAATAACTCATTAGTAAAAATGCAACAACTAGCTACCTTATGGCTCTTTAAAGGGAGGAAATAGAAAAAAAAAACCATAGACATCAATTTGAAAAATACCAAGAAAAGAAAAGGTCAACACAACAATCAGAAAATAAACTAAAGAAACACGAAATCTTCCTAGGCCTAATGACTCAATTGTTGGGCCTAAATTAGAATGGTTTGTACTTAGTCTATTTGTGTGTATAGGGCCGCGTATGTAAACGGAGATCCTAAGGGATCTCGGTGGGCTTTTGATGGTTATTGGGTTATTGGGCTTGTGTGGTTTTGGTTCCCTACATATAGAACATGTTGTATAGTGTTTAGGGTTGTTCATTGAGTTGTAAGTCTTTGGCCGTCTAAGTGTTTAAATCATAGTGTTTAAGCACCCGACGTATAATAATACGTGTGTTTTGAAGCAATCATTGTGTTACTTGTTTGTGTTATTTTGTGTTCTTGAATCACCTAGTATTGGAATTCTGCACCAATACTTGGTTTGTTGATATCATAATTGTAATGATCCAGATTCGGGACTTACAATTGTGATTCAGATTTGGGACTTACATTAATCTAGGGTGAAGATTAGGTATCTCCCACAATGGGTTTAGTGTTATGCAATGCAAGCCAGTAGAACCACCTACAAAACAAACATTGTGAGCTCGTAACGATAAGGAAGCGGGGGGAGGGGGGGGGATCTTCTCGTAACCACCCTCCAGCGTGAGAATCAGTTTGTATATATGGATATAAGTGGATTATATTCTCCGCGAGAGGCTATAGAGTATTATTATGTAAGAGTTATAAATCTAAAATCCTTTATCGTTTAGAGGTAATGTAGTATTTATAGCTAGATGGGAGGAGAGAGAAGGTATGGCCACCTGCCATGTCAGACTGTCAACCAATCATAATCCTTGTAGGTGCGTTGAGGAGAGTTGATGGGTGATATTGACGTGAGGTCGAAGACTCACTCAAAAATAAACCGAATACAACTAGTTAGATAACAGTAAGCGGGTATCGAACACAGGGAGTTTGTGGAAGATGCGTTATTAAGTTGCACAGTAATTACTCCATATTAAACTAAGTGCAAAATTAAATTCAATGATTTGGTTGTTTTGTTTTGATTAACAAAATGAACTAAAGCAATAAACGAGTTTTAAACAATATGAAGAAGTATGCCTTCCCTCGGTTTTAGGTTTCTACAAAACCCAATATGAATGTTTAACTGAGATGAACGATAATTATATAGTTCGTGATTATGCACAAATTGTGAAAATTGAGGACTAAGTACTTGGATTATAAATGCAAGGTAATCACTAAAATATCAATTAGATTATCTAATCCCGAGTCCCTCCCGATTAATCTCAATTACATACAAAACCAAGAATTGACGGTTTAGAACACGAACTCAATAAACTAACAATTAACAATCAATTCATAACACCATAATAATGAAATCAATAAGATTAAACTATTATCTCAGAAATTCATAAACATTCAATTAGCATTCATAAAGAAACCTTACAATCTGAGGGAAAACACAAAGAGAATTAGCCACGCATTGTTTGATTCATCACCATATCAATTAGGTTGTAGGAATGAATTACAAACATCAACTAATGATCACAATCACCACAATATTGTTCTTGGACTCCAAATTCGTCTCTAGGGTATTTTGGAATGGAAGATAATAAAAAGACAAAAGATAACGACCACAAATAATAAGAAAATCGGCAGTTACGAGTTGCAGACCGTGGCCCACGGTCTCCACCGTGGGTCACGGTGTGTCTTGTCTCTTCTGGACCGTGGCCCCACACGGTGGGCTTCACGGCCACCGTACCAGCCACGGTACGGTGGCTTCTGTTTGATCTGGAGTTCTGGACCGTGGCCCACGTTGGAGACCGTGGGCCACGGTGGACTTCAACCACGCCTTCTCGTTTTCACTTCTTTTGACCCCTCGCGCGTCTCTGGCTCATTCGGTTGCCCCGGTATACACCATAATCGCCCCGGAACCTACTTTGAACCTGCAGTTCACCAACAACACCGTAGTTATCTAATTCAACAAAATAAACCAATTCAAAACATGATTATTACGGTCTTAAATCACCTAAGGGTTGTCCCATGGACCACCCGTCACATCCCCACACTTAACCGTTGCTTGCCCCCAAGCAACATCTCAACACCAACTTTTATTACATTTAACTTGTATCCACCAATCTTACCACAAATCCGGTTCAGTTAAGGTCCCTAATCATACCCTATTCCCTCGTTTCTATCGGTTGCACTAGTCCACTTGATGTTACATTTAAACCATAGATTTCTAACCAAACCTAACATGCTTTCGGCTTTTACCTATACATAACACACATTTACACAATAACCTTTCCTTGGTGATCATCCATACATTTAACATTTAATCAATTCTCCTCTCATACGCCTGTACAATCACCAAATCTCCACCTATATAAATGCTTTTGACATGAATGCAATACAAGAGGGCTTAAACGAGTTGTAATGAGGCCAAGTGTAAGGGTATGGAAGGGAATATTGAAAGTAGCTCAGGCGACCCGATCCGACTTATTACAAACTAACTAAGTAAACAATGAAATAAACAACTATAAACATCACTAACTTCTCTTTTTCTTTTCTTTTTTCTTTTTTTTCACTCAATACATAATACTTTGATCATTGCATGCATAAACATTGCAACTTTAATACAAACCTTTTTTTGTAAGCATAATAAACATAATGCTTAATACTAATTGACAAAAACTAAAAACAATTACATAGAAACCTATTAAGTCGGATCGTTTCGCAATATAACACCGGGGTTTATTAAATAAAAGAATAGGCCCAATAAAGTTTATTAAGGAACCAACCCCTCGCCCCTCTCATATCCTCCCTCATATATGTAATGTATGACGCCCAACCCCCCCAAAACCCACACTCTCGCTCATCCAGACGAGGCTTAACCTAAGTGCCTCTATCACTTTGGCACTCATGCCACGCTAAGATCTCGAAATGCACTAATTGTACAAGTTCTATTGGAGAATATCAACCTTCTCACCAACCAATACTTTCTCAATTCTCAAGTATAAACGAATATGTTATGCAAGTTATTACACCGAAAGCATGCTAACCTTGGTTAGAAAACTACATAATCTCCTTTTAAAAACAACTAGGCACATGTTATTTAGGGAATTGTGACCATGAAAAGGGACCAAAACTTTACCTCGCCATCTTACCACTTTCCGATTCTTTTAAACACATTTTTTCTGAATTTTTTTTTAATTTTTCTGATTTTTTATGTTTATTTTAATTTTTCTGAATTTTTATTTTTATTTTTTTATTTTTTTATTTTTTATTTTTATCTTTTTTTTATTTTATTTTTTTTTACGAAATTTATCAAAACAAATGGAATTTCCTCATCCCCACACTTGGGATACATTGTCCCCATTATACGGTTTTAAGAAAAATGAAACAAACCACTTGTTAAACACAACCTTCTTTTCAACACAACCCATAATACTTAATAAAAAGTATTTTGTCCACCACCCATCCACCCAAAAACATATAAAAACACAAAATATAACAACTATACAGTAATATACAGAACAGTGTTCACCTGGCATCACAAGGCTCAATCAATTGTAAGGCGGGTGGGCCGGCCCGAAAATAGATGTCATGAAGTCTGAAAACTGGCCGAAATTAAACGCCCCATCGCGTTGCTGCTTCCTTCTTCTTGTGGTGGTGGTGGTGCCATTGATTGCATCGGGTTGATCCACATGGAGTGATGAAGAGGTGGTTCAGGATAGCGTACCGAACTATCATACGGAGGTAGAGTCGTGTAATCTACAATTTGTGGATCCGGTACAACCGGTTCACCTGCATGCCATTGATCATGCATCCTCCGATTCATATCATCCAAGTATCTCATATTCATCTCATGCTCTCGCCCATAAGCATTGGCACGGTTCCACATCTCTAACCTGTCGTGCATCTCTTTTTCGGCCCGTTCCGAATAGGCCCCATAAAGGTCTGATGGTCAAATAATGCACGTGACTCATCCGACCAATTTTCATACGTGGAAGGCCTATGCCTTTCCACCACCTTACTCATTGACCCCGCATGGGCCCAATTATTACCATAGGAATTATAACCATCCGAATAATCCCAACCCCCGTGTTGGGAACTGCTGCCACCTCCCACATCCATGTAATCGGGTTCACCTACCTCTTCCACCTGTTCTATCTCATCCTCCTCCGCTTCAACATCTTCTCTTAGTACTCTCCATCTCACATTATCACACACAAGCACGCGATGCCTATCGGTTTGTGTGTATTTCCAACCCGGCAAGTCCGAAAACTTAAACTCTTTGAACACCTTGGTTATTCCCACCGACTCGTCGGTTATCACACCATGATTCTTTAGTAATGCTGTGATCAGTCGACAATGCGGAATTAACTTCCGCTTATTGATTTCCCGGATGATCCATATATTATCCATGACTAGATATCGGTAAGAAAAAGGGGCGTCCCACACATTAATGCATACAATACGGGGATATCACAGTTCCGCACTATCGAAATATCTCGCGTTCGGGGGCATCACATTGTACAAGCAAATGGAATCAATAACTTTTCCTCAATCTTCAGATCGTTTCTCTTAATCTAATCACCCGAACCTCCACCTCTTTTAAGAACTTTTTCAAGCATGTTATGCCATTGAGGATGCTTGTCAGGGCCTTCAAATAAGTCTTTGGCAGAAGGGTATACGTATGAGTTGCTTGGTTTGGTGTCAAAAAGCGCGATCTGATTGAATGTGTCAAATGACATCACCACTTCTTTTCCTCCCACCGTCCCAATCAATTTAATGTCATTACCTTTTTTATACGCGGGACATCTTAATGTAGACACCCACTCCTCAATTTCCCGATCATACAAAGTTTTGTTCTCTTCATCATAACACCTCAAAGATGCTTCCCAACTCAAAGCTTCAAATTTGTCAACTATCCCAAAAGCCTCAAACCCCGGATCAGTTCCCTCCTTCTCGCACATGTATCCCTCGATTCTATTTCTCAATGTGGCCATCTTATCAATGAACAATTCGGCTTTCCATTCTAGTGCATATTTTGACAACACCCCACCTCTCCACGTGGGTTTTACCGTTTGTACTTGCACACGTTCTTGCTCTTCATGTAACCTCTATCTCTTTACTTGGGCTGCTCTACCACTAGAAGTTTATGCCTTTGACTTTCCCTTATCTGAGGTTCTACCCATCTATACACAACACACAACCAACACAAGCCAAGTTAATTCAACATAAAGTTTCCCACACTTGCTTGTTACTATGGTTATGGATAATCACTTGTTAATCAATTGAACAAAAATTCAACATTTGCTTCAACACATGATTTCTACATTATAAATTAAACAACCATAAGTTTATAACATTTATTCACTAGCCACAACCGTAACGTATAATCATCATACTAATTACTCAAAAAAGCAAGTGGGTATATATAACAATTATGAACACTTACAACTTCATTGCAATATACCATCAATAATGACAATAAATTCCATACCTTGGTGTTATAGGAGATGTAGATGAAGAAAGCTTCAAAGTAAACCAAAACCCACAATTTTCGGACTTAATTGTCCAAAATCGACCAACAAAACAATAGATTCTTTCAAATGCAATGATATAATCGAAACCCTTGTGAAATTCTAGTCAATTTAGACCCAAAAATCGGTTGAATTGATGAAGATATGAGGAAGTTATGAGTGTGTGAAGTGAGAAGTTAGGGTTTTTGGAGGAAAGTTTTGGGAAGAAGAAGAAGAAAATAGGTGAAAATAATGAAGGTATGTAAATTATGTGGTTTAGAATTGGTTTAAAAATTGATTTTTCTTGTTTATATACCCCAAAACCCGGCCCACATTTTCGGTCCCGATCGGACTGTGGCCCACGGTCTCAACCGTGGGTCACGGTTGAGTCAGGTCTGGTCGATGGTTCGAAGTGGACCGTGGCCCAAGGTTCCAACCTTGGGTCACGGTCAAGTTGTGACATTTTAAACAGAGTGCACCGTACCGTGGTCCAAGCCTTCACCGTGTCTTACGATCAGCCACCGTGAGCCACGGTTGGAACGGTTCCAACCGTGGTCCACAATTCACAATTTTATTTTTTTTTATTTTTTTTATTTTTTTTAATATAAAAAACATACTAAGAGGAACCAAAAATAACAAAAAATGATTAAAAACTTATTTACCAAAAATTAAAATTCAAAATTACTAAGAGGAACCAAAAATAACCAAAAATGATTAAAAACTTATTTACCAGAAATTAAAATTCAAAATTACCCTATCCCCCCATGAAAAACCCGAGTTGTCCCCAAAACGGTAAAGAGAATCATAAAGACTTCCCCACACTTGAGTTGGACAAACTCCAAAACGAGGAAGGTAATTTTTAAAACCAATTTTGAGTAAAAACTAAATTAACCTATACTAAAATATACAACATACCTTGGCCTCTTAATTCGTTTCCTCATCCGGTGAGCGTAACAAGTAACTCACCCTATCCACATAGACTATATTGATGTCATTTCCTTCCAAGTAAGGTTTAAGTCTTTGACCGTTCACCACTTGCTTCATTTGCTCTTGAACATCTTCTATCTCCACATCACCAAACTGACCCACTTTTGTGATAATATATGGGCCCACTCACTTGCTCTTTAACTTACTCGGAAATAACTTTAACCTTGAATTATACAACCACACCTTTTGACCCACTTCAAAAGTCCTTTTTTCTCAACTTTGCATCATGGACCTTTTTTAGTTTGTATTTATATGCGGAAGCACATTCATATGCTTCATCGCGGATTTTCTCAATCCCATTTAATTTCAACTTCCTCAATTCACCCGCTTCCTTATAATCCGCGTTAACATTCTTGATCGCCAAAAACGCCCTATGTGCCAACTCCATTGGTAAATGACACCCTTTTCTATAAACTAACCGATAAGGAGTTGTGCCAATAGGAGTTTTGTAGGCGGTTCGATACGCCCACAATGCATCATTTAACTTAGAAGACCAATCCTTCCTATCGACCTGCACCGTCTTCATCAAGATTTCTTTAATTTGGCGATTGGACACTTCAACTTGTCCACTTGTTTGTGGATGATAAGAAGTAGCAATTCGATGATTCACATTGTACCTTTTTAAAAGTTTCCCAAAGTTGAAATTCTTGAAATGCGACCCACCATCACTTATAATAACCCGCGGGATACCAAACCGAGCAAAGATGTTTGATTGAATGAATTTGCAAACTACCGAATGGTCATTGGTTCTTGTTACTACCCGCTTCTACCCATTTGGACACATAATCAACTGAAACCAAGATATATAAAAATCCATTTGAGTTTGGAAACGGGCCCATAAAGTCAATTCCCCATACATCAAAAATCTCTAACACCAAAATCGGTTGCAATGGCATTTCATCCCGTTTTGAGATACTACCCAACTTTTGGCATTTCAAACAATGTCAGGCATACTCACTTGCATCTTTAAAAATCGTGGGCCAATAGACCCCGATGTAAAATAATTCACAAAGTGGGCATACCACGATGCGGTTGACACGGCTAACAATTGTTCATCAGGAAACCGTTCGTTTATCTCCATCGGGTCATCAACGCCTTCCAATGGAATTCGGGATAGGTGATCCGCCACGAAATTTTCTCACCCCTTTTTATCCTGACCCTCTAAATCAAACTCTTGCAAAATCAATACCCATCGAATTAACCGCGCTTTTGCATCCTTATTCTCCATCAAATATCGAACCGCACTATGGTCCGAATAAACAATCACCTTACTTCCCCAAATATACGAGCGAAACTTATCCAAAGCATACACCACCGCAAGCAATTATTTTTCGGTGGTTGTATAATTAAGTTGCGCTTCGGATGATGTTTTACTCGCATAATAAATTACCACCCGGCTTTTTATCAATTTGTTGACCCCAAACCGCTCCGATAGTCGTATCACTAGCATCGCATATAATCTCAAACGGCTTTGACCAATCCAGTGGTTGTAGAATGGGAGCTTTCACCAACTGTTCCTTCAAAACATTAAACGCTTGCAAACACTCATTAGTAAAATCAAAAGGAGCATATTTTAACAATAAATTACATAAAGCTTTGTGATCACACTAAAGCCTTTAATAAATCTTCTATAAAAGCCCGCATGCCCCAAAAATGACCTTACCCCTTTAATGTTTTTAGGTGGAGGTAAGGATGATATTACCCGAACCTTTTCCTTATCCACTTCCATTCCCCTTTTCTGAAATAACGTGACCCAACACGATACCCTCTTGCACCATGAAGTGACTTTTCTTCCAACTTAAAACTAAATTTGTCTCAATACACCTTTTTAAACTTTTTCTAATTCATTGAGACAAGTTCATCCATAAATACCTCAAGTGACTCCCCGACCATATCCGAAAAAAATACTCATCATACAACGTTGAAATGTGGCCGGGGAATTACACAATCCTAATGGCATTCGCAGAAAAGCAAAAGTGTCATACGGACAGGTGAAGGTGGTCTTGTGTTTGTCATCCGGGTGGATACCAATTTGGTTATAACCCGAGTACCCATCCTAAAAAACAATAATATTTTTGGCCCGATAATTTTTCAATAATTTGTTCAATAAAAGGTAATGGAAAATGGTCTTTGGATGTAGCGGCATTTAATTTACGATAATCAATGCAAACTAGCCACCCGGTGACCGGTCGGGTGGCGATTTGTTCACCGCTTTCATCTTTAATTACCTGTATACCTGCTTTTTTCAGTACCACCTGTGTAGGACTTACCCATGCGCTATCCGAGATGGGATAGATAATTCCCGCATCTAACCACTTGATTACCTCTTTCTGCACAACTTCTCTCAAATTTGGATTTAACTTTCTTTGAGCCTCTCGGGTTGGTTTTGCATCCTCGTTGGTGATGATTTTGTGCATGACTATAGATTGACTAATGCCTTTTAAGTCGGCAATTGTCCAACCTATCGCCACCTTGTTCATCTTCAACACCTTCAATAATTCTTCCTCTTGAAACTCATCCAAATTAGATGCAATAATGGCCGGTAGTGTGTCATTATCCCCCAAAAATGCATACTTCAAGTGGCTAGGCAATTCCTTCAAATCCAATTTCGGTGGACATTCCAATGATGGTTTTGTACCCGAATTGATCTCGGCCAGTAAACATTCAATTTGATGAGTCCATGGTGTCGTTCTTCTTTTACCACCAACACGTCTTGATTCTTCTCTTCCATCCTCAATGCACAAAGATGTACTTATTCAGAAAAATCACAAACACATGCTTCCAAAGCATCTTTCTCATAATCATGCAGTTCACACATGTCAACAATATCTCCCATGAAACACTCATCACCACATAAAGAATTAGATCCGTTAGTGAACACATTTAATCTCATTTTCCTATTTCCAAAAGCCATATTGATGTGTGTCTAATGATGCTCTTTCTACGTAACTCACAACTAAGCTTTAAATTTATAAAACAAGACTCCTAAAGAAACCACACAAAACCGGCAAGTGTACCGATCACTAATAGTATAGAACTAAGGAAGTCTGAGTATCGAGCACAAAGACACGTGAAAACGTTTTTAATACTTAACCCTAACCAAGACTCACCTAAGAATATTTAAATGATTTTTAAGATAATTAAGTATTTAACCTTACTTACTTTAACTAAATTAATTAACTAAACTTAACTTAACTTAACACTTGATTAAACTTGGAAGCTTAACTGCAGTTGGATAAAACGTCTACCTAGGTAAGAATCATATTGAAGGTATAATAAGCTAGTGGATTGAAGAATCTCACGACACCGGTTTCTAAGGATGACACAACTAAGGTTCACTCAAGGAAGCTAGATCACCTCTCAGTCTCACTAACAAACTCTAACTTACACTTAGTTGATTTTAAGAACAAACCGGGAAACGAATTGTTAAAGTGCTCTATTGTCGACTCTCCTCTCGGTCTCACCGACACACTACCCTAATGGAGACGAATACTACGCAACCAAGGATAGAGGAACAATTTAGTTTAACTTAAACTAGATCAACTAATCGCTCACAAACCCAAACCCGACAAGAACCGAACCCACTCTCGAGCGATCCTAATCCTAACAAGTAAAAGCTATTAGACGACCTTACTACCTATCACCTCTCGGTCTCTAAGAAGGTGTTCACCAGCTGAATCTATTCGATTAACATACCCACTTAAACCGTACGGTTGATCACACCGCAAACAATCTCTAAACACAAAGTAAAGAGTTCAAACAAGCTAAAATCAATCAAAACTGATTCAATCAATCTAAGCAAGAGGTATATGAGTATAATTAATAAAAACACAGCCACAAAACACAACCTAATTCAATATTAAACCAAACTTTCATTAACAAATCAAGTCATGATGATCAACAATCCATAAAACTCACTAAAACCTAACAATAATCATCTATCCTAGGTAGAACTAACAAGTTTAGCCTAACATAATATTTGGGCAACAGCAAACACTTAATTTAAGCATCATAAAACTCAACCAAAACATAATTAAACTCATTCAATAATCAATATCAATCAAGCACAAGTCAATCTTCAATTCAATTGCAAAACAATTCAAGTTAAAAGATTAAATCAACTAGTTATGAATCTTGAACAAGAACACAAAGTATATGGATGTAATACTCAAGTATATGGCTGAGTTTATCGATGAAGATGAACCCTAGCTGCTGTACCAATTTTTCCTTAACGATCTCCTTCCTCCTCTAGCCGCCACTAGCTTCCAAAACCCTTTTTTCTTTTCTTTTCTTGGCTGCAGATTGCGATTGGAACTATGGGGGCTGCTAATTTCGGGATTTAGGGCTGGTTAGGGTTCTTATTTTCTTTAATTAACTTAATATATTATACATAAAAGGCTTGGATCTTGTGGGCTTGGGTCGGGCCTTGAGTTGTAGTCTTCAAAATTGATCAAAAAGGCCCCCTAGAATCTTCAAACTTGACACTTTTCTTCCTTAAAACTCATAACCTACAATTAA
The DNA here is from genome assembly GCF_021521415.1 of Bidens hawaiensis. Lineage (NCBI taxonomy): Eukaryota > Viridiplantae > Streptophyta > Magnoliopsida > Asterales > Asteraceae > Bidens > Bidens hawaiensis. Next base: position 215,169 of record NW_027494588.1, read on the forward strand.
TCATCAATCTTTGTTAGATCATGCAAAAACAAGCCATAACTCATATTTTTTATACTATTAAGCAATTAAAACATGATAAAAAGATACGGAAAGTAAGTTACAACACATCACATATCAACCGTGCCCGTTCGACAGTCAATAATAGCATGAGCGGTGTTTAAAAACGGTCGACCCAATATAACATTTTGTTGTTGGGTCGAATCAACCGATGAGTAGCCTAAAACCAAAAATTCAACTGGATAGTAAAATTCTTCAACTTTTACTATCACATCCCGCACAATTCCTCGGGGGAGTTTATGAGACAAATCGGCAAACACAACCGTTGTCTCAACTTTTTTTAAAGGACCAAAATCATATTGGTCGTATAAACCCCCCGGAAGAATACTTACTCCGGCCCCAAGATCTAATAACGCCTTAGACATTTGGAAATCGCCTACTTGAATGTTAATTAAGGGCGTTCCCGGATCTTGAAGCTTAGGAGGAAGATCTCCTTTTAAAACCGCACTTACCCGCTCAGTTAAATCCACTCGTAGAGGCACTTTTTGTTGCCTCTTTTGAGTGCATAGTTCCTTTAAAAACTTAGCATAATGCATAGTTCCTTTAAAAACTTAGCATACGCTGGCACTTGTTTGATTGCCTCAAGTAAAGGTAAATTTACCTTTACTTGTTTAAAAACTTCCCACATTTCTTCTTTTTGAGGACCCCTTCTTGAAATGATATTTTTCTTACCCGGGTCAAGTAAAGCCGAAGGAAATGGAACCACATTTGGTTCTACTTTCTTATTTTCATCGTTTAAATTTGAAGTTTGACCCGGATTTTTTAACGGTTTTTCAAAAGTGACATGTTTAGTGGGTTTATTAATTTCAATTTCATTATCACTTTCGATACCCGTAATATCCTCAACTTCCCCATCAACCACACCCTGTGATAAATCTTTTTTGTATTCTTTACCACTTCTTAAAACACTAACGTGGTTAATAGGAACATTACGAGAAGATTTATGAGAAGGGTTTACCTTAGTGTCGCTTGGTAGCTGACCTTTGTTCTTCTTCAACTCGGACACTTCAGTTGCGAGTTGACCCATTTGTGTGGTCAACGATTGGATGGCTTTATCTCTAACTTCATCCTTTTGCATTCTCACTTCATCAAGTTGATTTCTTCGTTGCATGTCTTGTTGCGTCAACTTCAACATGTCAATAACCTCATTTCCACTTGATGAACTTTGACCCGTTGACCAACTTTGACCGCCACCTCCTTGACCTTGAAACCCTTTACTATTCCCGCCATGAAAATTACTTGGTTATTATATTGTTGGCGAGGAACATAATTGCCTTGATTTCCTTGAAAATTCGGGTTAGATTGAAAATTCGGGTGATTTCTCAACCCGGGGTGGTAGGTGTTGTAGTTCATGTTTTAATTCCTACCACCTCCCCCTTGAAGTGCATTCACCTCTTCCACCGGTGCTTGACCTACCACACACACCTCCGAAGCATGACCCAACTTGTTACAATTTGTATAAACATCAATTACCTGATTAGTGGTTTGTAAATTTCCTTCTTCCACGGCTAGCACTTGGGGTCTACCAATCGCCGGTCTTGCTCTTAGTCCGGTTTGAGCCTTTCTCTTTGATGTAATTGCCATTTGTTCCAAATACGCCCAATCATCTTGTTCATAATTGGAACCAAATGTACCATTAGTGATCGACCGCAAATCCCATTCATCCTCCATACTCAAACCCTCATGAAACGCATTCAATAATTCCCATAAAGTAATACCATGATGAGGACAATTTTTAATCATCATGTTAAACCTCTCGAATGCTTCATGAAACATTTCCCCCAATTGTTGTTGGAAAGTTCTCAAACTTCTTCTCGCATCGTTGGTTTTTTGGGCCGTATAGAATTCTTCCAAAAATCTTTGTTGCATTTCGGCCCAAGTATAAATGGATGCTGAAGGCAAAGTATAAAACCATCTCTTTGCCTTGTGTTCCAACGAAAATTGAAATAGAACCAACTTGACTTCATCCGATGTAAAACCTTAACCACCAATTGTGTTGCAAATGGAGTCATATGCCTCCAAGTGGAAGTAAGGTTCCTCCGTTGCTAGACCCTTATACTTCGGAAGACTTTGAAGGGAATTGGTTCTTACTTCAAATGTCCTCCCTTGTTGATTGTGAGGGTTAACCATCGGAGACGGACTATTATTAATTATGGGTCGGAAATGGGCTTCAATCCCCCTTACCATCTCTCTTGCATGCCTTCTTGGTACCCCCATTGGTACTCTTGGTTGACCCATTTGCTTATAAATGGGCCTTGGCTGCGCAAATTTTTGTTGAAACTGTGGTTGGGGTATTTGCGGTTAGAATTGTTGATCTTGAGGTTGCCCTTGCGGTTGTTGAATAATCGGTGGCGGTTGAACTTGATTAACAACAACCGGTGGTTTTTGTTGAGCTTGTTGTTGAACTGGTGGTTGAGCTTGTTGTTGGACAACCGGCGGTGGTTGTTGTTGATTAAGCTCTTGCAACGGTTCAGGTTGATGCCATTGACCATAACCAAAATTTCTCGGATTTACCCTTTTGCTTCCATCACCTCCCTTGTAGTAACCTTCTACTTCATACCCCCCAAATTCACTGTCAAACCTATATCCGTATCCGTCACCTTGTGTTCTTGAATGTTGCATAAAAGGCTGAGGTTGATATTGGTAACTTGATTCTGATTGTTGAAAAGATGGTTGTTGATGTTGTTGAGATGATGATGATGCACCAAAGTTAGGAAAAAGGTTGGTAATAGGTGGCAATGTGGATGATGTTGCATAGGTGAATTGAGCATTGATGGGTTCAGTTGTGGATGGTGGTTGGAGTTCACTTGATGTTGTAGGTATATTTGTAGTGATCGGTGGAGGTGGATTTGGTGGAGGTGTAGTCGAGATTGTTTGACCTGAAGTGGGAACTGGTGAATCCATGTTGTTGTTTGATGCAGTTGGAGAACCAAGAAGCTTGTTCTCTCTAAGTAAAACACGATTTTGTCGAAACATCAATCTCGGGATCAATAACTAGCGGTGATGATCTGTTTGAGCTTCTAGTATGCATACACATGTAGGTACCTGCACACTAACACAACCAGCGTAAACCGGAAAATAACAAACAAAAACTACTTAAGCTAGCACACGTTGCGCACTACTCCCCGGCAACGACGCCAAAATTTGACGTGAGATCGAAGACTCACTCAAAAATAAACCGAATACAACTAGTTAGATAGCAGTAAGCGGGTATCGAACACTGGGAGTTTGTGAAAAATGCATTATTAAGTAGCAAAGTAATTACTCTATATTAAACTAAGTGCAAAATTAAATTCAATGATTTGGTTGTTTTGTTTTGATTAACAAAAAGAACTAAAGCAATGAACGAGTTTTAAACAATATGAAGAAGTATGCCTTCCCTCGGTTTCAGGTTTCTACAAAAGCCAATATGAATGTTTAACTGAGATGAACGATAATTATATAGTTCGTGATTATGCACAAATTGTGAAAATTGAGGACCAAGTACTTAAATTATAAATGCAAGGTAATCACTCAAATATCAATTAGATTATCTAATCCCGAGTCCCTCTCGATTAATCTCGATTACATACAAAACCAAGAATTGACGGCTTAGAACACGAACTCAATAAACTAACAATTAACAATCAATTCATAACACCATAATAATGATATCAATAACATTAAACTATTATCTAAGAAATTCATAAACATTCAGTTAGCATTCATAAACAAACCTTACAATCCGAGGGAAAACATAAAGAGAATTAGCCACGCATTGTTTGATTCATCACCATATCAATTAGGTTATAGGAATGAATTACAAACATCAACTAATGATCACAATCACCACAATATTGTTCTTGGACTCTAAATTCATCTCTAGGGTATTTTGGAATGGAAGATTATGAAAAGACAAGAGAAAACGACCACAAATAATAAGAAAATCGGCAGTTACGAGTTGTGGACCGTGGCCCACGGTCTCCACCGTGGGTCACGGTGTATCTTGTCTCTTCTGGACCATGGGCCACGGTCTCCACCGTGGGCCACGGTGGGCTTCACGGCCACCGTACCAGCCACGGTACGGTGGCTTCTGTTTGATCTGGAGTTCTGGACCGTGGCCCATGGTGGAGACCGTGGGCCACGGTGAACTTCAACCTCGTCTTCTCATTTTCACTTCTTTTGACCCCTCCCGTGTCTCTGGCTCATTCGGTTGCCTCGGTATACACCAAAATCGCTACGGAACCTCCTTTGAACCTAAATTCACCAACAACACCGTAGTTATCTAATTCCACAAAATAAACCAACTCAAAACATGATTATTACGGTCTTAAATCAGATATGGTCAATCGATGTTAACGTTTTGTACTATGAAGTAATGTTAACTGTGTGTTATCAATTCCCCGTTGGCTGGGTGTCCTTTGTGATGATTATATCTTCTTTTTTTACCATGCTTATGGAGATCATTGGTGCTCTCATTCCCGAAGTGTAAGGGAATGTTATGGTGCCTAGAGATACAGTTTCAGCGCCTCGAGACATGTATGGCACTTGGTTGTCCAACCGGCAAAGGCATGTTGTTGACTAGTAGGTGGGTTTTATAGCCTACCTCTACAAGTCCACCAGTCCATTTTTGCCCTCTAATGGTGAAATTGAGAGAGGGGCTATGGGCTTCTTGAGTGTTGTCATTAGTCCCCTGAAGATCTCTCCCACTATTTTTCCCCAATGGGATTTTTGTTGGAAGTCTTATTCTGACGGCTACTGTTGACAGTGAGGTGTTGTTGGTACCCCTCTAAGGTGGAGCCCTTGCTGGCGGAAGGTTTTTGTGGACTTTCTTCAGGCGGAACCTTTATTGCGTAAGGTTTTTGTGGACCTTACTTAAGCGGAACCTTTATTGGTGGAAGGTTTTTGTGGACCCTCCTTAGGAGGAGCCTTTATTGGCGGAAGGTTTTTACGGACCTTCCTTAGGAGGATCCTTTATTGGCGGTAGGTTTTTGTGGACCTTCTTAAGGGGTAGCCTTTTTCGCGAAATATTGTTGGAGATTATTTGGTAAGTTTCGTGGTTGCATGTGAAGTACCACGCGTCTTTTGGCGGGGAGGTAAGAATTTAATGAATGTCAGGATAAAGGTACGTGAAATGGGACGTGTTTACGACTGTTACATCTTGCAGCAAGTTTTTCCGTCTTTGTCAGGCGCATGGGCGAGAATCCTAGTGGCGCCCCCAATTGTAACACATTTTGATGGTTTGTGTTACGTGGCATGTTTCTATTGGCTTGCCCATCTCGTCTGCCTCAATTTCTTCTTGTCACATTAATTGAGATGGGTATAAAAGGAAGTGTTAGCTTTCCTATTCCTTTCCCATTTCCCTCTCTATCCTATTCATACTATCATTCCTTTTTCTTCCGGCGATCATCCAATTTTATCATCACTCCTGTTCATGTGGATGGCTCTTCCTAGTCGGATAAGGAGAAGGGTACGAAGAAACCCCATACTATGGAATTTGTTGGTTGTTGAGTGGCATGCCCCGACTTCGACGACGTAGTCAAGGACTACTAGATCGATTCTTTGTTTTAGCCGGAGTTACCGGCTCCAGGAAAGACGATATTGGATGCTCCTGACGGAAAAATTTCTGTTTACAAGGAGTATTTAGTACTTGGAAACTTCCGATTGCCAATTACTCTATTCTTGTTGGAGGTTTTAGATGTATTTGGGTTACACCTATCCCAAGTGCATCCTCTTGGAATGGCGCGCCTTCACCAATTCGAGTTTACTTGTCACTGTTTGGGTATAACCCCTTCACCTGACAAGTTGGTGGCGTTTTATAAGTGGCGGAACTCCTAAGGTTGGTACAAACTGTACACCCGGTCGGGCTCAAAACGATTTCTCATGATGCGCCCAAGAGCTTGCATGAATGGAAGAGTGTCTTCTTCTACGTCACCGCGCGTGTGGTTCCTAATGTGATGCACTTTGCAGAGGGCAAGGAGCTTCTGGAGCCTAAACCGGTTTCATATTCTGCGATGGTGCTTTTTGGGATGAGCCGCATATAGGGTGAACCAATGCAGGTGCTCTTCATCCATAATGGTGGTCAAGGTGATTATATAACTTTCATATACTTTGTATATTTTTGGGGTTGCTGATGATTAATATTTCTTGGTAGAGGTGGAAGACCCATTGCTGCTGTTGCAGCTTTCACCTGAGGGTGTGAAGACCCTCTATTGGTGGGCTCTAGGTCCCCGAGAAGAGCCGATCCTAGCCAGGACGGCTCATAACTTTGTTTTTTCCCTTCGTACGGACCAGGCATTGCCGCCTCGGCTGCCTCCACCTCCTAGTTTTGTTAACCCAAGATAAGGTAAGTTATGTTTTTGAAGCGCGAAATTATCAATTGATCCTTGTTTTCAATATACGTCTTTTGTTTTTCAGGTAAACGGTCTCATATTGTTCGTCTTCCCCTTCGTGGGGTGAAGGAGTCACAAGGCGGTGGAAAGATGGCTACCACCTCGAAGGGCATTAAGAAATGGAGGATGATGGCGATGACGACGTCATCGTCTCTGATGTACCATTTGGCCCGCCGCACACTTCCTCTGCTACGGTTCTAGATAAGTCCGGAACCGTTGTGGATACAAATTTGGCACTACATTGCCTTTAGTCTTTCAGATTGGAACTGTTGTGGATACCATGGTGTCCCAAAGTTCGTCGGTTGGGTCCGCCGTGGGTGCCAAGGCGTTCACTGTTCCACGCGACGTGGAGCTCTTTGCGGTACGCGATGATGATGAAGAAGAGGAGGAGGTTCCTCTTTTTAAGAAACCTCGACTTGGTGGGTCCGTCGAGTTAAGTGGTCTGGTTAAGTCTTCAGGTATTTGTTTGATTTCCCAGCCTTTGCTTATATCATGTCTTTCCAGTATTTTTCTTATAAAATTACAGTGCAGGGGGCGGAAGGCACTTCTAGAGAAGAAGGAACAAACTGAAAAGACTTCGCCAAAGGATGTTACTAAGACAGCTGTTAACGCGCTAGTTACTTTGCCTATGACAACGAGTGTGGACGGCTCGTCTGAGGCACAACCTATTCTTCATTTGGTGACTTCGCCAATGATGACAGGGGTGGTTGGCCCATCTGAGGCAGAGACCATTGTGACGTTGGAGCCCTTGACGGCAAAATTGGTTGTCCCGCCTAAGGTCAAGACTTCGGCAGCCATTTTTCAATCTATGAAAGCAACCTTAGACAAGTCGCTTAAGGTTCCATATGAGAAGTCAGCGGGTAAGGCCTCTGGCCCTATGTCTTTTGCCGATTTCATGAAGTCTTCGGAGACGTCACCGCATAAGGTTCTTGTCCTTGACGTGGATGAGCCTATTCAACCGCCTCTTTTTAAAATTGTGGCGATTGTGAGCGTCAAGTTTTTTGACATTGGTGGTAGCAGCGGAGCCCGCGTCGACGGTGGCGCAGGGGAAGTGAACATTAATCCTCGTGACTCCATCGAAGTTGATCAGGCTTATCTTTCTAGATGGAACATCACGCCCGGCAACAATTTCAATATCCGGCAGTTTGCGCCGAGTTTTTGGAGCACGCGTTTCCACCTGGGGAACGTGTTGCTTGCAAGTTCCAACATCATGACGGCTTGGTTTTTTTCGCCATTTATGATACCGTCCAGGGTCTCTTTAGTTTGGCGGAGCTCGTTCGATACAACCGAGCTCTGCATGCTAAGAAAATCGAGGTTGCTGCCTCTATTAGAGAATTGGAGCTTGAAGTGAAGGGTGGTAAGGAGGACGCGTGGAAGGCGGGCCTTGAGGCGAAAAAGCACCCCCATGCTCTGGATGCCTCCCAGGGTAAGGAAAAGCTAGGGAAATCCAAGGCAGATTTGGCGGAGTCTGTCCTAGAGCGCGATGAGCGCTATAGAGAGTTTCAGGCCGCATGTAACAAATCGAATGAAGATCTTGCTGATGCATGTACCCAAACTTATGCAGCGAAGGAGGCCGCCGCCAAGCAAGATAAGGAAAATGTTGACTTGCGCAAGCGGGTCAAAGAGTTAGAGGCAGAGGCGGCGGTCCGGAAAGCGGATGCTGGTAAGCTGGCTTATGCGTATACTTGCAAAGTTGATACCACCAGTCTATAATAATATAGGAGGTATGACTTTAGTGTAACTGTATAAGCCGCCAACAATCATATTCACCAAATGTACTCAAGACTTGTGATTATTTGTATAGTTGGCAGTGGTTTGGGTGACTGGTCAATACGTTCTTGAGTCAAAACGATATTTTTTGGTATGTGATGAAACGCGTTAGATATTTAGTGTCAAAAATTTTGAAAGTGTTGAATACATGTCAAAGAAGGTTAACTTGAGTTATTTCGGGTTGGTTACAAACGGCTCAAAGTTAATATGGGTCATGTTTGACTAAAAAGGGCATTTTGGGTATTTTATAAGATTTTGATATCTTGGTTTTGGGTTCATATGGGTCATGTTTGACTAAAAAGGGCAGTTTGGGTATTTTATAAGATTTTGATATCTTGGTTTTGGGTTCATATGGGTCATGTTTGACTAAAAGGGGCATTTTGGGTAAAAGTTTTTGATATCTTGGTTTTGGGTTCAATGAAGTTGCAGTTGGTTCGGGTCCCAGATTTGAATTACAAGGAAATTTCAAAAAAAGAAAAAGTTAGTGCATATTTTGATTGTAGGTCAAACAATGTTTTAAGTAAAAGATAGGTTTTGGTTAGTGAAGAAACACTAACCGGACCCCGGGCAGATTACTGGTAACCTGGGGGTTGGATAGCTGTTTCCCACGAGGGGTTAGACCCTTGGAAGATGGTTCTTCTGATAACCTGCAAAACAGACACCGTGAGCTCGTCACTGAGAAGGGGGGGGTTCCTCCTTGTGACCACCCTCCGGCGTGAGAATCAGACTAGATTGCTCTTTAAATATAAAAGTATATTAAGAGATTGCTAGAGCAGATATCAGGTATAATATGATGATAATATGATAATGTAATGTGTCGATGATCATACCATTTGGGGTATTTATAGCCGAAGGTAGGTTTCCAAGGAGGTATGGCCGGCTGCAACAGTGTTCCTGTTCATCAACAGTAGCCTACGCACGTGCCCTGCTGGTAGTTGGTGGGTAGGCAGCGGCTGATAGTGACCAGGCCTGCTGTATACTGTTCCCTTTCCACCAACTGCCGGCTACGCACGTGGTATGACAGTAGTTGGTGAGTAGGCAGCGGCTAATAGTGATACAGTACAGGAGCATGCTGCTCGCCATGCTGTATCAGTGAGCTGTCGTATCTCTGATCAGATCTTTCGCCCATACCTCGTCAGGTACAGTAAAAGGTCCTTCAGTATACAGACTGGCTTATTTGGGCGGGAGTATTCCCCCTCCCGCCTCTGTGCGGGATTGCTCCCGGCTTTGCTCATTCCTTCAGGTGACACTGAATGATCGAGAGCTAAGTACCTAGTGCGTGTAGCCATGCTGCGCGGGTGGCCTTCCCTCATGGCTTGTATCCGAGGCTGCGGGAACAGGCGGAATCCTTCACCATGGGAGGCATTTCCTGCGGGAACAGCTTGCGTACTGCGCGTAAGGACGTCACGTCTCTGAGCATGGTTGGTCCTGCGGATCCAGTTGGTTTTTGCGTAGACGTCCCTGTTTAAGGTGAGTCTTGCGGGACCAAATGGGCTCTACTGGGACCTACCTCTTCAAGTCCCCCCAGTCCAATGTTCTTCTCATGCGTGTTTAATAAAGTGAGGTGAACTTTTGGACTTTGAGCAAAGGGTTTTGAAAAGGGTTTTGTAAGGTTTTCCATGGGGATTCTTTCCGCGGAAGTCCTTGTCACTTGCAGAAATGCCCGAGTTTCCTGCTTGGTCTTTGGGTATGATGCGGGTAGGTCTGTAACCTCCTCGCAAGTCAGGAGCATTGAGTCCCAGTTGTATGGATTTTCCATGAGGTTTTGGTAGTTTTGAACATAGTGATCAATTATGTTAAGACCACCAATTCCATCCTGGAGCTTCAAACAACGTAGTTCTCGACGTTCCCGCTATGCGGGGATGTTATTTCCGTTTCCGCTAGCATTGCCCAGAAGATCCTTCTTGGTTTCAATTCCCAGCGGAGCACTAGGTATGTGAAGGGTTTTGCCTTGACACTGTACCTGCGCTCGTCTTACGGTTACTTTACTTCCAAGGTATTCCTGGCGTCAATTCCCTGCGGGTGCTAGGTATGTGGAGGGGTTTGCCTTTACACTGTACCCGCACTCGTCTTGTAGTTACTTGGTTGCCGAAGAATACTTGGCTTCAATTCCCTGCGGGTGCTAGGTATGTGAAGGGTTTTGCCTTAACACTGTACCCGCGGCCGTCTTACGGTTACTTGTTTGCCAAGGTTTATTTGGCTTCAATTCCCTGCGGGTGCTAGGTATGTGAAGGGTTTTGCCTTTACACTGTACCCGCATCCGTCTTACGGTTACTTGTTTGCCAAGGTTTATTTGGCTTCAATTCCCTGCGGGTGCTAGGTATGTGAAGGGTTTTGCCTTTACACTGTACCCGCATCCGTCTTACGGTTACTTGTTTGCCAAGGGGTAAGGGGTATTTTCCCGCTTACCTTTTAATATTTTCAAATTTTTTGAATTTTGAAATTCGAAGAGTTGGTGAAAAGATAAGAACAGTCCAAACCTCTGAAACGTCGTGCGACGGTTTCTTCTGACTGTGTCAGGACGTGCAGGAAGTTATGGTGACGTGACAGAACATGGTCATTCCAGACGCTTTTCCTGGCGCGTGGGCACGATTTTTCGGGCGCGTGGCCTCGAAATTACTGGCACACGTCCTGTCAACAGCTGTTGCCAGCCTGCTTTTTGCCACGTGTCATAGTTTCATTGCACCTTCGATTTCTCTCTCCTCCGCATTAAATTCACCGCATTAATTGCGATTAGTATATAAAGGGGGAGAGGCCTCTTTGTAATCCACACTTTCACCTCTCTTCTTCTTCTTAGTGATTTCCGGCAAATACTCCCCTTTTTCAGGCAAGCATTTTCCCGAAATCACTCTTCTTTCTGCAAAAATGTCTTCTCATGATGCTGAAGCTGTAGCCGACGATAGGAGTACTGCTGGCGAGTGCCAGTGTGCTCTACCTGTCGATCAGTACCAGTACATCGTCAGGAAGTTCATGCTCGAGTCTCTCGAGCCTGAGTTTCCTGAATCCCACCAGACTGTGTACGATGCCCCCAGTGGCAAGATCGGGGTATATGCTGCATTCTTTGTTTATGGGAACCTTAGGTTCCCATTGACAAAGTTTGTGTACCGTGTCCTGGAGAGGCACGGGGTGCACCTGACCGAGGTGCATCCGATGGCGATTGCCAAGGTCCGGCACTTCGAGTGGGTGTGTCGGATTCTGGGTATTGAGCCCTACGTGGACCGCCTGATGACCTTTTATACTTGGAGGTGCGTCCAGGGGTGGTACACCCTGACAACCCGTATTAAGGGTTTGAAGATCTGCGTGACCGAGCGCAGTCTCCGATCGTGGAAGCGGGAGTTCTTCTACATCTCTGCCCGCGCCATCCCCATTGCTATGAAGTTCAAGAAGGGTCAAGCGCTTCCGAGCCTTCACGCTTCCAGCTACCAGGAGGCGGAATGGTTCGCGAAGATATCCCGGGTCCAATCTCCGGTTTACCGGTTTGCGGAGTCCGGGATGGTGCTGCTGGGGATGAGCCGGGTATGGAAGGATGCGTCCCGGTTTCCCATCCTTCTTGAATATGGTTTGAACTCTATTCCTTATGGTATGTCTTGTCTTTCTTGCTGATATTAGTTAATTTTCTAACTGTTTCTTTTTCTTTCAGAGGGGAATAATTTGGAGTCGCTCCTGTTCCCGCGGGAAGCTGACAGTCCCGTGCGGGTGGGCACTCGTGCTCTGGACGACAATGAGTTGCCCATCCTGGAGCAAACGGCGGATAGGTTTGTGGAGGTCTATCCGCCGGGCCAAGAGATCCTGAGCCACCGGCGGCCAGGTAAGGAGATATTCTATCCTGAACCCCTCAATGCTGTACCCGTTGCTGGAAATCCTTACATCCTGTCTTCTTCTGAGGAATCCGCAGATGGTCCTCCCCTTGTGCGGAAGAAGAAGGCTGCTGCCGGCGTGAAGGGGAAGGAGAAGGCCTCCACAGCTGATCCAGTGGTTCTCTCTGACTCGGAGTCAGATAGTGAAGAGGTGGCGGGGAAGCCCGGTGGTGAGGAGACCACTACTCCGGAGGCTACGACCGTTACCTCCGGAGAACCAACGAAGACGACGGTGACCGGTACCAAGAGGCCGGCTCCATCGGGTTCCTCCCCGCCCGTCCGTACGTTCAGGGTCAAGAAAACCCGTAAGTACAATCATAATGTCTGTAGATTTATCGCTATAAATTTATCTAACACTTTCTTCTTTGTGCAGGCGTGGGTGTTGACGCATTCCGGGGTGAAGCGCAGGGGAGTATCCCCCCGCCAATGACGGTAGGCTCGGTCAGCCTTCCTGAGGCGTCGACCCAGGCGCCTGCGCCCGCATCCGCTGGTCCAGTTGCTCATTCCTTTGAGCCAACTGTTCCGGCAGAGATGACGTCACTGCCGGCTGTGAGTGCGATTTTTACAGCATCCTTCACAGAGCCGGCGGTTACTGCTGCTGCTTACAAGGCGGCGACCACGGTGGCGACCACAACGGCGAGCGCGGCGGCTGCCGCCATGCCCGCGCCACCGGCACCGATGGCCGGACCATCAGGTACGCGCAGGGCTTCCCGTCGATTTTTGCCACCTTCCCGTCTGCCTGACCTGTTGGATGGATTTCCTTTAGGTTCAGGTGATGGGTTTGGCGGCTATCGGCCTGTCATTGACCCTACAGGTGCGTAGGGTTCCTTTCTTTTTCCCTTATGTTTTTTATCATCTTTTCCTTACTGCTTTTGTTTCTTTTGCAGTGTCGGATTCCAATGAAGTGTATGTTCCTCGATGGAACATACGCCGAGGAACAACCCTTCGCACACCTGTGGAGTGCGTGGACTGGGCTCGCCACGCTGCTCCTCCGGGTGCGTTGGGGGAAGCCATGGTTAGCTACCAGGAGGGTAGGCTAACTAATGAGCTTCGGGTTCTCCAGGCCCGGATGCAGCCGCGCGTCGAGCTGCTTTGTCGTGAAAACGACAAGTTGAAAGCAGCTCGCGCCAAGGACATATCTGAGGCGCGTGCTCTTCGGGAGGAGAACCAACAGCTGGCGGCAGCTGCCGCCGACAAGGAGAAGGCCTTCAAGGCCCTCGAGGTTGAAGTTCAGGCGCGACTCGAGGCCCGCTCCAAGGCTGCCCAAGCTGTGAATGAACAGCTTCGGCTGGCCAGGGAGACTGCGCGAAACGCAACCGAGAGGGCTGCCAAGGCTGAAGCCGTTGCTGAGCCTTTGCGTGTGGAGAATGAGGAGCTGAAAGGCAAATTAGAGGCTCTCCAACGCGCTCATGATGCCTTGGCAATGGAAGATGCCAAGAAACTCCAGGAAATCCTGGACCAGAGGGGGGTGCTTGACCAGACCCAGCGGAAGCTTAAGGGTGTCGAAGAGGCTGCCGCAAAGGAAGTTTTACTTGCCAACCTTAACAAGAGCGAAGCCGAACGCGCCCATAACGAAGCTCAAGCTGCCCTCCAATGGCTTCTTCGAGAAGCGTTGCCTCAGGTATGTTTAGTTTTATCTTCACGCTTTTCTTTTGTAAGAAAAGGTTCTAATACTTGTGTTTTCTTTGTAGGTTGTGCGTCGGGTCTTTTCAGAGACCTCTTACGATGATGCTATGACCGCAGCCCTCAACGCTTCTCATGAGGATGGGGAAAAGGCCGGCTTCTTGCTTGGTCTAGGGTTTGTTGAGAAAGGCGTCCCGCCTTCCAACTTCCCTTTGTTCAATGTGGATACCGAAGCCATTTATGACCAAGCATTGAACCAATACGCCGCCTTCCCGCATCCAGTGGTGGAGAAGGTGGACGAAGTGGCTGCTGCTGATGATGGGTTAACTGTCCTCAAAGCGTTCCTCGAACCACCCCGTTCTTCTGACGGAGCGGGTCCAAGTGGAAGCGGCCCTGAAGCTTGATCCTGAAGATCCCTTCCCATTGCTAAGATAGACTTGTATAGTTTTTTTTTTTTTTCTTTTAGGCGGGTAGTTACCCGGCCATTCTTGTAATATATTCTTGAAATATTAATCTTTTTGCGTATAAGATTGTTATTTCCTTCTTTGGGTTCCTTGCTTTATAAACTTATGACTTGCATACTTAGTTTAAATTAGCAATTTTCCAAGTGTTTAGAATAAGAACCTTTGAACGTGGTTGATAGTGGGTTAAAGTTTCGCTTCCTCCTTCGTGATTGTGCGGGTAGAACCGTCACTTGCACTTGGTAGGATGGCTAAACTTTAACTTATATCTGACCTGCGTGTAGGTTTTCCTTACCTTTTGAGGATAAGTTAACCTTTGAACGTGGTTGATAATAGGTGTGAAGTTTTGCTTCCTCTTTCGTGATTGTGCGGGTAGAACCGTCACTTGCACTTAGTAGGATGGCAAAACTTTACCCTTATCTGACCTGCGTGTAGGTTTTTCTTACCTTTTGAGGATAAGTTAACCTTTGAACGTGGTTGATAATAGGTGTGAAGTTTTGCTTCCTCTTTCGTGATTGTGCGGGTAGAACCGTCACTTGCACTTAGTAGGATGGCAAAACTTTACCCTTATCTGACCTGCGTGTAGGTTTTTCTTATCCTTTTTTAAGAATTTTGTTTTGAACCGTTCGACGCGCGGTTGTCGATAGGTTAGTGTTCATTTTCCTTTCATGATTCATGCGGATAGACCGGCACTTTCATTTAATGGGATAATTGAATTCTCCTTCAACTGACTCTGCGTGACGGTTTGTCACGTTGCTGGGTTCGTGCGGGTAGGACCGCCTTCCCATGCAATGACGACGTAATTATGCGGTGAAAACCGGCATATTAGTTCAGAAAAGTATAAATGTAAAATCATCAGCTTCGGTGTTCTTAAAGAGAATCATTTCCATTAGAAGTGGCTCTTGGCCTTTTCTTTACAAATTGGAATTGATTTACATGCAGATTGTGTAAATAAGCTCCCTTCCATGTTGGGATGGGAGTGCCATCGAGCCGATACGCACCTGGTTCGGGATCTCGTTCTTTACGCAGCATGTAGTCTCGATTTTGAAGCTGGAATTGATTCGTGTTTTTCCCAGCTGGGGTTCTATACGCACTCGCCTGCTCAGCCTTTATTACGCCACGAGGTGCGCGAGCGTCCCATCTCTGACAAATGCTTCGACCATATCTTTTACATCTATGCATTCTTCAGTGTTGTGGCCCTTTGTCTTGTGAAAGTCACAGTATTTGCTCCGATCAGCATCGTGACGATGTCGGATTATTGGAGGCTTTGGCCATGGGAGCTCTTCAGTGGCGAATATCTCAGTGACGCTTTTGGTGAGTGGCGTCCATCTGGAGTTCCGGTGCGACTGTACATTATCCCTTCCGTCCAACCGATGTTGCAAGCCGGATGAGGTGTCAAAGTTTACCCTTGACTGCCAAATGCCTAGCTTTCGTTTTTTATTTAGTCGGGCGGTGAGGACGTTGTCTTCTCTCGTCCTCTGGGTGTAGAGGTTTGTGCTCTGTGGGAGATCTCTACCCAGTTGCTTCTCTGTTTCCGCATAGCGTTTTGCTGCTGTCATGATGCCATCCCATGTGGATGGCATGCCATCTTTACCCGTTAGGGTGCGGATGAGCTCTGGGTCATGTGCGCCCTGGATGAAGGCAGCGCGAACGAGATCTTCGCTGATATTGCCCAAACTTAGCTTCTTTGAGTTGAAGCGAGTGATGAAGTTTGGCAGAGATTCATCTTCCTCTCGTATGCATTTGAGGATTGTCCATTGCTCCTCGGTATACTTTCGTTGCTGGCTGAAGTGTTGGCTAAACTTCTGTTGGAAGTCTGCCCAGTCGTAGATGTGGTTGACCGGTAGACGATCGAACCATGCTCTAGCAGCCCCCACCAGCGTCATTTGGAACATGTAACACCACGTGGGTTCCGTCCAATTACTGACGGTTGCCCCCGCTATGAACCTGTTCAAATGATCGTCTGGATCAGATATACCGTCATATGTGCCTATGTTAGGCATTTGTTTGGCACTCTTTGGGGCGATTGCTTCAGCAATGTCCCTTGCAAACTTGGACGTTCCTGCATTTGCAACGTTTGGTCTGAACGTTTTAGAGAAGTCCCGTGGACTTCCACCTGTGCTTTTTGGTTTGAAGGCTTGTCCAAAATGCCTTTTCGGTTGGGATTCCGTTTCCTTACGCTTCCCTTTTGCCCTATGGCGAGGGTTCGTGTCGGAGTCGGATTCCTCCGAGTCATCCTCCCAGTATTCGAATTCGTCGGCCTGTTGCACGGAACGCAAGCGTTCGTCCAACTCAGCCTGGAATTCCTTTTGTCGCGCCTCCGCCCATGCCTTAACTTCATCGAGAGTCTGGCGGGGGAGTCTTCGTTTCTCAAACTGGATATCGGTGGATCCCAATAGGTGATCATTTACTGCACTTGCCCCAGCTTTGGTAAGTGGGGTAGTGTTCGTAAAATTTACTTCACTTGCCCCGGCTTCAGTAGCCGGGGTAGTGTTCGTAAAAACTGTGTTGCCGGTGTTCATCCCAGTAGCTGGGGTTGTGGTTACCGGAATTTCTCTAACCATCTTTGTAGAAGTTTGAAAAAACTGGAGAAAAATAAAGTTCTAGCTTTATGCACGGATGGCGCCAATGAAGAAACACTAACCGGACCCCGGGCAGATTACTGGTAACCTGGGGGTTGGATAGCTGTTTCCCACGAGGGGTTAGACCCTTGGAAGATGGTTCTTCTGATAACCTGCAAAACAGACACCGTGAGCTCGTCACTGAGAAGGGGGGGTTCCTCCTTGTGACCACCCTCCGGCGTGAGAATCAGACTAGATTGCTCTTTAAATATAAAAGTATATTAAGAGATTGCTAGAGCAGATATCAGGTATAATATGATGATAATATGATAATGTAATGTGTCGATGATCATACCATTTGGGGTATTTATAGCCGAAGGTAGGTTTCCAAGGAGGTATGGCCGGCTGCAACAGTGTTCCTGTTCATCAACAGTAGCCTACGCACGTGCCCTGCTGGTAGTTGGTGGGTAGGCAGCGGCTGATAGTGACCAGGCCTGCTGTATACTGTTCCCTTTCCACCAACTGCCGGCTACGCACGTGGTATGACAGTAGTTGGTGAGTAGGCAGCGGCTAATAGTGATACAGTACAGGAGCTTGCTGCTCGCCATGCTGTATCAGTGAGCTGTCGTATCTCTGATCAGATCTTTCGCCCATACCTCGTCAGGTACAGTAAAAGGTCCTTCAGTATACAGACTGGCTTATTTGGGCGGGAGTATTCCCCCTCCCGCCTCTGTGCGGGATTGCTCCCGGCTTTGCTCATTCCTTCAGGTGACACTGAATGATCGAGAGCTAAGTACCTAGTGCGTGTAGCCATGCTGCGCGGGTGGCCTTCCCTCATGGCTTGTATCCGAGGCTGCGGGAACAGGCGGAGTCCTTCACCATGGGAGGCATTTCCTGCGGGAACAGCTTGCGTACTGCGCGTAAGGACGTCACGTCTCTGAGCATGGTTGGTCCTGCGGATCCAGTTGGTTTTTGCGTAGACGTCCCTGTTTAAGGTGAGTCTTGCGGGACCAAATGGGCTCTACTGGGACCTACCTCTTCAGTTAGGCAAACTTGAAAAATAAATGATTGCCATTTTCGCTGCAACTGTCTCATTATTTTATTTTAGTTGTACAAACATATTTGGTATTCTCATTGACTATTGTACTCACAGAAAAGTGTGTAATTCTCATACATAACTATAATGACTATTGTATAATCTATTTTCCTAAAATCATGTAATCTCAATTGTCACATATTAATGTAGCCATCTTAATTTTATGGTTATTTTATTTAGGTTTTGGTTTTAAGTTTGGTCATTTACATTAACTTGTATTTTTATTGTTTGGATTAAGTGTAGTATATATTGTGTACCTGGGGGATGAATTCGATCAATGATGCAAACTTGTTATCATGATTTCAATCTTAGTTTCTTGAACAATTGCATGGATTAATCTCTGAATCGTGAATCACTTTCAGATAAACCTATTTGCAGGTTACACGCAATGATTTATCGGATAAGACATAGATTTTCTGTAGTTGGAATTGGATTTTGATG
The DNA here is from genome assembly GCF_021521415.1 of Bidens hawaiensis. Classification (NCBI taxonomy): domain Eukaryota; kingdom Viridiplantae; phylum Streptophyta; class Magnoliopsida; order Asterales; family Asteraceae; genus Bidens; species Bidens hawaiensis. The sequence goes on from NW_027494588.1 coordinate 233,406, forward strand.
ATCCTATGAATGTGATGAAGAACCAGAGAAGAAGTAACCGTCTTCTCTGTTCTGTATATTCGATCGAGAGAAAAAAACACATCTGGGGGATGAAAACACTGATTAATATAATCCAAATCCAATCCCCTATGAGCCCAAATAATTAATTAGAAGCCCATTTATCATTACACTTAAGCCCAAGTATAAAACCAAATAACAAAGCCCAAATAACTTTATTGTTAAACAAGCCCGCACTCCCGCGTCACCTAGCTCGTTTAATCTCTAACGTTATTTCCTCCATCGACAAGTTAATCCAATAACACCAAAATATCCAACAATCCTCCCCTATTTTAGTGATATCCATGATTAGCTTAACCATCATCATAGAAACATAAACGTATGCATAAATGAAAATGTCCTAAGGATTGAATTTTCATCTTAGTAAATTACACGATCAAAATATTCGAATATCGGGGTGTCCTATGGATTGAACCCTTGCTATCCATTTGAATACTTCAAGGCAAAATACACATACGTTTATAAATCCAAATTCCACTCGACACAATATTTTACTAGCCTGTGTCCTAATCCTTCAAAGAATATATCAAATCTCAAGTCCAAAACTTCTTGAAGCGGCTAAACTTCATATTCTCATAGGTAGTTCATTATTCTCGCACCCGCACTGCAATTTATCAATGAACTATTAAGAAGCTATACTTCAAACTACTTTATCTCGCAATCCAAACACAAACCTTGGGATGTTTATGATATTGTGTTCCAATATCTATATGACAAGCTTTCCACATTGAATTCAGCATCTAACGTTGTATTAGATGGGAATTGGGTGTCTTGACATATGATATTAACGTATGGACTTTAAACCCATCCCCATGACTGATATGTTAACGAGATCTCTTCCTAACTCTTTAGTTAGATCATCAGCCAAATTATACTCATATATTACAAACCAACTGATATCACACATTGCATTGTATAATATATAACCGTCTAGACTGTCCATTATACATTTGACATTGTCATCACTATCCCACCTGATAGATTTTGGTGATATCGGTTCGACCACAATGGGATTTTGTAATCACGGTTTCTTAGCCATTCAACAACTTTTATCAATTGTTGCAAATGCTAGAAACTCGAATTCCATTGTTAAATGATAAAAATTCATTCCTTAATTACCTAAGAAATAAAACATTCTCCAAAAGAGAATACACATCCATAGTTAAGTAATTTGTTTACTACTTGCGAGCACTAGGATTACCCACAACATACACTATGTAAGTCTTTGTGCAATCATAGCATACAGCAAATATCCAATTAACTCTGAATATTCTAATTGTGAAATAGAATCACATTGGTTAGACATAAACTTGATATTAGGATCTACATATAGGAGTGCTAACCGAAGAACAGTCAAACTGATTGAATTTCTTCAATACTTTCTCAATATAATGAAATCGAATCATCTATATCATTGTTACTCCCTTTTATTATTATACCTAGGATAACATCCACCTCCCCCAGATCCTTTATATCAAAACTAGAAAATAATAATTTCTTTGTCTAATCAATCACCCAAACCCGAGTAAGATAACAAGGAATCAATCATTTCCTTTAAGATTCTATATTCTTTTCACTCCAAAATAATTCACGTGACCTAACCTGGCATGTCACAATATATACATATAGTCTACCCTACTTTGAAATGATTATGACATACAAACAAATTCAATAACAAATAGAACATTAATATTTAGTTTAAATACTCCAATACATAATTATCCGAATCCAACAAAGATTCCAAGTCGAGAGAAAATAAATTTATCTGACTCAATAACCAGCTTAAAACCATAAATTATTTAAAACAACCTAGACAAGAGGTTCTTTTTAATCCATGAAACATACAACACATAATCCAAAACAAATGTTTTCCACAAGTAAATACAAGTCTTCAACCGGTTCAAATTCTTCAAACCATTTCAGATTCTTGCATATATTACTCGTATGACCCGAGTCTACCCACCATGCAAGCATGTCATCATGTACATATTAGGAATAAGAAATAAACCACAAATAATTCTTCACCCGAATTATTTTATAACCATTAGACTTTTCAAGTCCAATCACAAACTCGAAGATCGAGTTTCATTTATTTCACATACCAAAGGGTTGTCCAACTTGTATACTTCTAATGAGTTAATTATTACCCGGGTCGTGGCCCATTAACTCGATATGTGTTCCATCGTGGCAAATGTTTTAACAATATTTATATTTCATTCAAACTGTAAAATAAATGTTGTTTCTTTGAATCAAATCCAAATTTTGTGTTTTGCAAATAATTAACATGCCCCCAATTATTTATTGAATCAACTACAAAGCTTATACGTTTTGACAAATTTAAAGTAGAGTTGGTAAACGTACCTCTTGGAGCATACGGGTCCTTTTGACCCTCTTGGATTCGCCATGTTAAATAATAAGCTAGACATATCATGATGCGATTCTCCGGTCGCCAATAATTTCAATTGAATAAACACAAGAATTCGAATCAAAACAGAACGCCAAATACCGAGAATAGTATACTGGTTTTCAAGGCAAAACAAAACCATTTATTTTTCTCTACCGACAACAAATGTAAGATACATATTCAATTTAAAATGTTATTCCTCTAACAGTATATATATATATATATATGGGAGGGTTATACTAAAAAAAAAGTAGTTTCCTAGGAAGACAAGGAATAAATCATAGCCATTGGATTATGCTAATCAATGGTTGAGATTTAAAACTACCAAAAACCGACATAGTTTTCTAAAATTGTTCTTTCACCATCATTTGTAATGCCAAATGTCAAAATTTTGTTGGTTCTTACAATTCCTAGGAAACCCCTTATTCTTATTTAAACCCTTTTCTATATATATAAGGATGAGTATCATTACAGAACTGTTAAATTATTTAAGAACTTGAAGGAACCCTTGAGAATTAACGTTTTTATAAAAAAAATTGTATGTTAACGTTCTTTGAGAGTAGTTTTATCATTTTTTATATCTATATCTACAATTACAATTTTGAAAATTAGTTTTTATACATATCTAAGTTTTGTTTTACACCTATGTAAATTTGTTATTACATAAATTTTACATGTATGTAAACTTGTGAATAATATATGTAATCAAAAATTTTATATAAAATATGATAAAACTACTCTTAAATAATGTTAACATATAAAAAAAATTAAAAAATTGTTTAGTTTTTAAGGGTTTCTTAGAGTTCTTAACTATTTTAGAGTTCTTAAATGATACCAACCCTATATATATATATATATATATATATATAGCATGTTGGCATCATATATATAGCATGTTGGCATCGGTGTAATACTGTGTAAATATTGTTCAGACCACTAATTCATTATATTGATGATGTACCATATGTCACCAATGGTACATCATGCAAACCAGTTTCTTCTGCTTCATTTTTTTTTATTATTAAACTTTTCATAAAAATCAAACTGGGTTATGTAACCTATTCTTATCCATTTGTATATGAAATTCAAAATATCAACATTTTAGGCCAATAGAACCGTAGGTTAATTAAACCCACATGACACTTTAAATTCCATAAAACCATGGATATATAAATCCTCGTAACAAGAAACACAAATTCACATAAATAAAATAAAATGTATAGTTAAATACATAAAATGTGAATTTTGTTTATGTTTTGTTTCTTCGAGAGAGCCCAGATTCTAAATTCTTTAAAAGTAAGTGAATTTCAAAATTCCATAGGTTATTCCATATAATTTGTGGGTAAGACTAATCCACATAAAAGTTATCCAAAACATACTCGGTATAGTCTAAAATTCACAAAATCTTATTCAACATTTAATATAGATGTTCGAATAAAATTAGTATTATTAATTAGTTTCTTGATTGCAAATCCATTTTCCAGAATCATATTATCAATTTAATCATAATTCGATTTCCCCTGATAACAGAACTTTCGTACGAGACTAAGTCAAGAACCAGAAATCGATTTGTTAAATTGAAATCGTAAGTTGAAATCAAAACTACCAACCAATTTTGCGAATAAGGGTTTCACCATAATTCACTTGAACCAGACAAATAAGTAGAACCGAAAATTGAATTCAATAACCAAATTAACCCAAATAGGTTTATCTTTGTTGTATATATTGCGTACCTGAAGGATGAATTCGATCAATGATGCAAACCTGTTATCATGATTTCAATCTTAGTTTCTTGAACAATTGCCTGGATTAATCTCTAAATCGTGAATCACTTTCAGATGAACCTATTTGCGGGTTACACGCAATGACTTATCAGATAAGATAGAGATTTTCTGTAGTTGGAATTGGATTTTGATGATCCTATGAATGTGATGAAAAACCAGAGAAGAAGTAACCGTTTTCTCTGTTCTGTATATTCAATAGAGAGAAAAAAACACATCCAGGGGATGAAAACACTGATTAATATAATCCAAATCCAATCCCCTATGAGCCCAAATAATTAATTAGAAGCCCATTTATCATTACACTTAAGCCCAAGTATAAAACCAAATAACAAATCCCAAATAACATTATTGTTAAATAAGCCCGCACTCCCGTGTCACCTAACTCGTTTAATCTCTAACGTTATTTCCTCCATCGACAAGTTAATCCAATAACACTAAAATATCCAACATTAAGCTGTGTGTGGTGTTACGAGTTAATGTTAAGGAGCGGTTTCCGGATTTGGGTTGCGTTAATTCGTTGGTGACGGGTTTGGTGAAGAGTCGGAAAACGGAGTTGGTATGCAAGGTGTATTATAAAATGCTTGAGTTGAAAATTGTTCTGGGCGTATGTTTATACGAATGTGATTAGTGGGTTGTGTAAAGATAGGAAGTTGTTCTAGGCGAAAAGGGTTTTTGGTAAGATGAAGGAGAACGGATGTGAGCCTAGTTTGGTGACGTATAATGTGATTATCGGAGGGTTATGTAGAGGCGGGTGTATAGACGAGGCGTTTGAGCTATACATATGCCACGGTTATAGACGGGTTGTGTAAAGTTAAGAGAATGTTAATATCTATTATCAATATTATCAATAATTAAGTGTTTGGTTGGTTAAATGTCAATTAGTGAGATGTATATTGATGTTAATAGAAACGTGCCAAAATGAACCGAAACATGATGAATTGCAGCAAAACTGGTCAAAAACGCACTGAAACGAGCAATTTTAAATGCTGAAACAAGTTGAAACCTGCCAAAACCTGTTGATTTGTTGTTAAAACTATTGCAACGCACTGTTTAAGTGCTGAAGTGTTGATAAACAAACTGTTTTCTTGCTGAAACGAGCTTAAAACACGTCAAAACTGCTGTTTTTGTTGATAAGTGTGCTGAACTGTGTGAAAACGTGCTGAAACGAGCAGTTTTAAGTGCTGAAACGTGTTTAAAAGTGCTGAAATACACTATTTTTCCACTGAAAGTTGCTGAAACAAGATGTTTAACGTGCTGAAATGTACCGAACTGCTGAAACGAATTGATAAACGTGCTGGAACATGCTATTTATGCACTGAGTTTGCTGAATTTGTTGATAACAAGTTGCGGTTTGCAATCGTTCGAGTTCTAAAGTTGTTAAAAGTTTGTTGGTTGAATAGAGCCGCAAACGAGTCTAAACGAAGAAAAACCTGACATTGTTGTATTACAAAACCATAGATGACGTATGGTAACGGATTAATGGACACCACCAAAGGCACATTAATATTATTTTAGGAGCTGTAAGGACCAAATAAGAAATGAATAATTTTAGTTTTTTTGCTTTGCATATCGTATGCAAGTTCGAACCATGTATTACATTTCGAGTTTTAGGAAACTTTATGATATCTAATATTTTTCTTTTCTTATTACTGTTACACTGTAGTTTGCAGTTTTCGCGTGATTAGTATTGATTCTTCCCCAATACTATGTATAAAAAATGCTCTTAGTAATTGTGATTTAAAAATTGATAAACTTAAAATAAGTGCATGTTGGGTAGTGGTTGTTATATTCAGTTTCCTCACATATTTTCAGCCATATTTTGTTTGTTTTCGTTTCTTTGTTTATGTTCATTTAATTATGTGTTGTTTATGTTCATTAACACATTGGACAAACATATATTCTATTTAGGCCCATCTATGGGTTCTGATTTGCTATTGAATCTAATTTATAAGGTATAATTTGATGTGAACCGACAATTGCAATTCAATTTATGAGCCATTGAAAATAGATTTGAAGTTCTCTATAAAGATCTAATATTAAAAATGAAGGTGAATGTGCCGAAGCTGCTGAAACATGCTAAAGTGTTGTTTAACATGATGAAACGTGTTGGACTACTGATAAGCAATCTGATTAAGTGCTACAACGTGCTTAAACTTGGCTTATTCCAAGTTTTAAGGGGTTGATGGTCACAGAGCTTTCGTGCAGTGCATGAAGGGGCTTATTCCAAGTTTTAACCTCAGGAAGACCTTAAGAATAATCGCCACCTCTTCCAACTCTTTACGTGACACCAATATTTTATGTTAATAAACGAATGATAAAGCATGTGATTAAGTACAAAAACTATACGTATATTTAATAAGACAAATATTTGTTTACATGTTTGTTCATTTAAAAATGGATGTGTAAGGCCCCGTTACCGGTAGCCCTACATTTGGATTTACTCATAAACGCAGTTCTAAATATCAGAGTTAATAAAAACTTTACGCGGAATATAACTTTCAACCATAACATATTGCAAAACTGTCAAATCTTGTCTTAACAAACATTCAAATTTATTTAAACATAAAACATAGTCTTTTAAAACATCATGACATTTTCTTGAGATGCCAGTATCTTCGATTCTATGCCATGTGTCTTCAGTCATGCGAGCTGCTTCAACCTATTTGCCTGCGTGCATACTAAAAGTCAGCTACGCTGAGTGAGTTCTAGTTAATCACATAACTTACTTTACATACACATATATGTGCCCGAAGGTACGCATTACATACTTAACATGTCCATCATTCATCATACACAATCATAACTAGCCTTACGTTATAAAGAGCATCCGCCCTACATACCTCGGATATTATTAGGGTCCGGTACCCTCCATCCTCGGATATTATTAGGGTCCGGTACCCTTCATCCTCGGATATTATTAGGGTCCGGTACCCTTCATCCTCGGATATTATTAGGGTCCGGTACCCTTCATCCTCGGATATTATTAGGGTCCGGTCTCCTTCCTTCCATACCTCTTTAACATACTTTCTATATACATAATCGTAAGTTTCGCACATACATACATCATTCATTCTTCATCTTACAACATACATATAACATCAACCATTTCCTGGCAGTACATGCAATTCCGAAGATCGTTCATGTTCTGGCAAGAAACCATTCATACATTTCACATAATACATATATGGCATACACTTATCACTTAGGATAAGTGTATTAACTAATCACATCGAGTATGCACACATCCCCGAAAACATAACAAGGAATGGGGCTAGAAACTCACCCGAAGTCGGTTACGTTCAACGTTAATTGTTACTCCCTTCTTCAGTTGGGCACGGCTAACTGTATAATAATTACATGCATCAATTAACTATCACTACTCATCTCGCGTTTCTAATCTAATTATTACCCTCAACGAACGGGGTCCGGGGGCAGCGCCCCTGGCAGCGGGGTCTAGGGGCGGCAGCCCCTAGCAGGGTCCAAGGGGCAGAGCCCCTGGCTGGGGTCGAGCTGCCAGGTCAGCTTGGAAAAGTTTTATTTCCATTAACTGTCGTAACACATTTTCCATTATAATTTTGAATCATTATTAAATTTGCTAACTTAAAATTTCAAGGGCTTATTTGTAATTAAACCATTCTTTTATAAGTCCAGGGACCATTATGTAATTCTGTTAAACTTCCAGTTCGTTACTTATCCTTAATGAATTGACTTGTCATGACGTTCTGGTTCTTTGTAACGAATTGAACCCTCTAACGAACTGGACCCTTAACGAATCAGTCCATAGCGAACCAGTCTATGCAACGAATTGGACCTTCCAATTTGTTATCTTTTAACTATAGCGAATCAAGGGTAGTTCGCTATCTTATCTCCTTAACGAACTGAAGCTAGTTCGTTATATTCCCTTAGACGAATCAGCTAGCGAATTACTTCTAATTCGTTAGTTACCCCTTAGCGAACTAGGGTTAGTTCAGTGAATGTCAGAACATTCCCTAACACCTCTAACCTCGTATTAACTTTTCCGGCGCCGTCATCGCCGAAAAACCGCGTTTTCGCCGGAAAAACAAGATCTCACTCGTTCTTCCACCGTTTTCATCGTTTTTCGTCCCGTTCGATCCAGATCTAAGCTAGGGTGATCCCTAAGCTTATCTTAGGTCCGGTTTATACCCGATTCCATCCGGATCTCGTGACTTAAACGGTTTAACGGTGTCGGCTCGTTGTTTCGCGATTATATCTAACGAGTTTTAGTAAATAAAACATCGTACTAGTATTACCTCGGTTCGGGATCGTTTTCCCTCTTGGTTTCTGCTAGAGAGAAAAGAGAGAACTAGAGAGAAGCTTAAGTGTGTGTTTTGGGTGGTGTATGGAATATGTGTGAATGAGGATTAAATGGGTGATTAATGGTTTATATATTTAGGGATCATGGGCTCAAGCCCATGGACTCTCCTTCTTTCTTTCATAACCCAAGTCCATAACCCATACCCATTTACCCAACACTAGCCCAACTCATATTCTATTTATCTAAACCGATAACGACCCACTATAAAATAAACGAAATTTATTTTATTATTATAACCGAAAGTAGGATCTTACATGTTTGTTCATTTAAAAATGGATGTGTACGTGTTCATTTATGTTTGTTTGTTAAAAATCTAAAAAAACTACCATTTGCAATTGAAATAGCTCAAACATTAAAATATAATGAACATTACAAACTAATTATACCAAATCAAAACGAAATAAAACAAGTCACTACAAGAAATAAAATAGCAAAATGATTAAAAACAAAGACCTAAATAAACCCCTGATCTTTATGTTTGAATATATATTTTTTTTTACTGTAATTATATTATCACAGTGATGGACGTAGACAATCAGCTCGTCCTATTAAAGCAAAAAATTTGAATGAATCAAAATTGCTACTACGTGTGTTTCAACCGATAAGCCTTTTTCCATTAGCTTTATGTTAGTGACAATACTTGAATTTTTCCCCTTAAAAATGGTTTAAATATATTTTTTTATCATTTAAATAAAAAACATTTTTATATTTTTTTAAAACTTTTGTACATGTTCGTTCGTTTATTATATGAACGAACATAAACAACTCTTTCGCTGAACGGTTCACGGGCAGTTCACTGAACGTTATGTTTGTTTACAAGTGCCTATATGTAGATGATGTTTATAAAATATTAATTAGATATGTTTGTTGCGTTTGTCTAGAAAGTTAACGAACACGACTACACTAACGAATATGCCCAATCTCATTTATTTACGAACGAACACGAACAAGAATTTCGGTATGTTATGTGTTTGTGAACTGTTCGTTTGTCCAATAAAAGCTTATCGAACGAACAGCAACAAGTCTTCGTTGGTTCAGTTTGTTAAAGGTCATTTTTTTCAATTATGTTCGTGAGACTCCGATAACATAAAACGTACTTGATAATTACAGTTAAAAGATCCTTCTTGTAGTCTTTGTAATTGAGAGTCAATTTGTTAGTTAAACAAGTTGGATTGACTTTATATGCACACCAGACTACCAGTTATGAACTATATGCACTAACAACCAACTCAGCTGGACTCAATGTCATACTAAAGAAACAACATATATTCTTTGAACTTCGATTAATTATATATCATCACAGGGCGGTGTTAATACTTTGGTTGTGAACTATGGTGTAACAACTCGGACTTTCAAAAACTATATCTTTAATAAAACCCGACCCATTTCGATGTTCGGAAAATTTTACTGCATTTATCGAGAAAATTAATTATTATTTAATTAATTATATATTATAAACTATAACTTTCTTAATTTGGCAAAAATAACCCAAAATAAAACCTTTTATCCATTTTGTTACCATTCTCAAACACTAGGGACTTAAACTGTAAATTATGTTATAATCTGGATATTCATTACCCAAACCCAAACCCATATTTGATTACGCGACCCGAATTCAAATATGTTATCTTAACCACAATCTTCGTTCTTTTTGTTTCTTTTGATCTCGTGTATATCAAATCTACAACCTAATAAACGATATAAACGTGTTGAATAATTTCAAATCGTTCATCTATTATCCCGTTTTTGAATTTCAAACGAACTATAAACCCTAATAACTAATTACTATATAAATGCGCGTGTTTGCTGCAATCGATTCATCTTTTAGCATTCGCAACTCGTCGCCGTTCATAGCCCCATAATTAATTATTACATAGTTTTGATCTCGATAGCTTTCTGAGGTGATCTTCGGCCGACAACTTCTGTGACCCGTTCACCCTCAATCATAACGTACTAAGGTAATTAATTTATATGATTATGATCGCATTAACGTGATTAACGAAAGCCCTAAGGCTGGAATGATTAAAACTAACAGACTTGATTGATTGTAAATCCTAGGGTTCCTAATTAAATCTGTTAACATCTGTGTTTGTATATAATAAATCAAAACTAGTTTTGTTTGCACCTCATATGTAGCCAGTTGGTTAAGCATTGAATTGTGGGGGCGGAGGTCGCGGGTTTGACCCCCTGCCACCTCGGTTTTTTAGTAATTTTTGTTTATTTTTCTTTTAAAACACTTTATAACACTATATTAGTAATAATAATTACTATTTAAAGCCATTTTAATGAAAACCAACTTTATAATACTTGCTTTCTCGCGTTGTAGTTCGTATATATACGTATATGTAAGCATATAAGTATATATATGTGTGTGTGTGTATACATATATATATATAACTTAAAAGCTATTTTGATATATACTTATAAACATATTTATAAAACTAAAAATAATAGTTACATAGATATGTTTTCTTTTTATAACTAAACTAATTATTTTAAATACTAAATCCTGATATATAATATTATTATAATATAATATTAACTTAATAATGGTTATCGAGTTTTCGTGAATCTATATAGTTCATATACTTAGCATATCCGTACTTCTATTTGCTCCTTTTAGGCTTTATTATTGTCAACGTGTGATTTCCCGCATTCTTATTATCTCAATCACCTTTGTTCGTCTATCGAGGTGAGTTATACATTCCCCTATTTTACCACTTTCAATGTTTTTGAGACATATGCGTAAATTATATTTCTCATATATACTTATACACAAAACTGCAACTGTTGTCTTATGTGCTAACGAATTTTGTACCACACTTGTTATGTGCTTATTTGCTTTACGTGAACTGCATTCGGAGAGGTCCAACATAATCTCAGAATAGTATGATCATACGCCAGTCGTTATAGCTTTGTGCTTCTCGACATCTCATTTATACTTGCTCATTTGGTTAATTTGTTATTCTCATATGACTTGTTGTACTACTTAGTTTTATATGTACTATGTACATTTAAACTGGTGTGTTGCTCACTCAACCTTGTATTGACAAATCTACTTTATTTTCAACGCATATGCAAGTCATCGTGTGATGTGAAGTTAGTTCAAGTTTGGAAGATCACTTAAGGAATAATATTAGAGGAATTAAATGAGACAATTGCTTATGGTTTTCGTTTGATTAATGCACTAATTGTTTTGTTGGGATATTTTAATGAATATTTGAATTTATTAAATGAGATTGAAATTTATAATATGCATGATAGTACCTCGAGAGCTGTAGCAATCATTTCATGCCCCGACATTTCCGTCGTAGGTTGGGGTGTGACATATGGTTTTGCTGGCGCATGACCCTATCCCTGACAACTAAAAGTTGTAAGTATGCATATGTTTATATTTCTATATCAGTGTTGTTTCATAAAATCATCTGCATTATGTAACTTCTTATTACTCCAGCCTGCAAAGTGGTCCTTCAACTCCCACACCATGCTAAAGTTCAGTGAGTTGGCAAAATGCTTAGATTTCGGTTAACATATACTTTTAAAAGCTAAATATCTTATTTTTATTACACTGATCATTTAAATCTAAACATTGCTTATAGAAGCAACTAAGTGCAATCAATTATCAATGGTCTAACGTCGAAGGTCAAAGTGTGCTAGCTCATCAAATATCAAGAAACTAAAACTAAGTGATCTAGCAAACTTGCAGATATCATCTAAGTATGATTTTTTTGTCTTTTGATGACTCCAGAGGTGTTCTTGCTTTCTTTATTACAAAAAAGTTACAAACTTTGTGATTAATTTCAGTAATTACACTTAACACAATGCAATGAATGCGAGTGATGAGAATAATTTAATTAACTTACTAAAGAGACGCCGTGGTGCCATTTCTTCTGAAAATCGTTATAAAAGGTTATCAACAATTTACTATACCCTTAATCTGCATTTATGTTATTAATTTAATCCCAAATTAGTGACTGCTTTAGGAAGCAAAGATTACTATAGTAACCTCCTAAAGTTATCAAGTTGATTTGCCCGTTTGTCAAAAAAAATACTAATTTTATATGATACTAAAAGCTTATGTTGACAAATGAACAAGTACATTTTTAAATCTTTGTTTTTAGTTAAAAAACAAAGATTCTAAAACTACCAATTTGGTTCATCCTACTAATAAAGATAGAATTTTATGATAACCAATGATTATGTTGAATTCCAGGTATGGTCGGGGCTGGGTGGCATAGTGTTTGGAACAGGTTGACTCATAAAGTTTTGATTTTGGCAATATCGATAGTTGATAAAGTACGATATTTCTTTTCTTAAAAGCAATGTCATTAGATGACAAGGTACGATATTATTATTTTTACCATTTATAACAAAGTAGGCAATTGATTAATTCATTTTCTGGTCTCATTCACATTTATAATATAATATATTTCTCTTATGGTGGAGCCATTTTTGTTCGTGTGAAAACATGTTATAAACAAACTGAGTTCGAGCCGTTTAAAAGGAGTGTCAATTTTTATTCGGGTTAAAACGTGTTATAAGCAAAATGTTTTTGAGTTATCGGGGTTGTACAAACTGGTAAAATATGTTAATCGAGTTGGTGGGTTGTAAACAAATTTGGTTGGACGGGTCTTAAATGGGTTAGTGGGTAACCCTTTTAATCGAGCAGAGTTAAACGAGTTAGCCCTTTTAGATAAACAGGTTAAACAGTCAGGGCGATCTGTTTAGTTAGATAGGTTGACCAACTAACCTATTTTCGGCTCGTTAACACAATTTTTAACCCACCATCAATCTAACACGTTTAAGCAAAGATTACTATAGTACCCTTTCAAAGTTACCAAGTTGGTTTGTGGATTTGTCCTTACAAAAATATTAAGTTTATACCATAATAAAATCTTATGATAATAAGATATGAGTTCATTTTTGAATATATGGTTTTAGCTAAGAAACTAAGATTACTATGGTACCCTTCTAAGTTCTAATACTACTAATTTGATTTGTCCTCATAATAAAGATGGGATTTAATGATAACTAATGCTTATGTTGACATTGTATGAAAAATTATCTTTTTCCATTTTTTTTATTTTATTTTTTTGTATGAATTGCATGTCAGGTCGGGCTGGTTGGCATAGCGTTTGGAACGGGTCAACTCGGAAAGAGTAAATTTTGGTAATGTCATCAGGTGACAGGTGACAATGTACAATATTTGTTTTCGTGAATATTTTAAGTGATGTTTTATGGTTTTTGGATGCATGAACTGCATGTTTGTTAGCATTTTATGATAGATAAGGATCAAATGACTTTCTATGTTTCTTAAAGACCAATCACCAAATTTCAGGATGTTTGCACTCAATGTCTGTAACTTGCTGGTTGATTACTTTAATTTGTCAACTTTTTTTTTTGCAAGATTAGGAGGCTACTAATACATTCAAAGGAGGTTTAGGAACGTAGAGCAATAAATAAGAAATGCGAAGCAACCTTTTTGAGGAGGTGAATAAAGTTGTGGGTTTGATTGTTCGTGAGTGTGATAAAGTTGTATGGAAGTGTGATGTTCTATGAAGCACAAAATTATATACTAAACAAAAAAATGATGGATCATACTAAATTAATACATCCATGTGCCCATTCAAGGTGGCACATTAACCAAATATACATTCACTATTATCAAACAAAGCTAACAACTAACCAAAAACATAAATAAATATACCCTTAAAAACAAATTTTATATGATTCATTACGAAAAATATAAATCCCACATAATCACAAAACATAACAAATCAATAAAAACATACATCAGAATATATTAAGAAAAACTAAAGTAACCAAACAAGGAACCAAAGAATTAAGGAAAATTGGATTTTAATAATCTCAACTTTGAAAATAGTTGTCACTGGTCTCAAATTTTATACTATTTGTTTTCATTGGACCTCTGTTAAAAAAATTTAATGACGTTAAGTTTTTTCCAAATTTCAAATTGATGTTTTAAGACTTTTGATCGGAATGAGAATACGAATCGATTGATGTAAAATTTAACTCGAAACGGCGCTTCAAACAACTTGTTTTTTGTTAATTAAAAGTTTTAACACCGGAATTGGAGCATCCTTTAGTCATTTCTTTAGTCGTTTGGACCACCGTTTGGGGTAACTTTTACATCAATCGACTTGTATTCTCATTCCGATCAAAAGCCAAAAAATATTAGTTTGAAATTTGAAAAAAAAAACTTGACGTCAACGGGGTCCAATGAAAACAAATAGTGTGAAAGTTGGGACCACTGACAACTATTTTCAAAGTTTAGACTATTATCGGCCAACAGCATTAAGTTATGATTATTAAAATCCAATTTGCCAATAATTAAAAAATCTAGTGAGAGTTCAACTCGTAAAAATCATTCTTCTTCTAAGGCTAAAATCCTAGATGAAGAACCGCAAACATTTCACATAAGGCTAAAATCCTAGAAGAAGAAACTGCAAACATTTCACATATAAATGAAGATGACTATGCTCTCTGTCTTGGTGAGGATTGGAATGTAGCTAAGAGATTGATCAGCAGACATCAGGTTGATTTTGGACAAGAAGCAAAGCTTCTCGAGGAAGCAAACAAATCAGTTTCCAAGAAGAAGACCAGGCCTTTCGTTTACGGGTTAGTTTTAGATTATATAAAGTTATAAACTAAGCATTAGTACTATTATAACCGGATAAGATGACAGTTAACAACAGTCTCATTGATGATTGTTTGGTAGTTATAACCGGTGCCAAAAATAACCGTCATTTAAGCTTGTTCTAGATTTGTATATATAGGTGATTCCCGACAATACTATGGGCACCAGTATTAGTCAAAGATTCTGATTAATATACATCAAGGATCTTACTCGTGATCCTTGATATTCGTTTGATCATTTTCAAATCACATTTACTCATGGCTTCTTCATCCTTGAACACCAGGCCCACGGCCCCATATAAAGCTCGGCCGCTGTCTCACTCTGACGGGGCCAGAAATTTTTTAAGAAAAAATTATATGTGTAAAGAAAGAAATGTTTATGTATGTGTCTGGGTTTATATAAAGGGCCTAAAATTTAGTCGGTCCAAATAAAAACAATATAATGGATTTGAGTCTTCTAAGTTTTAGTAGTACAGTGATAAATTGGGCTACCAATTTGTTTAATTAATAATCGGGCCTAAGTACTGGATGAATGAACCGGCCCAATTTTCGTTATCCATGATGGTAATCGGAAATTCAAGAGTCACGAGGGTCGAGGAGCACTCGTCTTTAAAAAAAATTACAAGGCTCAATTTTCATACTCGTCTTGGAAACTTTAAATCTTGTAGACGGAGCAGTTAAACACGTAACTAGTAATACTAATATGACCGATCGATCATACAGGTTAAATTGATTTTACTGTTGACATGTTTTCAAAATTCATATACAATCGTCACTGTAGTGTCACAGATAATTGATTTACTGTATAAACTCCATGCAGTCATGCATTGGATGTAATTATCTATATCTATATTACATTATAGACAACTTTTGTCTCCCTCAATTCTCTCTCATAAGACGCCCTAACATTCAATGTCTCCAGCGTATTCTTAATATTTTCCGGCGAATTCAATTCAACGCCGACTGTTGGCACTAATTTCATCAATTGAAACGTTAAATCAATTGAAGACGTATCTTCAATTATCGTTCCCCCTTACAAATATAACCACAGCTCCTTCAATAACCAGGGCTCCTTCTATGCCCACAACCGATAAATGATTGAAGGTAATCTTACGTTTCATACAACCGATTGTTAGGGTTATTTGAAATTAGTATGTAATCTATGTTTATTTGCTCATGTTTCAGAAGATTGTATTTGCCAACCTTCAATTGCAATCAAGCTATGGTGGAATCCTAATCAATTCCTTTTAATTCATGTTTGTTTGTTTATTTAGGTGTATGGTTTAGGGTTACTATCATCAACAATTTAGATTCTCTGTTGCAACTTTTTTGGCGTGTCCGGCTTAACTGCAGGTTCTTTCTTCGACCTTTTCTTCGCTTGTTGTTTTGTGTTTTTTGGATGTTTATATTGTAATCTTCACTTAGGTTTCTACAGATTGTCGTTTTCGGTCGGGTCACAGCCTTGGTTAATGATTTAAATAAGGTACCATTGATGCTAACCTACCTTTTTTTGGGTGTCATGTTGATATACTATATTAAATTCTGGTTTTGGATGATAGTTTTTGGGTTTCAGTTGTTTATATGTAGTGGTGTTATGCTGATTTGAGAATAACTAAACAAAAAGTGTTATATTTGTCAATACTGAAGCTGGTGAAGGTGAAGATGGGCGTATGAAATTTGCAATTGGCATTGGGACACTTCTTCAGGTCATAATATTGTTCACGCTACTTTTATTATTTTATAAATTCATAATGTTTGTTCATATAATAATAATATGCTTTGATAATAAGAAGAATGCTCACTAACAGAATGACACATTTGTTCATGTTCGTCAATTTGTTAAATAAACTAACTTCTCGCTGAACATTCAATTATTTTATAGACCTAAGTCTAACCCATATGTTATTATTGTTATTATTATTCTGTTTACACTTACTTTTCTAGACCATTTGAAGAAAAACATAGACGTTATTTTGATTTTCAAAGGAGAACTGGTGATTTACCTGCTCAAAAGGAGGTTAGTTTGTTACTCTTTACAAATTGTTGTTATATTTTAACTTTTTAATCATAACATCATCATGTTGCTTTTTTATATTTTTCTAAAGAGCACCTTTGACTTAAACATATGACAGGGTGAAGAGGTTGACTATATAGGTGCACTTCACCGTGATGGCTCGGTTCTCATGTCTGTTACTCTGGATCAACTAAAGGTTAGTTATCCTTTTTAAAAATGTTAATTTGTTTTAATCATAATATCATATATATTCTTTATAAATCCTTATTTTATCCGGTCACCCGAGCTTTTTTATAAATCATTAGCTGCAAAACTTGTGCTCGGTATGCCATTTAAGGTCAGTTCAAGTTTACTCTCTGTTACATTTATTTATAAAATCTTATCAATATTTGTTAGCTCAGAATATTTGGTGTTTTCTTTATTTAGGATCTTACGGTCAATGCCGATTTTGGATATGTCGGTCGTGCTCCCGGAAAGATTGATCTTTATGCTGGAAAGGTACGCAACTACTGTATTGTATTTTAACAATTCAGTTGTTTTACAATGATGAAACTAAAAAGATGAAACTGAAACTAAACCAACAACAAAACGAACTGAAACTAAACCAAAAACCAAAACAATCAAAATCAAAATTGAAACCGATAGAAATATGAAACCGGAAAAACGAAACTTGAACTGAAACAAAACCGAATACGTTGAAACCAAACTTAAATGAAACTAAAAGACTTAAAGCAAACTCAAACCAAAAACCGAATAAACTGTAACTGGACAGAAACAAAACAAAAAACCTGAATCCAACACCCAAAAAACTGACAATAAATCTGGTATGTTGATATTATATTACTAGCGGGATTTGGTTGTATGTTGATATTATATTACTAGCCTGGTGGTATGGAAAGCATGTCTAATTTCCCTAAATATATTGCAAAAGCAAGGTAAAGATCTTTTCATTCTTCTGTTTGTTTAAAATTAAGGGTTCTTGAAACTTATAAATAAGTAAATAGCCATCATTTTGCCTGTCTCAAGATGAAAACCCTCAATAATTGATAACAAAGCTGATGACTTGGCAAAGGTGACATGTCCTAAGCTAATCTACACCATTCAAAGTCAAGTTTATAAAAATCATTTAATGTCTTTTTTTTTTGAAAAAAAAAAATTGATGCTGCAAAAGCTTCTCTGATATGTGTTGGCATAGGTTAGTTGCTTTTATTGAGGGCGAAATGGAACAATTTTAAGATTTGTGAAAAGGAGACAGCGAAAAGCTTTCTCTAACGAAGGCAACCATGCTGTGATTTTGACAACTCTCAACAACCAAATAGCTGCACCAACAGGTCCACAGACTACAAGCATTTCTTAAGTTTTAAATAGCGCTTAAAAAACTCACGGCTAGCTTGAAATTGGATTGTTTGTAAACGAGACAAGCCGACTCCCTTTGTAACCAGTCCAAGGGTTTGTAAAGGAGGAAGTCAACAGTTGACCTGCAAAAAAAGATGGCATGTTCAAGGGTTTGTAAACAGTCCAAGGGTGGCATGTTCAGGACCTGCAAGAAAGGAGGAAAGTCAACAGTTGACCAAGAATCTAAAAAGCGTCGAAATGGTAAAACAGGTAGTTAAGTTGATTTTAGACTACACATTTAATTTCAAGGTATAAGAGAACCTTTGATCACCGATAGCTTTTAATGGGACTATATATCCCTTGACATCTTATAAGCCTACTTGACTACTTACTTATGATCTCTTAAACTTTTTTTTTATACTATGTAATGGCAAAAGATATTATTGTATTGTTTACTTATGTTATAGTTAAGTTAGTTTTTTGTTCATTTTGTTTGCCTTCGTTTTGTTTTAGATATTCTGCCTTTTCTTTCATTAGATTTGTTTATAAAATGTTTTAATAATTAAAAGTTAGTCAAGTGTATGCTTACCTTGCAAATTCTCTGGTGTTGATGTTAAAGACTTATTACCCTCTTTGTTTCGTTATTCACTCTTTGTTTCGTTATTCTTATTTTTACTTAGCCTACACTAGCATGTGTTGCATTAACCTATAGCAAACTACCATACTATCACAAACTGTAACGACACCATCAAATTTATGTCGCGCCTTTGTCGGGAACCTTACTCATACCGACCTAATCCTCGTGGTGTCCCGCTGCAACGCGCTGACACATCTACTAGTGTATATTAATTCACTTGGAAATTTTCTCTCTTTACAGGAATTAGGTGAGGTTTGAATTAGTTTTTTTTTATAGGTTTGGCTTTGTTAGAAATATACATTTTAAGCCATAAACTGTGAATCATACATAACGAACATTGAAGAAAACGCATCCCACTGTTCTTTCCGTAACTATAAACTAAATGCAAAAGTTCACCTAATTTGAATGATATCTAGTTGTTTATAACTTTCTATAAGCTGAGATATAAAGTTTTTGTGCCTTTATTGTAGGAGTTCATATTAGGGGTGTTCATCATATCAAATAATGAATTATTCGGCTTATTCAGCTCGGAATTTTCAAATTAGAAAATTTTGGGACCCCATTCGGTTTGAGCCAATCATAATTAGAGATATTGCAATCCGATCTAAATCTATCTGAATTTAATTTGGACCGTATTTGGATAGATCCAAGTGATCTGATTAAGCTAGATAACAGTTTTTTTTTTTATAATTTTTGGTTCCTGTTTCTTAACTTTCGGCTCCTAACATTAATTTTACTAGTTTAAAATCACAACAAACATTATGCAAAACCGGAAAATACTAAGCAGTCTTGAAAACAAATTCAAGTTCAAACTTCAAAAAACAAAGTCTAAATAAATCCATCATAATTCGTAAAAATTTAAAAAAAAACACAACCTTCATGATCCAACAAGCACACCAACATGCTCCTTATCCCCTCAAGCAAACCAACATGCTCCTTATCCCCTCGATCTATAGATTTCTCATCTCTACAAAAAGAAAAATAAGAACAAATAAATAGACAAACAGGTGTGAAATTTTCAATGGGCCGTGTCATATCCTACTAAAAACATGTTATACACTTATTCGGGTTAAACAGAATGATCCGCATTTTTAAATTTTCAAATACGAATCCGAGCCGAACATCCAAATAACTAATTTCGATTCGGATCGATCATACTATCCGAATAAAAATTCGGATCAGTTTATTTCAGTTTCGGTTGTTGTTCAAATTTTCAGTTTTCTTGAACGCCCCTAGATAAAATGTTAATAATTTTGGCTAAAGAAACATGTAAAAATGTTCAGTGTGTAAAACATGCTGAAAACCACCCAAAGTATGCAAGTAAAGCCTCCTTAACCATAGTATAAAAATCTTGAAAAGCTATATGAAATAATCAATACATTAATTATTATTAATACCATAATATTGTGACACTAGTTATCTAAAATTTGGAATAGGTTTTATATTTATTGGTTTGGAGACTAGATCAAAGCAAAGGCCAAAGGAAGACATTGTTAATGTTGCCCTAACAGAGACTACAACTCATTGGCTAACTACAATTTCAATGACCTCTTAAACATAAATTAGCCAAATTCCTTTTAAGCTAGATGAATAGCGACCTATCAAACCTCTTTCCTTAGCTCTTCAGCCTGTTGTTTGAAAGATAATAAAGCAACGATGCTAACATGTAGACGACTTACCCTGTTTAGA
Organism: Bidens hawaiensis; assembly: GCF_021521415.1. Taxonomy (NCBI): domain Eukaryota; kingdom Viridiplantae; phylum Streptophyta; class Magnoliopsida; order Asterales; family Asteraceae; genus Bidens; species Bidens hawaiensis. The sequence goes on from NW_027494588.1 coordinate 254,319, forward strand.
GAGCATGAACTTCCACAGATCCAAAGTCGTAGAGTTTAACCAAGCTAGGACGATAAGTCATTATCGAATCGATGCTGGCCCAATGCAAATTTGAGTGTAGAACAGTATTCGTGTTAAGACAATACGCCAGCAGTTCATTTGTTGATTGAACTTGGACCATCAAAATACCAGTACCTTTTAAACCATCAGTGAGACACAAGAGTCTCCTCCACCCGCTTGACGGAAGAATAGGGTTTTCTATAGTTATCTCTTTACACCAAGATGCATCCTTCATCACCCAAACCTCCAATCCTAACGAACCCCAAGAAACCCGACCCAACCTACCTTTCAGAACTCCCAACATTTGCATAGATTCTCCCGGTGGTCCCGGAGGGGATGGACATAACTCAAATGTCTCCTTATTCAAATCAAAATCATAAACCCGGCCATCATCAAGCCAATAGACATGACTATTCACATATACACCAGGTTCTGGATACCCCGCAAAGTTAAAGCGGGAATTAGGGGTTTGTCCCAAAACTCTCCGTTCAGGCGTACCAAGAGTGTAAACCTCGATTTCAGCCATGTAAACCTCTGGTACTATATCATATGCATCTGAGCATAATACACTACCACAGAGCAACATCACTTTATATTCCCCTGCCGTTGATACTCCGAAACCATAACGTACCACACCCTTCAATCGTGGTTTAGGAAGATTGATGTATCCTTCCATGACAGGATTTAATATGTAGAAGTCATCCAATCCGTGAGTGCAGCAGACCAAACCATTCACAAAAGATTTTTACGAGCACAAAATTTAAGACTAATGCCCATGACTGGATTCCACTGGCCCATATCATGATCTACCCACACTAGACTTCCTGGCCAAGTGGTGTGCTCATGAACCATCAGTGCCTCATGCGATCTGGAGAGATGAAGACCAACAAAGTAAGGATCGGAAAGAAGATCCCACCACTTTGTGCACACACACTTGCAACGCATGACCGGAAGTCTGGATAAAACCTCCAGGATGAGATTTTCTGGTAAGGCGTCATCCATTGACTGATGCAGCCGAGAAACCATAACTAGGGTTTGGTTTTTGTGGATGAAGCGTGCGTCTGCCAATAAACTGATGTATTCTACAGTTTTTAAACCGCTACATGTGGTTTTATATAACACTCACTCACTCACTCTTAAAAAAAATAAAGGTAATGGTCTTGAATAATATAAAAAAGTTCACAAGAAGATTATTATTATTAAAAATATATAAAGGTAATGTCCCGACCCATGATGCAAGACACGATCATGTTTACTCACACGTTGAATTTATTCATATAACAGTCTTCTTATTTTAAAGCTTTATTCATCTTTGTTCTTTATGTTCTTTGATGCTTGATCCACTCAATTGATCCCTATCACATAGACGTGTTAGAACATGGTCCTGGTCATTTTCATATGAAGCCAAACTTTAAAACATGAGAGTTTATAAAACTGTAATTATTCATTTATGAAACTTGTTGTCCGCTTACATATCTCTTTATTGTAATTGAATCCTTGTGATTACTATTAATTATTATTATTATTATCAAAAAACAAAAAATAATAATTTATAAGATTGACGCGCAATCCGGGTTGAGATTGTGACTTCTTGACCAATGATATGAAGCTAAACTTTCAACATGCAGCCTAATGTTGTTGACCCAGACGGATCAAACAGTCATATCAAGCGAACTTATCAAACAAACGAACACGAGATTTGGGGTGACAACCCTCGACTCCTTTCATATAACCAAACGAACATAACTTCACGAACATACAAGGAGAAGAGACCTCTCTTGACTCACACAAATAAAACTAATAATCTATACCCTATTTATAGACCTACTAAACTTGTTATTCAAGACAAACCCAACTTGGAAAACAAAACAAACTTATTCTAGAATAATCCATACTATTCTTACCATACTAAACAATTATTAATATAAAAATTAACAAAACAAACCCCGAACTTTAATCACTTAACAAATCAAGATTAAATCTTCATTCACCCATTTAATCTTGAATTGTATTTCTTATTGCATTTTTTCCTCCTTTACAACTGACTATAGCATACTTGCTTCACCGATTCTTCAAACTTAACATCCGTTCCTTCCGTACTTAACTTTGAAGCCATATTGCCATTTTCTTTCTCAACTCGATTATTCTCATCAATTCGTTCTTGACCAATACTTTCACAAACTCCAAACATATCATTTGGAATTGTTCCAAACCGAATATCCCTCACTTCCATAATCGGTTTCACATCATAACTTTCTCTTTTCATCTTCAAAGTTGTTAAGATTACAACACACATGAAGCTTGATGTTGTACGTCATATTCAGATTTCTCTGAACCTTCATCAACAATCTCTCATTCTGGATCATATAGCCTCAAAATCCCGTTGGCTATTTCAATCTTACATCCTTCTTCATTCAACTTACCCAAGCTAAGAAGATTGGTATTCAACTTAGGCATATAGAAAACATCACAAAACATTTTCTTTTCACCAATCTTACCACAGTCACATTACATTTACCTTTGATTTCGATCTCGGATCCATCACCAAACTTCACTTGACCCAAAACTCGTTCATCCAAGGTAGTAAAAAACTCTTTCTTTCCTGACATATGATGACTTGCACCATTGTCTAAGTACCACGTTCCTTCATTCTTTTCATTTTTTCAAACATACCAGAAATAACCTTTTCTTCATTTAAACTTATTATCTTCATTGAACAAACTACCATAAACAAAGAAGGATCAACATCATCTTCTTTCTTTGTCAAATTCACATCATCATTCCCTTTGCTTGGTTCTTTACATTCATTCGAGTAGTGCCCAATCTTATCACAGTTGTAGCACGTTACATACTTCCTTCTATCTTCCCATTCTTCAGGGTTTATTTTTCGGTATTCACCCCGTTCATCATTCTTACGTTCACCATTCCATTTTGGGTTCCCTCTTCCTCGTTCGTTGTATCTTCCATGGTCTCTACCACGTCCTCGGTAGTTTTCAACTTTCTTTTCGGTTTGAGTGAACATGAGCTGACTTTGGGATGAACTTTCATTCACATTCTTGAACTTGTTTATTTCTTCATATGCCTTTAAATGTCCAACCACATCTTCAAAAGCCATTGTTTCAATGTCTACGAGTAGCTCCATCAAAGAAACAACAGATAAATATTTATCTGGCATAGAGTTCAAGAATTTTCATACCAAAACATCTTAACGGGTCAAACAATCATATCAAACGAACTTATCAGACAAACGAACATGAGATATTGGGGTGACAACCCTCGACTCTTTTCATATAACCAAACGAACATAATTTCACGAACATACAAGAGAAGAGACCTCTCTTAACTCAAACAAGTAAAACTAATAATCTAGACCTACTAACTTGTAATCCAAGACAAACATAACTTGAAAAACATGACAAACTTATTCTAGAATAATCCATAATATACTTACCATACTAAACATAAATTTATATAAAACTTAACATAACAAACCCCGATCTTTAATCACTCAACAAATCAAGATTAAATCTTCAAATGTTTGTTTATTTTTATACTAGGGTTGGAGAGTGAGTATTGAAATAAAAACGAACAAAAAAACAATTCAGGGTTACGGAGCTTGGTTTGACCCAAAAATACTACCTAGGGGTGCAAACGAGCCGAGCACGACTAGGCTCGAGCTCGACTCGTTTAACTTACATAGAGCTTGAGCTCGAGCTTGGCTCATTTAGAGCTCTATTTCCAAAGCTCGAGCTCGGCCCGTGGGTAGATTTTCAAGCTCGAGCTTGGCTCGGGCTCGGCTTGTTTACCATTTGTAATTTATTTTTTAAATAATATAATTATATATATATATATATATATATATATATATATATATATATATATTCTGTATAAAATAATATATATTATTTAGTTATTTTTATTTATTTTTTATAGCACTATATATATATATATTAAATATATATTTCAAGAAATTATATAAATGGCATGCTCGTTTAGACTCACGAGCCAGCTCGAGCTCGATAAGTGAAGCTGAGGCTTGGGCTCGTTTATTAAACGAGCTTACTTTTAGGCTCGACCTTGGGCTCGATTACACTCGGCTCCTTCGAGCTTTTTGGCGAGCCGATCTCGAGTAGCTCACAGGCAGCTCGGCTCGTTTTCACCCCTAATACTATCCCGGGGTTTCAAAGTCCGGTTTTATGTGAAAAAGGACAAAAGGCCATTAACACATACGTTTCTGTTAAAAACTCTAAAAACACCATTTGTGAAATGCAATGATTTTTACACCTTTCGTGAAAATGGTCCTAAAACATCATTTTTGAAAAACAAAATGATAAAATCAGATATCATGTACCTTTACATAACTAAACACACGTAAATGTTTGATTACTTTTTTATGGCTTTTTAATTTTTTTTATTTCTTTTTTGTCACATGTGGGATTTGAACATTAACAACTTGAAAAACAAAACTTTATACAACACTTCCGTATTACTAGGCCCAAGACCCTTTGATAAGTATTTAATTAGTTTAACTTAATTCATTAATGTCTAGAACAATTAGTTATTTACATTAACAACACTAATGAATAGCCTCACCAAAGTATGGAGGGCAATAGCTATATTTCTAACTCATGTTCTTTTCTTTTCTGATTACTTCCGGAATGCAAAATTTATATAAAGTTTAATACATGTTACGAGTAAGGATTAGGGTAAGACTATCGATGGCAATGGGATAGGATTTCGTTTGAACAACCCTAATTTCAAACCTTTGAAGAAGATCACAACCACGATCTTTGTTACGTACCAATTTTCCTACATATATGGAGGAGATCGATTTGACTGATGTGAAGATCAAAGTAATATTTTAAATTTAATTTTTTTTTTTTGACCTCTGTGAAGAACAATATTGTTGAAAATAGTTCCAATTACAATAAAGAGGCAGGTAAGCGGGCAACAAGCTGCGCCGCCACTCCCTTTTGAATGGCAAAACCGATCCTACTGAAAACAAAGTTATCGTTCTTCGGCTTCGATGAGTTACTTTGCACGACCCGCTGAACTCTTTTTAGAAACGCAACAGCATCGGGGGCAAGGGACCCAAATGTGTCAAAAGCAAAAGGAATGAAGGCGTGTTGATTCTCCACACACGTATTCTCGTGCTTAGCAATTTTTCCTGCTTCTGCCTTTAGCACGGCATGCCTAGCAACAAACCCAGTGTCCCTAAGCCCGACAAGAGGGGACACCCCAGTAAGGTCCACACAAGCATGCCTTCCCCCCCCCCCCCCCCCGCCCATCCAAACACAAGAATGTCCGCTGGTCGGAGAGTAGACCTTCCTTCACGTGGATCCGACAAGAAATTCACAGGAGCCTCTTTTCTTGCCGAGATTCCCGCCCGTTTTAACACATCACAAAGGACATCTCTGACCAAATCATGTCTATATTTGAACCCAGGGAGTTCTTTGCAATGAATCGCGTGTTCACCAAAATTATCTAAACAAACCTTACGACAGACCGGGCATGGCTCATCAACTGGGAACAGTGGGATCATTAAACGATATTTAAGAATGGCTCGGTACTCCACTGCTGACATGTGCTGGCCTAACCCTTCGATTGGGGTGACAGTCAAAAAGTCTTGAGCATGAGGAGCCTGAAGACATTCTAATACCGCTCTTTGACGAGAGGACATGCCAAACTTTTCTCCCAAACTTTGGACGGTTTTACTATAAAGGGCACTCGCCAAAGCATTTTGGGCTTTAGGGGGGGCGGTGTCCTTATTAGCGAACCCGCCAAGATCAAAATCGGGAATAGAGTTGTGCAAATAATCCATCACACACCCAAAATCGGAATCCAACCCATCACCACCACAAACACGCAAAATGTGGTTCTGTAACTTCCAAGATTGTGCTCTCGAGGCGACGAAAGCATAGGTGGAAACATCCTCAGCTGAATATAACACTAAACCACCGAAATGGATAGGGAGAGAGGCTAGTCTCCATTGAAAATCCCCAAAAAACGGACCCCCACATACCACAATATCCTCAATCGCCGCTCGAAGCCCTTTGTCAAAAACAGAGACAGCTTCCTTAACAAACATAGGCTGACATGTTCGGAGTCCAAACAACAATTTAGCCACCCCCATACATGAGCGAAGCAAGAGAAGCTCACATTGAGGGTCACGCAGACAAGTAAGACATCTCATTAGTTCCACGGCTCTTGAAGCACTGGTAATGGCCAAACTACTGATAAACCCAGCATCCCGGCTAACCGCACCTCCAAGGAGTTTTACCACTAACTCCGGTCTCCCAATCCCTATAGGAAATAAACCTACTTTTGCCTTTACCCCATTTCACGACGGCCAATATACTTCTGTCTTTTTAATATTAAGCTCAAGCCCTAAACTTGGCCCCTTAGATCTAATTATATCCAAGGCTTTAGCCACTTCAATGGCGTCTCCTATAATCGTGCCATCATCTAAGTACCATGCATGGAAAAGTAACTTGCAACCATCTCGTACTTGATGAATGAGGGGGTGTAAAGCTAAAGCAAAGAGAAGGGGTCCTAAAGGATCGCCATGTTGAACCCCAGTAGTTGACTGGATACAATCATTCCCTACATATAGCCTTGCCGGTTGCCCGTAAAGAAAATTAACCCATAGGGAAATAGATGGGCATCTGGCACAAACTTCCTGCAGGAGGGTGGTCCTATCCATCAGGTTGAAGGCATTAGAAAAAAGTAATATTGCTTATGATTTAATCTCCAATATTCTTACAAAGATGGGTCGTAGGTTCTGGGAAATACGAGTTGGCATAGTCTCCTTTAAACAGATTGTTTTATCAAACCAAACGTCTTACGAATTAACTAGAGTGGTCATACCATCTTTTTTATACATAATAAGCAGCTATATAGATAGGACGATACATCAAAACAAATCGACACATGCTCCCACTTAATCTATGAGAAGATGTACCCTTATTGTTGGTTGTATTTTAAACCTGAATCTTTAATAAATCGAACAGTTGAATACCATCCTTTTCATTATCTGAAGCTTTCTATATTCTTAAATTAACAGGAAAAATTCAAAGTAGTTGCAAAACTAAGAAAAATAGATTAGACCTTGAATATTTCCCATGTGGGTCATTATAAAGCCAAGTTGATTCTAGTTTTGAAATGGTAATTTTTGTTGAGCTACATAATCGAGCAAAGAGAACTAGGCTCAGAAACTATGTTAGTCGTATGAACTTCCATTACCGAAGGTGTTGTGAGGGAAACATCAACTTTCACCTCCACCTTACCATTTATATCATCCCCTTCTAAACTAGTTACTACATTTTCCTTGTATCCTCATCCTTTGTTTCTACACAAAGCGAGTTTCCCTTATTATATTCTTTTCTAACTTCTCAATAACGATATACAAATCCACCTTTTCTTCATCTATTTGATCTTCTACCATAGAATGATTCAGTTCACCTATTCCCGAACCAAAAACAAACTCACAACAACCACCGTTGTTTTTGCCACACTGCCTCTCAAGAATGATAAACGATAATTAACGCACAACTTAAAATAACCGACTTATATTATAACCAGAAAATATAACTCAGAAAACTGATTCCAATATCTTTGGTAGTGATGGTGGTGATTGTTGTGTTTTTTGTTGTTATTTTTGTTGTTTTTGTTGTTATCTAGCACTAACTTTGTAGATGTATTTATACTAGTAACTCAGCTTGGTCACCAAGCATAAGATGTTTCCACCACTCAACTTGGCCATCGAGATGAACTTGGGCAACAAGGTCAACTTGGACAACAAGGTGAACTTGGCCACCAAGCAAATGGAAGAATGTTTCATAATACCCCTTAAACTTTAACTGACTTGTTGAAACCTCTTAGGCCCGGTTCACCGACTTGTGACCCGAAATAGAAATTAATCCAACATTCACCCCCCCCCCACCTAATTTCTTATTCAGATTAGTAAGGTCTTCAACTCCAAGTAACTCGCGCATCTCCGTGAACTTGATTCTTGCGAGTGCTTTAGTGAGGATATCGACCCGCTGCTCTTTCCCGCTAATGTGCTCAACATCAACCTCGCCGTCGTTGTAGCAATCTTGGATAAAATGAAAGCGAGACTGTATATGTTTTGTTCGGTTCTGAAAAACCGGATTTTTCACAAGGGCTATTGCGGACGTGTTACCAACTTTCAACTCAACTTTCTGCAATGTTTCTCCAGTCAACTCGCTCAACAAATCTCGGAGCCATACAACTTTGCATGCAGCTGTTGAAGCCGCCATGTAGTCGGCTTCACACGATGAGAGTGAAACTGTCACTTGCTTTTGTGAGCACCATGTAATTGAAGATTGCCCGTAATAAAACATGTGCCCCGTGGTATTTCTACCATCATCCTCATCTATGTTGTGACTACTATCACTATAACCCACTAGTCGTTTGGACCCGTTCTTTCCGTACTTGATCCCGTAACTCGTCATTTTCTTCAAATATCTCAATAGGTGTCGTATTTCCATCCCATGAGATTCTCGTGGGCTTTGTATATATCGACTAACAATACCCACAGAGTACGCCATATCCGGATGGGCGTGTAATAAATATTGTAAACAACCCACTACCTTTCGATATCAAGTTCGACTTCATTCTCAGCTTTTGAGTATTTCACAACATGATCCATCGAGACTTGAGATGGATTGTAGTTTTGCATACTGGTCTCCTTCAGAATTATTTTGGCGTATCCTTCTTGTGTAATTACTATCCCAACCTCTCATTGAAATACTTCGATTCTGAGATAGTAAGTTAACTTCCCGAGATCCGACATCTCAAACTTGGTCGTCATACCGCTTTTGAAATCGGATATTATACTCGAGCTTGTACCTATCACAAATAAATCATCCACATACACGGCTACGATCAAAAAATGTTTCCCATATGTATTTCGGTAAACCGACTGTTCCTTAAAACATTTTTGAAACTTCATGTCTCGTAGGATGTTACCGAGCTTTGTGTTCCAAGTTCGGGGAGATTGCCTTAACCCGTACAAGGCCTTTGACAACTTGTAAACTTTTTCCTCCTCGCCTTTTTTTCTCGTATCCTTCGGGTTGTGAAACGAACACAACTTCTTTCAATTCGCCATGCAGAAAAGCTGTTCTTACATCAAGATGGTGGATTTCCCACCCATTAGATGCAGCCAATGCGATTAGTAGCCGAACGGTCTCTCAGGCTACCGAAGCGAAAACATTATCGAAGTCAATCCCGGGTTGTTGCACGTAAACCTTTGCAACCAACCGAGCTTTGTACTTGTTTATCGTTCCATCCGCATTACGTTTGATTTTGAACACCCACTTCAACCCGATACATTTTGCACCCTTTGGAATTTCGACTAACTTCCATGTTCCATTCTTGTTTATTGAATTGGTCTCGGTGTTCATAACACGGACCCATTCTTGGTTCGAGCCTCAAAATAGCTACTCGGTTCACCACTTGCTGTGAGAAGCAATTGCTAATAGTCAAAGTCAATATGTAACACATAATCTTCTTGTAATCTTCTTAGTAAAACCGAGACTCGGGTTGAACGTCATAGACCCATTTGGGCCTCAATTTCACCCGAATAGACATGTGACCCATTACTCGTCGACTGAATTTGATAGCGGGTTGAGGAATTAGGCCTGATATGACTTGGTTCGGTTGAGTCGTTGGACTCGGGTTGAAACGATGATGTAGGTTCAGAGCTTGGGCTACCCAGGTTACTTACAGACGTTTCTTCAATGGTGGGTTCGATTTGACCAATTCCGTTGTCAACCGCACCCCCCCCCCCTCAAACATTAGAAAACATACCTGGTTCATAGTCATTCTTCTCGACTTCTTTACCCAATTCCATCCTTTTTTTCGTCAAACACAACGTATCGACTAACAATAATTTTTCGGGTGTTCGGATCGAAGAGACGGTATGCTTTTGAACCCGTCTCCGACCCGAGATAAATGAGCTGTCTTGACCTGTCACCGAGTTTTTAAAGATATACACTATAAACTTTAGCATACGCCATGCACCCAAATACTCGAACGTGTTCAATAATCGGTTTCTTTTTCTTGAACCGCTCATATGGAGTCTGATCAACCAAGATCCGGGTTGGGACCCAATTGATTAAAAAGGTTGAATGTCGGACCGCTTCTCCCCACATATAATTCGGTACCTGCATCGTTTTTAGAATACTCCGCACCATCCCTATTAAAGTTCTGTTTTGCCTTTCTACCACGCCATTTTGTTGTGGCGTGTACGGGGCGGTTAAATGCCGGATAATTCCACTTTCATCGCAGAATCGATTGAAATCACGTGAAATGATTTCTCCTCCCCTATGGGTTCAAAGAGTTTTCATTGGTAAACCTGCCTCCGTCTCGATTAGGGCTTTAAACCTCTTAAAACTTTCAAACGCTTCACCTTTTTCTTTCAATAAAAACGTCCACATATATCGTGAGTAATCGTCTATAATAACAAAGACATACCTATTACCCGAGATGGTGGATGGGGTATTGGAGCGCAAAAATCACCATGAACTAACTCCAAAGGTTGGGATGCTCTAAACGAGGATGTAGCCGGAAACGAACGCCTCATTTGTTTACCCACCAAACATGATTCACACAACTGATTTCGTGTTTAACATGTGGTAAACCTCGTGCAAGATCTTTCTTAGCCATCTATTTCATTAACTCGAAATTGATGTGCCCAAGTCTTGCATTCCAACACCATGCATCATCTTTGATCTTTGATTTCAAACACACGAGAGCTCCAATCTTCATACATATTTTGTAGAGTCAGTTTGCGGATCTCTTAACCTTCATGAGTAACCTCCCATTCTCATCGTACATTTTCAAAAGATCGTGTGTCATCCCAATGTCACATCCGGACTCCGTTGCTTGAACGAGACTTATTATATTACTTTTTAACTCCGGAATGTAATAAATCTCGGTTAGCAAGTCTTGGTCACCCGATTTTCCTTGGAAAAATATTGAGTCTTTTCCCTTGATTTGAACAAATGACCCATCTCCGAACTTAACATTCCCGGTTATGTTCTCGTTTAACTCTAAAAAATATGACCGGTTTCCCGTCATATGATTACTTGCCCTGATATACGTCTATTTATACATCTCGAATCCCTTGTAAAGTTATGTTTATTTAATGTTTTAAGTTCATTTTAGTTCTAGTTTTGTTTATCTTTTATTAATTTAGGTTTTGAGTCAAGTTTTATATATTTATCATGTTTTAACTCTATTGGTGTCTTGCATGTTTTACTTAATTCTTTCTATCTTTTCATGCGAAGTTTAAGTACGTTTTGTTCGTTAATGACTACATGATTATTCCACTTAGCGTTTCGATTTGTTTTCATGTAGATGGTGGTTTGAAAGTCAAGGAAAACAAGTTCTAGAAGATTCTCAATGTTACTTGGAGTTTAAGAAGAGATTAATCAAGATTTAATAAAGAATAATCAAGAAAAAACAACAAAAATCCGATTTTCCCTTTAGAGGGCGCCGCCGCCCGCGAAGGCTAGAGGCCATTCCCTTCGGGGGGCGCCTAGGCCTTCTGGTCAGCAAAAAAGGGCGCCGCCGCACGCGAAGGAAGGGGCCGCGGGGCGCCTAGGGCTCCCTGGTCAGCCATCTTTGCAAGTCCAAGCCCGTTACTCGCTTATATAAACATCTCTTGCAAACCTAGCAGAGGGAAACAACTTGGGCAGCCAATTTTGGAGAGAAAACAAAGGGTTTGAAGGTTATTTGGAGCTAGTAATCAAGGAAGATCATCAAGCTTTCATCCAAGTGTTCAAGGATCGATTAAGACGGGTTCTTTCGTTCTTTATCTTTGTTCTTGTTCATTATCTTTCATGATGTTTCCTTTTGTTCTTTGGTTTAGTTCTTTGATTATAACTATGCAAGGCTAGACTTCATGTCTACCTAGGTTTGATGAACATGTTTGATGCATGATTCTTGCTTTGGATAATTGTTTGATTATGGATTTCGTTATTTAATAGTAAAGACTTGGTTTTGTTTTCATGATGCGTATAAGTATTTATTATCTTGATTGATTATTAACTATTGCTTCACATAGATCTTTTATCTTTTGATTGTGTTCTTTAGATTTAAGGTTTATGTTTAAATCATTACTTGGTGTCTTGATTATTGTGATTAAATGGGCCCGTTAGATCATAGAAGCTTGTTGATTGTTGATTAGGATTATGAATGCTTTGCCAAATTCCAATAGCTGTAAGGTGAGGAGTGTGACATCTGCCCCATCCGACCCGACCCAGGTACCCGTTTTCCGATCCGATTCTTTTTATGATTTAAAATTTAATTATTTCCTTTTAAAACTTGACATTTAAAATATATATTACTAATAAAATATTTTCCTTCCCGCCTCTTTCTCTCTTTCCGCCGTCCCGCTCTCCTTGTCCTTTGTTTCTTCCCGCCTAAGGTTGTCTGCGCAGTTCCACGCGCCAGACTCCTTACAAGGAAGCCTGCGTGGAGACCGTCTGTTGCTGCGATACGCGAGGCGAACTGTCCCCGCAGCGCGCTAAGGATTATAGTTCTTCCCGCGACGCGCTTAGAATTGAAGTTCTTCCCGCGGCGCGCTTAGAATTGTAGTTCTTCCCGCGGCGCGCTAAGGTTGGTTCTGTCTGCCTTCACGCTCGCGCACTCTTGACCTTCTGTGTCTACCTTCGCGCTCGCGCGCTCGAGCCTTCTCGCGCTAAACCCCTTTGAGTCTTTTCTTCTGTTTAATCCAGCTGTTTACTTTTGTGATGTCTTATCTTCTGTGCTGTTGACCTGACCTATCTTATGTCTGAAAAGCCACTTTCGGCGCAGCATGTGCACCAACCCCATTGGTTGACAGAAAAAGTGCTGACATTATCTTTTGAGATCTGCTTTTCCATGCTTTGACCAGTACCTTTATCTGACCCTCCCATGCCTGTTTACTGTTCCCTGTCAGCTTTCTCTTGTCCCCTGCAGCTGCCATATCTTTTGATATCTTTTGCTTTTGGAACCTTTTTGCTTTTGTTATCTTTTGCTTGATCCTGTTGAAGATCTTTTCCTCTTTTCTAGGGATTGTGTTCCCTAGGGTTTTCCTATAAATAATAATGTTATTTTCCTAACACTACACACACAAAGCACTTAAACTCTCCTGTTCTCTCTTGCTCCTTGCCGTTGTTCTTCCTCAGCCGCTTCTCTCTGCCTCCGTCTTCCTTCCTGTTCTGCCCTGATTTCCGGTAATATATAATATATAATATATAATAATTTACTTATTAATTATGCTAACTTATAATCAAGACTTAAAACAAATCATTAAAACGATAATCTTTAATTATAGGATAACTTTGCTTGTTAAGAGTTGGTTCTTGCTTTATCTTACACCGCACCGTTATCAAGTGAGTAATCTCGTACCTAATCCCTTTTTATTTTTAATGTTTTGGGATGTTCATGTGTTCGTACAAACTGGAGTCTTAAACTTGTTTATGAACTTTAGTCGCGCAGTATCCCATGTGTTGAGGACGTTTACTTGGCTGTTTATCTGTATGTGTGTATCATTAACCGCTTTGTTCGGCCTATTCCGCAGTTTTCATGGATCCATTAGATGAACACGGGAGACCTATCGTTTACGGTTTTCTTTGTTTACACTTGCACAGATGTTTTCTTGTTTTTGTGCTCAATTGGGAGCACGGATTGAACTATGAGCTATGATCTATTTAGGCTTGATCACAATCTGATTACACCCTTGTTAAACACCAGACATACACGTGTTGCGCGCAGTGATTATTGTTATCTATTATTATCTATTAAACTTGATTTCTCACCAACACGCAAGTGTTTGACGTTTTATTTTAACACATGTTCAGGTTTGCTGTAGCTACATTTGGAGCTTGTGGACACGTAGGACGTTTTTACTTTTGGACCTAGATTAAAATGTATCCAGACAAGTTATTGTTGTTCGAATATTTTGCCTTATAATATATTGATTTATGTTGATTTATGTTATCTTGTGTTTACGTTGCGCGTGCGTGAATGAATATATTTATTAAATATTGACACCCAATAGTGTCACGAGTAATGAAACAATATGTGGCGCCCCGATGTATAATCCGCCTTTGGTCGGGGTGTTACAAGGAGTTGTTCATGTGTCTTGGTCAATTGCATGCTAGGATGGTTAGTGACAATATTCTTGCTTATTGTGTTGATCCATGTTCATGATGTCATGTTAACTTATCAAGTTATCTAGAGTTTAGTGTTTCGTAAGATTGCTTGCTTCAGATAGTATTAATCAACCCTAATTGATGACTTTGCGAAAATCAATAATACTGATTGCTTAATAATCCAATAATTATTCTTTGGGATTTCGTTTGATTCAGTCAAGGGTCCTTAGGGTTTGTTAGATGAATACATTTAGAAATCAGTTTCCATAATCATGTTAATTGTCCATTGCTTGATGATTGTTGATGCATGGGATTCTTACCTAGGTATATTCCTTCTCAATTTGGTTCCGATCTTGTGTTTGGTTGCTTGTTTCTCGTTTACTTGCTTATTTGTTTTCTTAGTTTAATATTAGTTTAAAATCCCCCTTAAAACATTTATAACAAATAGTCGTGTCGTAAGTCGAGTCTAATTAGTTAATTAACGTAATTTATAGATTCCTGTGGGTTCGATATTCCGGACTTACTTAGCTTAGTACAATTGACCGGTTCACTTGCCGGTGTTTTGTTAAGTTGAGTCTTAGGTCTAGTTTTTATTACTTGTTTAATTTAGTTAATATTTATTGACTGTTTTCACCACATCATTCCCCATTATCCAAATACCATACATCATCTTCGACTCGCTCAGTCTCGTATTTCTTTGATATTAGGTTTGTTCATTTAAGAACACAACTTGATGCATATACGCCGCATCATCAAAATTTTCATGAGCTTCGGTTTTGTTTGCTTCTTGACCCTTTTGAACTCAGTCCTGGCAACCGGATTCAAAGTGACCAAACTGGTCACATCGATAACATAAAATCTTTGACCGACCTTTTTCACATTTATTTTCCCCCGACTTGATGGCCCTTGTTCAGTACTAGGGGTTCGGTATTGGCCATTAAAACTTCCTCGACTGCGACCTCGACATCCTCGTCCTCGTCCCCCATTAGATTCATAACTTCTATAACTTGATGAATCATATTTACTGAATAAAAGTTTACCTTGGTCACCCCCTTGAATTTCTTCTTCTCGGATTCGCTCCTCATAGGCTCGGAGTCGGCCTACAACATCTTCAAATCCCATTTTATTGAGATCCAACACTTGCTCAAGCGAAGCAACCATCTGAATATACTTTGAACTTGGGAGACTTTTGAGAAACTTCTTTACCAACCTTGCTTCATCTATAACTTCACCGAGAGCCGCTGATTTTGAGGCAATGCTCGATAACTTGCCCACGAAGTTATCTATGGAATCTGAATCGTTCATTTTTGTATTGTCAAATTCCATTGACAAGGTCTGGAGACGTGCTTCTCTAACCCGTTTGACACCTAAGTGTCGGGTTTTAATCGAATCCCACATGACTTTAGCAGTTTCTTGATCTCCAATTTGCATGATCAAGGTTTCGGGTATGGATTGAAACAACAAGGCCATAGCCATGTCATTTTTGTCTTCATCGGAGACACCCGAGTTGATGGTGTCCCAAACTTTATGAACTCTTAGGACGACTTTAATCTTCATAGCCACACGGTATAGTTCGTTGCAGTTTACATTGGACATTGAACGGAATATGGCCCGTTCTCTTACCCTTTTGGCGGCGGCGGTGGAGTCGTGTCACCCATGGCTACTCAAACCCAACTTGTTTGAATAAAGTAACAATTGAACGAACTATGTGATCGACAATGACAACAACTTCTTCGGTAGATCAAACCAACTTGTTCGATCAACCACGTTAACAACTTCTTCGGGAAATCAAACCAACTTGTTCGATCGAAACACCTTCTTTGTTGCCGTTAATTATCGCTTTCTTGAACCGAGCTCTGATACCAATTCGAGAATGATAAACGATAACTAACGCATAACTTAGAAATAACCAACTTATATTATAACCAGAAAATATAACTCATAAAAACTGATTACAATATCTTTGGTAGTGATGGTGGTGATTGTTGTGTTTTTTGTTGTTGTTGTTGATATCTAACACTAACTTTGTACATGTATTTATACTAGTAACCCAACTTGGTCACCAAGCATAAGATGTGTCCACCACTCAACTTGACCACCAAGGTGAACTTGGGCAACAAGGTCAACTTGGCCTACAAGGTGAACTTGGCCACCAAGCAAATGGAAGAACGTTTCATAAACCCCTTAGACTTTAACCGACTTGTTAAAACCTCTTAGGCCCGGTTCACCGACTTGTGACCCGGAATAGAAATTAATCCAACAGCCTCAACCACCACTATCACCACCACATTACCACCACACCTCCACCCATTATGACCACGCCCTCATTCATCTCCTCCACTAATGACCCCCACCCCTCCACTTGTATGTTTGTCGCCATCAAAACCACCATTACTATATCCACTAGTCGCCAAGACCTCAATCATTACCACCACATGCATTTCCAATACACTTTTCACTATTGATATCATCCACCACAACTAACCACCGTAAATAAACAAAAACAAAATTGTATGTGGTGGTGGCTAGAGGCTACGCTTTTGAACCTGGTAGTGATGATGGGACAAGGGACATTATATGTTATGTGACTAAGGAGTGTTGGTAAATGAAAATGTTGCTTTTCTAAGATGAATGATTTTTATAGGAACTTGATTTTATTGAAAACTACATTGACCAAATCAAACTGTTATTTTTTTAAAACAATTCTCAAATTTTCTATTGTTTAATAGTTTTAAATAATCCCAAACCCTGAGTTATTCTTACACTGAAATAACCTTACATTAAGTTTATTTAGCATAACTTGTCACAAAAAGGGCATTCAGGTGGTCATAGTTCCAACCTAGCGTGGAAGGAATTAGGAGAGATAATGAGACTATTGAAAAATGTGTTGTCGGAGGTAATGGGGATAAGTAACTGGGTGGGTGAATGTGGATGTTGTAAATTCAATATGAAAGTGATAAGGAAGGAAGGAATGGAAAAGGCCCTACGGGCTAATCCGGTTGTAGATTGGGTGTTCCCGTGGAATAAGGACGGAAATGGAAAAGGGTCGGCCTTAGAAAATCTTTTGCACACTCATTAATCACCTTCTTGGAAGTTGGCATTATTTGGTGGCAAGTGTGCGCTTGATTTAATACACCAATTCCGGTTGGAGTTAATTCAATTAAAGAATGGTTAAAGTTTGGTGTTTCGCAAGGAGGTAATGTAGGCTAAAAATCTGTGTTGTTTTGTTAGTAACTACATAGGAATTTGTGGAAGTAGAGAAATGAAGATGTTTTCAATAAGTAGAGGCTCTCATCATACATGTGGTCGAAATATTAGTTGTGTAAAAATTTCATGTTGCTTTTGTAAGTGGTTGTAATTTTTGTTGTTATGACTGGGCATTTTGAGTTGTGCTTTTGTATTCTTTGGGCCTAGGTTGTTAGAATATAAATTATCGTTCTAAAAATGGTTGTGAAAAGAAAGATGATAATTTATCAAACTAATGACCAATTCACTCCTCAATGGTCTAATTTCATATTGTTTTATCCAATTTAACTTATTCAACTCATGTGAATCCTAATTTAGGTTTTATATTTCAAGGCCTATTGGAGCTTTTGCTTTAATTCGCATCTCTATTTTTTTTATCGTTCATCAATTTCAAAGTAACAATAGTAATGGAGGTGATTCTCCTTTCAACATAAAAAATTACTATAAGACCCGACTATTATGCACTACCATCTAAGTTTTATCCATAACTACGCTAGAGTATCCTAAATGGTGACTATATATCATTCAATGACCCTTAATTTTTTTAATTAAATAAAAATAAAGTTTCTAAGTTCCCTAATTAGACAAGTTAAACATGTTTATCTGGAAATTGGTAAAGTTTTGTTTCGGTCTTGGGGGTATACAATCCATGAACATCACTCGGAATGAAAAATTGGAGGGGTGGGGGTACCTGGAGTACCTGAGCCCACTACCCGAAACCCACCCCCACCTTGGGATATGAAATGAATATCAATTATGGTAAGTATCTCTAATTATCATTTTATCTCTATCCAAGTGTTGTGTTATTAAGCACAATACAAGGAGGGTGACATGGTGTGACAACCGGCATTTTCATATCAATATTTGTAAATGCTTTAAACGTGTTTTTATTTCATGAGGTCACAATATGGCTTAATTTGCATAAATTAGGCCATACAACATCTAACAAGACCATGCATGTCGATATCATACTAAATAGATCATTTAGGGATTTACCGGTTTACATGCACAAACTACCTAATCAATAAGAACGCTGGTGAACATATATGGAAACCCAAACTGAAGCCCAGTTGAAAAATCTCAATCCTCATTCTTGCACGATCTTATGTTAAAACATCCTACAAACGCGGGTAAACATACCTAATATGTGTATGGACCTTATGTAAAGTACATTAAACATATTACTTGTTAACTAGACACGTGATACTACACCTAGTTATTATTCAACCTATACAAGCTTATATAGTACAAAAACTATTATATATTTAAACACTTAACTAAATTTAACCCTAACTAAACCTGACTAACTTGAGCCTAACTAATCATAACATAACCACCCATCCTACTCCCATTCTTTTGTATTTCAACCAACAACCCTCCAACACTTTGTCCCCTTAAATCCCAACACACCCCAACCTTATCACAACACTCCTCTTACATTTCAAACTCACAAACACTCTCTCCTTATACCTTGAGTCGTTCTCCATCTATTCCTCCCATTCATCATCTCTTTTGAAGTGTAATCTTCAAGTTACAAGCCTCAAAACTCAAGAACAACAAGCTAGAAAATCTAGAGATTATTCCAAAGAAGCTAGGTGTTGCCTGGAAGCTCATGTTTTCTCTTATTTTCTTATTATTATATCATTATTATCTTCTCTTATAACCAATACTAAGTGAGTTCTATGTTCAAAACCTTCATATTCTTTGTTTAAAAGACAAGTTTAGAGCTTGTAGGAAGAACCACCTCAAAGTGTTGGTTAAAAGATGGATGAACATAAACTAGCAACTAAATCTGTATTTTTTTAAACAAATCTTACAAATAAGGCTATAAAATGTTAAATATCATCAAACAAAAGCTAATATTGCAAAACATAAGCTTTTCATGCAAGACATTAAGTAAAAGAGACACATTTCTTGAAAACTTTCAAGATGATGGATGATGGTGATGATGGATGATAATGATGATAACCTCCAAGCCTTCAAACTCTCAACAAGATCTTCAATATGAGTATAAAATGGGTGTTTTTATATAAGAACCCCGTATAGAAGTTTCCTCAAACACACCAAATGAGTGCAACATGCCCCTCTATTTATAGGCTGTCTGGGTAATCAGGCACGACCCTGTGTAGGAGGAGGCACGCCCCCGTGAACAGGTGTCAAGTTGCATTTAATGTTCTGTCAGATCGTACATGATGACTCACCACAGGGGCGTGCTTCATGGGGCACGTCCCCGTGTTTCTGGTGATCTGTTATATTTCTTTTGTCTTTTCTGAAAAGTGACCACGGCCCCATGCCTACTTGGGCACGGCCCCGTGTCCAGCTGTCCAGTATTTTGTCTTTTCTTGCAGATTTTATTTTGTCTTTTCTTGCACAGGAAGCATGGGGGCGTGTTCCACGGAGCATAGGGGCGTGTTTCAGTGTTTTCTTGAGTGTTCTTTGATTTTTCTGTGGCTTTTCATTCGTTTCGTTGTTTGAGGCTTTGGTTTACCTGAAAATACATTTTAACATGATAGGTAGCTTTAGAAATATATTATTTGATAGAAGTTGCAGTTTTTAGAGATTATTTGATGCTAAAAGATGTATAATTTTATATACATCAAGTTCCATGCGAGGATTTCGATAACTACGCGTGCACTCATAATTATTTAGATCGTCATTATGCACATGGTTCGTCCCGTGGTGCAGGTTCGAAACAAGGTAAAAGAAAACTTTTGAAGTTGATAATTAAATGAAATTATTTGGTCTTGAGTGACGAAACAAAATAAATGAGTGAAATTTGATTACCATAAATAACTAGTAAACAACCTTGCAAAATATAATGAAATTGTTAAGCTAATCATCGAAAGTAATAACAATAAAGTGGAATAAATAAATGGAGGAATTTTGAAATTAAATACCTATCTTACACATTCGGTGTATTGAAATACTTGAGGTGACAACAAAAGTTCACGAGTAACTATACACATAAATAGGTCAACAAATCACAATATTAAAGAATACAATAATAGATAAGGCTTTGAATCAAGATTATAAAATCAGATAAGATGAGGAAAGGGTATTATGTGCGTGAGGTGAGTTTTGGGAAATTTGGGTAGCCATGTATTAAAATATCGGAATAAAATTTTGTACCTGTGACTCCTGTTAGATAACTATTTACAACACATGAACATAGTTCCGGTAAATAACCGGTCATAGACCAATTAATTTGCAATAGTAAATTGCGTAATAATAAATAGTGCAATAAACGACATGATAGAAAGAGATGGGAAATTGAATTCAACATAAATAACCATAAATGACAAAACTTGAGATTTAATGAAGTCTTTACATTATATTTAAATGAAAAAAACTAGATAAAATAAACGTATATTGGGTAGCATGTATTCTTGAAAGGTTAGGCTTAGACTTGGGAACCATTGATGTAACACACTTTTCCTTGAGTACCTTGAGTAGCTTGGTTACTTGAGGTTCGTTGGTTGATTGGATTTGATTTACTTGAATTGGTTGAATGGGTTGGGCTTGAATTGTTTGTATGGGTTGAACTTGGATTGGTTGAAGTTGATTTACTTGGGATTGGTTGAATTGGGCTTGAGTGACTTGGGTTGGATAGACCTGGGCTTGGTAAGCTTGAAATTGAGTGGCTTGGGTTGGGTAGGATTGAATTTGGTTCATATGTGCAAGTCTTGGGCATGCATTGTGATAATGGATAGGATCTCCACAATTGTAACAAGCTCTAATAGTTGAGAGTGCTTGAGTAAACGGTTGAGCATAAGATAAAGTTTGGGGATGGGTAAGAGGTGAGGTAAATGGTCGATTCATGGGTCGGTTGAGTTCACGACATGTGGTAAAGAGTTTACTAAAATGACCGCAATGGGTGCATTGACGACACTTGAGATTGGGTGAATCGTAAAATTTACACGTATCACATAATGGGTGGGGTCCTGTGTATGGCTTCTTGGTAGGTTGGACTTGCGATTGGGCCAAGACACAATTTTGGGAATTGGACATTCTTTTATTTTTGTAATAATGGGGAGAGTTGTTGTTGTTGTGCTTGAAGGATTCCGGCTTAGAGAATTCGACGTTGGATTTTTTAGTGGGCTCGGGTGCAGGCTTATCATTGGGCCTCTTGGAATTCTTCCGCTTCAAGGTACCGGCCTTAACGTGGTTTTCGGTGAGGGTATCGGCTAGAGTGATGGCATAATGAAGGACTTTTGGTTCCCGGCTCAGGACAGATCCTTAGATTGGCATAGGCAAACCAGAGATGTATTTATCAATGGCCCGCTCCAAAGGAGTGACCATATGCGGGATGAGGAGGCTCAATTCATGGAATCGATTATTATAAGCGGTATTACCACCACCTTCTTGCTTCAAGTTCCAAAACTCCTCTTCCAACTTCCGGAGTTCATATTTTGGGCAGAATCTTTCCAGCATGAGTGAGATCGTCCCACAGAAAAGCCATGGCAACCTCAGCCCCAAGAGCGTGCTTTTTACCATTCCACCAAGTGAGGGCACTCGATTTGAAGGAGCTTGAGGCGTAGGTGGTCTTTTTGTCTTCCGGATATGCACAATGGAGAAACACATTTTCCATATGTTCGAACCATTGGATGAGGGTGGTAGCTGATCGGGGCATTTATGTACACTCTATTTTATGTTAATTATATATTAAATGATGTAAATATTATTATAAATTATATTATTTTTAATTGTTATTATTGTTTTTGATTCAATAAATCCACGTTTTTATGTTTGTATAATTGTTATTCATAAGTTGAATTATTTTAAATAAAAGAAAGAAAGAGCTATTATATTAAATAAAAGAGATGGTAAAGTTTAGTTGTCTTGCAATACAGTGAAGTAACGAACAATTATTGACTCATTTAATTGTTTGATATTATATTTCAGTTGGTGTTGATGTTGGCAGCCCACGTCACGGCCCAAAGAAGCAAATAAGCTTGGAATTAGATAGATCATCACATACGGCAGTTTTGGGGGACGAACAACACTAGGGTAGAGACAAAAAGGGAGCAGCAGCCCCTGCTGCTGTGCATACAAATTAAGAGGACCAAAGGGTTGAACGTGATAACATGAGTGGCTAGACTCACTAGTGGCTTCATCCAGGCGGACGGTTCGTAGGTTTTGACACTTTTCACAATTTTATTTATGTTTGGATTTGTTTTTAACATTGACAACGTTGTATGAACATATTGATGTGTTAGTTTATTTAAACTATTTGCATGTGTTAGTAATTCTTGCTTTACAACTTGTTTGGTTGATGACAAAACCTAGTAGCTCATTGGGTGACATAGAGTAGGTCGATTCACACTAACAAATAGGGTAATTGAATCATAAAAGATTCGATGACAAATATCTATTTTTGATTACCACCTAAATTAACCGACTTTTCAACACTATGTCTATGTGGTGTCCAATTAATGAAACGAGTTTTGTGTGAAACCCAGAACCTGAAACCTGGAGGAGGTTGCATTTTCTTTAAATTGTTTTTAAAATCAATCTTCTAATTTTGTTTGACATTGTTTGTCCATCTTATTTAGTTAATTTTATATTGAAAATCAAACAAACTTTGTAATACTGACCACATGCTCCTTGTGGATACGATACCCTACTTACTCTAACTATTTAGTTTAATTGGGTTTTTAAATGACTAAAACGACGGTCATCAAAATGGCGCCGTTACCGGGGAGCTAGTGCGCTTGGTATTGCGTTGCTTGTTTGATTTAAATTTAAATAAAAAACAAAAATATTAAAAAAAATCCAAAAATATTTTTCTTTTTATTTCGATTTGTTTAAGTTCGGTATTACATTTGGTATTGTTTGTCTTTGCTTGTGCAGGAACTTATTATAGTGTCGGCAACATACGTGTAGTTCGGTTATGAGTTATTGCAGTAATCAAAGTCCACCATGTAGCCCATTATACCCACCATTCACACAAAAACAACAATTTTCCAACTTTGACCTGCCACATCCTCAAACCCAAAACCAATATGAATATGATGAGCTTATGATTTTGCGCCTTCAGTGCCACAATTTAATCAAAGATGTCAGAATTGGGTCAATTTGGGTTAGCAAAGGTATAATGGTGTTCAGCAGAACAATTATGGAGAACAACAAGGGCATAATGAGTATATGAATGAAGTGTCTATGGCGAATCACAGATCCCAAGTTAGAGGAGTTGCCAGTCATTTTGTGCCTATAGTACCAAAGAACGCCCCACGGATCGCATCACCGCATCAAAATACAAGATCTTTTGAGAATCAGGGGAATAGGCAAACGGGTCAGCATGGGTCAGATGATAACTCCATCAATGAAAAATTGGATGCAATTATTGAGTTAATGATGGATATTAAAAAAGGCAGCGAGATCAGAGATAAGGAAATCAAGGCATTGTCACAGCAGGTTGGACAGCTAACTGAAGAAGTGGCAGTCATCAGAAGAGATCAAGGTAAGATTTGTAGTGATACTCAGATATGTCCAGCTCACAAATCGTCTAACACAACGAGTATCCACATAAATAAGGTAAGTACTCGTCCTCTTTCTGAAATTTCTATTGTTGAAACTCATTCACCACAATGTGTTGAGGGTGGGGTGAATGATATGGTCTAAGGGTGATAGTGAACATGATCAGGAAGTTAAAAGTTTTAAAAAGTCTGAAAGTGATTCAAATAACGTGTTTTCTGAAATTAGTAATTTGAATGTGAAAGTTCCATTTCCAATGGCTTTACTTGCACCAAAAAATTTAAGTAAACGGGAACAACTTAAGAGTGAAAGGTGGGAAAGTTTTGAAGAAGTGAAAATAAATAAACCGTTGCTTGAACATGTTAAAGCGAGTCCTGATCATGTTGAGTGTTTAGAAGAGTTAAGTACCCACAAACGACGTCATAAGTTTCCTAAACAACTTACTTTAACTGCTAGTGTGAATGCCGTTTGATGGGTACCCTTCCCCCGAAACTTCAAGATCCAGGAACACCTATTATTTCAATACAAATAGGTGATTTTAAATTAGACAGGGCTTTGTTGGATCTTGGAGCTTGTGTAAGTATTTTACCGGGGAGTTTATATGACCAGTATGATTTTGGGCCACTACAAAAAATTAAAACAACAGTGGTGTTGGTCGATCAAACTCCTAAGTGTCCTAGGGGGATTATAAAGGATGTGATTGTAAAAGTTGATGAATTCTATTATCCTGTAGATTTCCTCGTGCTGGATTGTGTAAAGAATACACAACTAACTGTTATTATGGGTAGACCGTTTTTAGCTACAACAAAGGCTATTATTAATTGTGCTGAGGGAATGGTTAGAATGAGGTTCGGGGAAAAGAAAATAAGTTTGAAGGTGTTTTCTAATTCGTTTAATCATAAAACTGACAAATGTGGATCTCCATAGAAGAAGAATCAAACAGAAAAGAAAGAATGTTTTATGATTGACAGGTTAAATGAAGAGAAGGTAAAGAAGAAGTCAAGAAGGAGAAGAAGAAAAAAGGTGGAGTTTGACTGTTACAGAGAAATGTGTAAATTTTATGATCAGGTCTGGGAAAAATATAAGGATGAGAGTAGAACAAGTTTAGGAGCGGAAGGAGGCAAGCACCCTACGAGACCACCATGAATGGCACATCAGGTTTGGTCCGGCTGAAGACCTTAACAAAAATTTAGCGTTAACCGGGATGCAACCCGACCTTGTATTCAGGTATGTGTATGTTTTGTTGTATTTGAACTTTGTGGGTGTAGTTCACTATAAACCCTCACGAGACCTCACTCGTCCACCCGGGCTACCGGGGGGTTTAAAGGGCTTATTGCATACGCTAAATGCAATCGTGATTCCTATGAAAGTGAGTTAGGTCTTTTAAGAATTTTACTAGTTTAACAAATTTAATTATGAAATTTATTTAATTTGTCCTGGTAATTAAAATTAACGGTTTTGCAAAACGGTTTAAAAGACCTATCCTAACAGTTGTGAGAAACGTGCTTCTACACGTGTGAGAGTTTGCAGGTTCTGTTGAGTGAATTGAGGAGCCGGGTTCGTTGAGCACAAGCACGAGTATATTTGAGTGGCTTATTTTTTCAATCATGTGATTTCGTTTTCATAATTCTTTTTGTTTTATTAGTTTTACTGTTAAAAGTGTAATTGTATATTGTATAAAGTGTTAGGACCATCACATTAAGCCCGTTAAAAATTTTAATCAGTCAATTTTAATCCCGTCCTCAATAATATGTTTTTTATTGCTAAATTTTAAACATTGAGGACAATGTCAACCTCAAGTGTGGGGATGGGGTAAAATTAAAATTTTGCCTTAGAGTGCCTTGATTGTGCCCAATATCCGGAATTGTAAATAATTAATTGCTATTATTAATGTCTATTAGAGGTCTTTGGTCATGACCAGTTTTTAAGCTTCTTGAAAGTCTTCCCATTCAAATGTTTTTCAATAAGGAAAATTAAAATGGACCGTTTAGGCGAGGATAACGAGTCATGGAACGGGTACACATGTTTCATATCAGCAGCCTAATTCCTCCGGTACGTGTGTGAGATTTGCTTTATATATAATACACATATAATATATAGTATATACACATGTCATATGAGTGCCATTATATAGAGTAACCAGTATGTCCATGATATCTAGAACTTGGTTGTCTCATGCATTTCGAGATCTTAATATCACCACCTGCATAGAGAAATAGGACTTTAGAAAACCCATTTTATATTGGCCTTACAAATATATATATATATATATATATATATAAAATAATACTCCCTACCCTACATTATCCCTTAGGAGCCAAGTTTGGGCATTATCACTTTCATTTACTAAACCCACATTACAAGTCGTGTTAGCCTTGGCCTTTTATTTTAACTTGTAGATGAAACTTGGTATGTTAAGATTTATATTTAATTTGTTTGTCGAGCATAATACACAATGTACGTATGTCTCGGGTCAGTTGTTTGTATATATTGATGTTAGTATTTGTAAAAAAAAGAAAAAAAAGGAAAGAAAAAAGTTGGAAAATCAAAGAAAAACTCAAAAAGAGTCGATGTTTGAGTTAGTGTCATTTGTAAATAATAGTAAGTGAGATGTTTGTTTGTTGAATAAATTGGGTTTCATCCACCATAAGCCACTAAATAAATCCGCTTCAACACCCTAACCTAAGCCACAACAAAACCCTTAGTTCTATTCTCTATGCAACCGGTGGGTAATGGGTGGAGATATGACTTGCTTTCAAGCTTATTACATTGTGTTCATACTTGGTATAGAGGGCTGAGAGATACTAGCACATTTTTTGTTGGTCCAGATATTAAACCGAGAAGAGATATGTTATATTATGAGGGGTGTGAACATGTGTGCCTTAACCGGAAACAAAGTACACTCGTGTGGGCGGTTCCATGGTTTTATAATGTATCATTAAAATATTTGGCGGGTTATCAATCTTGATAGTGTCAGTTCTTAAAAATTTGGTATGACCTTATACCTTACTAGTATTAATAATGATAATTGATAAACTATCGATCGAGTTGGATGTGTTGCATGATAGTTTGCTTGAGGGCAAGCAACTGTTAAGTGTGGGGATGTGATCGGGGCATTTATGTACACTATATATTAAATGATGTAAATATTATTATAAATTATATTATTTTTAATTGTTATTATTGTTTTTGATTAAAATGAAAATGCCAATAAATCCACGTTTCTATGTTTGTATAATTGTTATTCATAAGTTGAATTATTTTAAATAAAATAAAGAAAGAGTTATTATAATAAATAAAAGAGATGGTAAAGTTTAGTTGTCTTGCAATATAGTGAAGTAACGAACAATTATTCGTGTTAATTAATTTATTGACTCATTTAATTGTTTGATATTATATTTCAGTCGGTGTTGATGTTGATGTTGGCAGCCCACGTCACGGCCCAAAGAAGTAAATAAGCTTGGAATTAGATAGATCATCACATACGGCAGTTTTGGGGGACGAACAACACTAGGGTAGAGACAAAAAGGGAGCAGCAGCCCCTGCTGCTGTGCATACAAATTAAGAGGACCAAAGGGTTGAACGTGATAACATGAGTGGCTAGACTCACTAGTGGCTTCATCCAGGCGGACGGTTCGTAGGTTTTGACACTTTTCACAATTTTATTTATGTTTGGATATGTTTTTGACATTGACAACGTTGTATGAACATATTGATGTGTTGGTTTATTTAAACTATTTGCATGTGTTAGTAATCCATTCTTTACAACTTGTTCGGTTGATGACAAAACCTAGTAGCTCGTTGGGTGACATAGAGTAGGTCGATTCACACTAACAAATAGGGTAATTGAATCATAAAATATTCGATGACAAATATCTAATTTTGATTACCACCTAAATTAACCGACTTTCCAACTCTATATCTATGTGGTGTCCAATTAATGAAACGAGTTTTGTGTGAAACCTAGAACCTGAAACCTGGAGGAGGTTGCATTTTCTTTAAATTGTTTTTAAATCAATTTTCTAATTTTGTTTGACATCGTTTGTCCATCTTATTTAGTTAATTTTATATTGAAAATCAAACAAACTTTGTAATACTGACCACATGCTCCTTGTGGATACGATACCCTACTTACTCTAACTATTTAGTTTAATTGGGTTTTTGAATGACTAAAAAGACGGTCATCAGTTGCCCCATCAGCTCCAACATAATCGGTTGGGGTTGCACTTGTGAATTGGTTGAAAGAGCAAGTAGTTGGGTTTTGATTCACGGTGGTGGCAGCGGCATTCACGGTTTGGAGCTGAGAGATAATTGTTGGGAGGGCTTCCACGATTCCCTTAGCAATGCAGGATGACATGCTACGGCCAGAGTTGCCAGTGCGATAGTTACTGTTGATGAGGCGGGAATAAGACATTCTACAAAGACGAAACGTGAAAATTTATTAGGTTTTGGGATAAATTGTATAACTATGCGAAATTTCGAGTTTTGTGAAAATTCATAAGGGTACAAAGTAAAATTTTATTAACCTTAACTTGGAGTATTGATGAAATTGATAATCAAATGAAATAGTAAAACTTAAATAGGGGGTTGAGATGTACATGAATCATCATGAGCTTGTTCCAAGCAAAACAAGAAAATAATCATTTATACCAAAATAAAAATAAATAAATTTAAACAAAAATCTCATCGTTGAAATATTCATGTATCACCATGGCTTAATTTTCCAACAACAGATTTAAAATTGATTAAATTCGAGATGAGAGCGTTGAGGTAAATGGTTGGGGTATCCATGTATCACCATGGCTTTCCCACCCATTCTTTCAACTAAAACGTCATAAGGAAGAACCGAGTTTAGCCACGTATCATCGCGAATTCGGTTATGGTTTAAGGGTGTGGCCGTCACTTGACCACGTTTGATAAAATGAGTTTTGTAGAGTCGTGGACGTTTGGTGTGATATATTTGGCTTGATAAGTTTCACACCCTCGCCGAATCCTCTAGGAAAGCAACCGGGTCTCACGGTTGATTGAGATTTATACGCATTGTTTTTCTTTAGGCTCGCAAGCCTTGGTGGCAAGGGTTCGGAGAACAAGTGTGTTCCCCTTACAGTTACTACATATCCATCATACAAATCATCCTCAATGAGAGGGGAGTAAAAAAATGGTGGTAATTCTTAAGGAATTTCCCAACTTAAAATAACACATAGGGTTTTGAAAATGATTATGAGAGCCAGGCATAGCCTTGGAGTACAAGAATAATATCAAATCATTAAATAATATTTAAGCTACAACAATCAATAATCTAATTCAGGGTGCAAACACGTAAATGCATATCACGTATAGGGACCCTAAGCATGTTACGAAGTCATTAAATCTAACCAACTATCGTATTGCCTTCGGCTTTGATATCAATCTATGTCGGGGCGTAACGTATTGATTGGAAAATAGCTCAAAAGACACTAATTAAAACGAACATAATTATTTAATTTCATTAACATTAAACCAGTACACAAATTCAATAATAAGAAACAATTACATCATGATTTTGTATTTTGAATAATATCCTATGGTAAAACTAAGTTCTTCGGTATTGAACAATGTAAATTACTTGTACCTGTAGCTTGCATAAAAATAGAGTTTATCAACACGAATGTTGTTAGAGTACATAAGTTTTAGTTGAGATATATATAGATAAAAACCACAATTCATATGTTAATGTTGAGCATTATTGTAACACTGTCACACCCTCAAAATCCACTAACGGAGTTTTACCGTCAGAGGGTGTGAACTAACAGGATCGGAATCATCAGTTATAATCAAACCATAAAAACAAAGTTTTAAAACCATGAAAACGTTTACGAGTAATTAAATGCGGAAGCGTAAAACCATAGAAACCAATGTTGCGTCACGCAGGACGACTTAAAAACCCAAGTAATAATAGTTAAAACATGTTTGCATATCAGAATGTTCAAAAACCATGCATGATCCTATACCGCGCGCCCGCCTCGGCTACCTGAGAATAACATACTAAAAGTGTCAACACGGGGTTGGTGAGTTCACAAGTTTGTATAAAATAAAGCGTTTAGCGTTTTGCGTTCAGCGTTTTGCGTTAAGCGTTTTGCGTTTGCGTTACCAGATAATGTTAAATCAATTATATATCTATAGGTAGCTAGCCTATAAAGCAAGTATTGCTAAGTGTTCGACACCGAAGCTGACTGTTTATCAAGTGCCTTGTCACCAGGTCATCCAGACCATGGTACGTGTTAGCCAAAATTACACCCGCTCGACCTCCAGTCGAGTTTAGCGTTGGGTGGGGTTTGTCAAACCCAGTAGTACTACTCAACAGTGACTCGCTATTCCAAATATTAACCGGTTCGATGTGTAGGACTTCAAATGTTTCGTTTGCCACTTAGCCTTTACAAGTGATATATAATTTACTAACAAAATCTTAAATGCGTTTATCGGAGTATGTTATCTCCCCCAAGTGAAAAGCGTTTAAAACAGTTTAAAGGGGTAAGTGAAACTCACTGTTTGCGAAGAATTCCCAAAATAAATCACCAAGTGTTGCGCGTCACAGAAAACTCTCTCTAGCGTTCTAAAACAACAAAGAGATTTTTCTAAGTGTCGGAATATTATCGAGTCTCTAGACCCGGCACATAATACCTATACACACAACATGTTTCGTGTTTCGTTTGTGAATCGTGTGTGACTTTAACAAGTGTATTTGTGATACGTTACATGTGTGAGCAATTATTTACGTGTCATGTATTCATAATGTACATCACTAGCAATTACTCCCCGTAAGGGCAATTTGGTCAACACATAACAATTAACTAGCAATTATTCCCCACGAGGGAAATTTGGTCAAATCATGACAATCAATTAGCAATTATTCCCCTCAAGGGCAATTTGGTCAAAACACGATAATAAATTAGCAATCACGTTGTTTCATGCAACTTTCACAAAATTCAGCAACTAGTTTCTTAACGACAGAATTTCTACTTGAAAAACTAGTCTATCCCACCGATCATAGCATCACAATTAATTTACCAAAAATCATCACAAAAGCATATATGTCCTAGGTTTCCAGAACATATTTTATTATATTTTTATTCCACATAGGTTTCTCACAATAATCAAATCATTACAGCAAACTCATAACAGTCAAATTCATGCGCAACAGAATGTTATCTGAAATTTCCGTTAAACGAAAAATCCAATAAATGCAAGACCACTTGGGTTAGGTTCCTAACTCAACAAGTCAACTTTCAGAAGTGGAACCAACCCAATTGGTCTCGTAGTTCATGAGATATAACATTTACAAAACAACCTAACAGCATGTCTAACAACTCAGCTTTGCACAACGTTTTTGTAAAATCATAAAGGTTAACTTTTACACGTCCAAAAATTGCAAATTTATATTCTATAGAAACTAGACTCAACCTAGTTTACTGTAGTATCAATAATCTCAACCAATTTTCACATTTGCACCCCGTTACAGTCAATCAAACATCAACAACACAATCTGTCCAGAAACTGTTTGCATCCAAACTCAACAATTTAACTATCTATGGACCACAAATCATTCATATAACATTCTAAACACCATAATCACTATCCATGCATATCAATTACACATTACATACATGATTAGGGTTTTTGTTTGAACTCAAATCAAAGACACAACAATTAACATGTAACAATATCAATTCTAGTTATCAAATCATCATCAATACATCATCAAATCAAACAAAGATCATATGAACACAATATATGAAATTTCCAGATTTTAGGGTTTATAATTAACCCATTCAAACTCAAAATTAAGCATGTAAAATACATAGGATAGTTGTTTATACCTTCCTAGCACCTTAATCTTCGATTAAACTTGAAAAATCTTGATTGTATGTGTGTGTATGAAGTCGACGGCTGCCAAAGGGATAGGAGGGAGGGCCGATCGGTCTAGAGGGAGAGAAGAGAAAGAGAGGCAGGTTTTATAATATTATTAATAATAATCATGTTACATCTAGGTCCCTCCACTTCCAAATGTTACTTTTCTAACTTAATTAACTTAGTTTGCACATTGAGTTAACGTTATATAACATGTTATCACATAACACATAAGCCTAGCACATAATTATCACATAATTATTGTTTTGACGGTTTTCTTTTATTCACCAATGGTTAGCGTCAACTCGTTTGCGTTTCGGTGCAATTCCCGAAAGACTACACATGTAGTAAGTGTTAAGCGTCATTTAAACCCTAGTTTAAATGTAATGAGGTGTGCGTTATAGATTCAGTGACCTTTAAGTTTGAATTGACGGAGTTGAGTTAACGGAGTTAACGGAGTTAACCTGAAATTGACGATTGTCACATACACCCCAGCCCGGAACAGGCTGACGTGTCACTATTACAGATATCAAATCAATGTCACAATTCAAAATACAACAAAAATCAAAGCAACCTATGTCATATTATTAAACCAAAATGAATTAACTCTTAAAAGCTTGAACTTTATTAATCTCTCTCATCACTAATTTCCCCGAGTCCCGAATTACCTGAAAACAAAATAAGAAAAACAAAACAAGAAAATATGGCTAAGCCAAAATTGCCCAGTAACGGAAAGAACAATAGTATAGGCAAGGACAGACGTAAGAAAATAAATATACGGACTTCAATTCAAACTCGAAACCAACCTTTTTACTGAAACATATACTTAATAAAATTCGGAGGTATGATCCGACACTTGGCCAGAACATAATCAAACGCATACGGAAGCATATCAGAAACATATCATAACATATACACACATCAAACCACGTGACTACACATATCAAAAACTCAAAGTCACGTGAAACGGAAGCACCCACGAGCCAAAACAGAACAGACTGGTACACAGCTAGCTAGTCCATGCACCTATGAGACGGTGACGTACACCCATTATTCCATCTCCACACAACAAACGCAAACTCAGAGCTAAGATCGATCTATCCGCCTCTAGGGGCCAAAGTACTACGAAAGCACAAGCTAGAGACAGCGTGAACTTTTATTACGCACTGTCACGATAAGTGCATGCCGTTGACGCCCATACGACATTTCAGACGTGCTCGGGTGACAGAGTACAAAAGCTAAAAGCATATAACTAAATATATTTAAAACCGAAACATGCAATAAAGAGTACAAATAAATAATCTATTGCATGCTATATATTATATAAAACAACTGAACTCAAAATATAACTGATGGTAACGAAAATCCGTACCACGAAGTAACGGAATAGAGTCAATACTATGAGTAAACGAAAACGGAGACCGTAACGAAGTAACGGAATATAATTAATACTATGAGTGAAAGAAACCAGAAACCGTACTACGAAGTAACAAGAAACAGAATCCGTACCTTAGTTGTTAAGCAAAAGTAAACAAATTGGCTCGTCTCCAAAAATTATGAGGACCTATGATTTATTTACATTTTAATTTAGATATACGAACACAAGTTACGACGCATGATTCGTTGATTTTCCACGGGAGGACACTTTAGGAATTCATATAAAATAAATGTGTTTAGTCATATGCTTGTTTCGACGATTATTTAATATTGTTAAAGCTACCAATATATATATATATATATATATATATATATATATATATAAAAGTGTTACCTTGTAAATTCTATATTTTTAAATGAAATAAACTAACTGAAGTTGAAATATTATTTATTTATTTACTTATAATCATCAAAACTTTAAAACTATTATTATTATTAATATTAATAAAATATCTACATTCCCAAATTTGATTGAAAAGTTATTAGTAGTAGATGGAGCAATTTATATTAACTATTTTAAACATATCAGTTAACTTTAGCTAACCATATCCACAAGGACAACATGCTCTAAAATAAACACATGATTGGCGCTAGTCTTTTAACAACCACTCAGAAGAAAAGCAGACCAAACACACTCTTGATTTCCTTTCTATACCATGCATGGGTTATAATAAAAGTTCAAGTACAGATTCTATTTAAACAACGTTTTCGTTGCCGGAACAAGTCAACGAATCATAGGCGTATTCGAACAACTTAATTAGACAAGCCAACCAGAAGAGAGGGAGTGGACGACTACCTCTATTGACGAACAAAGTTGGCAATGCGCGAAAACGAGATGGTTCTCCAAGCATAAACTAAGTTGTACATGCAGTCGAAACACATTAATGATTGTTCGGATCAGTATTTTATTGAACAAGGATTGAAAGAGTAAAGCAGGATAATTCTTGTTACCTGATGCGAATCGGAAAGAAATCGGAGTTGAGATAAAGAGATGACAATAGCGGTACACGATACGCGGCGGTGGTGGTGTGGCGTATGTCTTCGGGACTTGAAACTAATTTGGCAAAACAGAAACAAATCGGATTGCTAGGGAGTCAGGTGTTGCATACTATCGGTTTGGGATGGTTCCTTGGCGATGGAGTCCGTTGGGTATTTATAACGGATATCGTTGTTGAGGGAACGAGGCTTTAGAGTAATCCCAAATAATCCGGCAAGTTTGAAATAAGCAGATGTGAAGATGAGGATTAGGAATTTAAAAAAAAATAAAATAAAACGTGTGCTTATCGTAAACTTTGATTCAAACTTTTTGTTTCAATATATCCTATTTTACTTAGTTATTTTAATTGTTTGCTTGAGTTGGCTAACAGAATGTTTAATAATAATATAATAAATAAATAGATAAATAATTACCACACTTAAGATATATACATGATTTATTAATATAAAAATATTATTAAAATTTCGGAGTGTTGTAATTACAATTCCTATGAAAATGTAAACAACTAAATAGATGTGGACTCGTTCACATGGGCCCTCGAGAAACTTAAAGAAATGCTCGAGGATTGTATGGAGCCACACGTGATACTGATTGACGCGGACCAAGCCCTTATAAAGTCGTGTTACGTAGTCTTCCCTAATGCCAAAAAAATTTATCTAGATGGCGCATCTCCGAGAACATAAGAAAAAGTTTAAAAGTCTTTATAGTATAGATATCAGGGAGGACTTCGCGTACTAGTGGAAGGTTTTGTATATGTCTATGACGACCCAAGACTTCGACTATAACTGGCGTCAGATGGAACGTCATTTAAGAGAATACGAGAGACACAGTAAGCCTTTTATGCGTATACAATTACTAACATGGAGGAGTTCGTTGTGATGTTAGGGCTATGCACGGAGACGGAGGTACAGCTTCCACTTTACACGGATAGCATATACCAGTTATCGAACGACGGCTTGTGGATCTGGTGGAGCACGATTAGCGATGAGGCTTTTGGGGGTAGGGCCACAAAAACGAAGGTCTCCGCTATCAGGTACGTGAAAATGTAAACCGCTATCGAACGACGGCTTGTGGATCTGGTGAAGCAGGATTAGCACAGGTACGTGAACATATAATATAATATAATATAATACATAAGTGATGGGCAAATTAAGAAGGTAGAATTCAAGAATTTTACAACTTATAATGCATAAGATACATGTTTAAGTAGGGATAGATTTGTCTTTTACACACATATCACCCACGTTCATTTGATTTCTATAGAAAATAATTACAAGTATAGTATCCCAACTTTACTTAAATTTTGTAAATTTAAAAATTAGTTACAACTTTAACCTCTCATGATTACCCATTTTTTACTCTAACTTTATTTTTTTTGGTTTTCTTCATATATGTTTTACAAAAATATGGTTAACAAAAATCCGAACATACCTATTTAAACGAGCTTGCATATCGTGCAGACGTTTCAGAGGCCCGACGATTGTCTCGTGACCGGAGTTGGGGCGCGCGCCCTTTACGTTCATGTGCCTTTAGTCGAGCCTCCCCCACTCACAGCGGCATAGGTGCATTGTCGACCAGCCAGTCGACGAGGGTGCTGAGGCGGGGGCCGGCGCGAATGAGGATGCTGGTGGGGACACAACTGCTGATCTTGAAGCACATGAGGTACGTTTATTATATTATCGTTTTATGGTTACTTTTAATTTGTTTATTTAATACATTTTTTTTATTGTTTTGTTATTAGCCACCATCGCAGCACGTTCAGAGATCGGGCGTCAGACGCAGGGGCGACAGCCACGTCGATGTTCATGATGTGACGTTTACGGTCCTCGACTACGATACCCGCGACACGCCGTTTATATAGATTTGCATATTTTGTTTTATTTTGTACAAACTCATTGTTTTGTATATAATACATGTTTTGGTTTGGTGTATCTATGTGTTTATTGTTTTGGTGCATATGCGTGTTTATTATTTTGAACGAACTCCTAAAAATCAAGCTGATTGTTAATAACAACTATTTAAATATATTAATAATAAATCAAAAAACAAAAATAAAAAGGCAAATCTTTTTAAAAAAAAATATTATATAAAAACAACAAAATAAATGTACAAGTAATAGAAAAAATTAAAATAATAAGACAAGAAAACCTCATTTTGCTAAAAACTCATTAAGGGAGTGTCTGGGATTCCTTATTTCCACCAACTTATAATTTATAAACTTTTTGAAAAGTTAATAATGTGTAAAAGGTGTTTGGCAAACCATAAGGACTTATGGTTTTTAGCTTAGGGCCAAGGCAAAATAAAAGGGTTTTGAAAAGTTACGATTCTCTAACTTATTAACTTAAATGGTATAATATTCCCAAACACTCCTTAAAAAACAACTTATTAATTCAAACACTTTTATACAAACTCTTCTTCAAAAAGTCATAAGTTTATAATTTATTTTCACGTAAAGTACTTTTGGACTTAAAGAAGGAATCCCAAACACACCCTGATCGTTGTATTGATTGGTTTTTTTTTAGGCTAGAAAATCCGTTTAGATAATCCTAAACAGTGAATAATTATGCTTATACTCGGAATAAACATTAGAAATCCCAAACACCCTCTAATTAATTGATCACGTGGTAGCCAACTACACCGACAGATTTGACTCACTACATATACACACACCGGTATCTCTTCCTTCTTCTTCTTCTTCTTCTTCCCTAAAACCCTAATTTCTTCATACGGTAATTCATTTCACCAATGCTCACTTCAGTATCTTCATTTCCGTCAACGATCTTCACCTGATTCCTCATTTCGTTTTATAATCGCTAACTAATCCACCTCAATTTTATTTATTATATATGAAATTGTTGCTGCTGCTTTTGTAGTCGATAACATGCATGATTGAGTGTTTTAGGGCTCAAAATTTGTTTTACTGCTTGCATTGTATGATATCTGACGGCTTGTGAGTGTTTTTGAGTTTTTCTCAACTTGCATCTGAATTTTGACTCTTAAAGCTTCTGATGTATGCATTAGGTAAACACAACTGTGTAATTGCTAAATCTACCTGAATTTATGATTATATGTACATTGACTCCTCTTGTGTTGTTTGGAAGAGAATTGCTGTAATATGCTTGCAATGTCTATGATTGTTCATTTCTTAGGGTTTTTGCTCTGTTTTAGGGCTCAGATTTTGTTTCACTAGTTGCATTGAATCATATTTTAAGACCTGTGAATGTTTTTGAGTTTTGCATTGTATAATGCATCTGAATTTTGACAGTTATTAGGTTAAATGACTGATTAATTGCTAAATTTACCTGAATTTTATTGTAATATGTATGATTGTTAATTTCTTAGGCTTTAGGGCTCTAGTTTGGTTTTACTGGTTGCATTGTTTAATATTTGAAGACTTGTGAGTGTTTTTCAAGTTGCATTGTGTAAATTGTAATGCAATTGAATTTTGACAGATAAAGCTTCTGATGTATATGTTAGGCTAAGTAAAAGGACTATATTAGTGTTAACATCTAAATTTCAGTGTAGTACTAAGTTAGTATTTGACTATTGGTGTTATGAATTTTCAAATAACTTCGTGATTAATATAGTGTTAACATCTAAATTATATTTGGTACTTGATTATGTGCCTAGACTTTAAGTTTGGCTACAAACAGTAATTATGATTGCTGTAAACTCTGATAGTACTTTCTACTAAAAGCTGTTGTGTTTGGTAGCTAATGTTTATGTCTTTATATTATTATTTCTTCAAATCAGCAAGGATTCCTGTTGATGTAAATGATGGAGACAGTAAATGGTGAAGGTGCTAATGGTTCCTCACACTTAGCACTGCCAACAAGTGCACCTTTGTGTGAAGTTATAGAACTTGATGTGGAGACAGATCATGAAAATGGTCTAAACCGTTCGGTTATTAGTAGGCCTGGATTTGGAAGCAGTGGAAGACCTATTCCATTGCTTGTTAATCACTTCAAAGTTTCTGTCAAGAATCCAGATGAGATTTTCTACCAGTACAGTGTATGGTATTGAAGTTTTAGTTTTTGTTTCATAATCTTTATAGTCAAGCATGTATTTCTATAATGTCATGATAATGCAGGTATCCATCACTTCTGAAGATAACAGAGCAATTGAGAACAAAGTTTTAGGAAGAAAGATTCTTGACAAATTATACCAAACATGCTCGTCTGAACTTTTTGGTAAGAAATTTGCATATGATGGAGAGAAGAGTTTGTATACTGTTGGGCCTTTCTCTAAAAAGAAGTATGGGTTCAAGGTTGTTCTAGAAGATTCTTATGCAAACCGGTGTGTCAATCATTTCATACTTGTTAGCTTTGTAGACTTGCAGTTGAATATTTTAACTCTTTGAAGATTTTAGCTAAAATAACTTTACTTTTTGTAGTGGAAGCCCTGCTCATGATGGGATTCCTAGTGAATCTGATAAAAGGGCAAAACAGTCTTTTCAGGAGAAGAGTTTCAAAGTAGAGATCAGTTATGCTGCTGAAATACCCTTAAAGTCAGTTGTTCTTGCCCTTCAAGGATCAGAGACTGAAAAAATTCAAGATGCATTGAGGGTTCTTGATACCATATTGAGACAACAAGCAGCTCAAAGGCACTTTTTATTTTCTTTCCATGTGTGCTTGTTGGTTCTTAGTTTTTGTTATATATTTAGCTTATTATGTCTATTGTTGATGCAGAGGATGCCTTTTGGTTAGGCAATCATTCTTTCATGATGACTCAAGGAACTTTAGTGATGTTGGAGGGGGTGTCACAGTATGCAGTGGATTTTTTTCTAGTTTTCGTCCGACAATTGGTGGTTTGTCATTGAATATGGGTATTTCCTTTGTTGACTTTACAGTTTATTTATGGTAGTTGTTCTTCATTTGATTATTTACTTATTGCATTTGTTTGTGTAGATGTATCATCTACAATGATTATTACTCCTGGTCCAGTGATTGATTTTTTAAAATCTCACCAAAATGTACGTGATGCTCGGTCTATTGACTGGCTAAAGGTAATAACACATAACACGGTTATAGACATAATTTTCTTTCCATTTACTCACTTGCAGTATATGTGCATTTAGTTAACAGGCCAAGGAAGTGTTAAAAAACTTGAGAATTAAAACAACACATAGCAACAGGGAGTTCAGGATCACCGGGATGAGTGAAAAACCGTGCAATCAACAATTGTAAGTTTTTATTTTTATTGATTGTATGTCTGTAACTCCCAATTGTGTGACAACTGATATTTTTTGTTTATTTTAAGGTTTTCTATGAGAGAGAAAAAAGAAAACGGTACATATGATGGCGAGACTGTAAATATTACAGTTCTTGATTATTTTACCAA
The DNA here is from genome assembly GCF_021521415.1 of Bidens hawaiensis. Lineage (NCBI taxonomy): Eukaryota > Viridiplantae > Streptophyta > Magnoliopsida > Asterales > Asteraceae > Bidens > Bidens hawaiensis. The sequence continues at coordinate 293,904 of NW_027494588.1, forward strand.
GCACCGTAAGATTGAAGTTAGTTACTCTGCTTACTTACCATGCATTGATGTTGGTAAACCAAAGAATCCAACCTATTTGCCTGTGGAGGTTGTATCTTAATTTAACCTTTCCATTCTCTGTATGTTTTTTTAGGGAACCTTCTAATGATATTATTTCTCATGGTTTGTAGCTATGTTCTCTTGTTTCACTTCAACGGTATACGAAGGCATTATCTACATTGCAGAGAACATCTTTAACTGAAAAATCTAGGCAAAAACCTCGAGAGAAAATGCAAGCTATAACAAATGTAAGTCTTTATTGCACTGTTCATCCTACATATCATGGAGGTAGCCTGGGCTGGTTTAGGCCTGTAACTGAACCGAACATTTTGCGAACCCTTCTCCCTTCGGTTGGGTTGACCATAAACACATTTATTTTTTATTATTTTGTTAATACTCAAAGTTGTTAAGTAAAATGATCTAGGAAATTGCACATGCTAAAACACTTTAGGTGACTTTCAACCCTTTTGACCCGTTAGGGTAAAACATAAGCTGGATCGACCTGTTTATAAGAAAAATGTTTAATATTTGCCACATCACTACCTTTTTATTTTGTAATTTGATCAGTTATTTAACCTATCAGGCTATGAAAAACTATTCGAGCCGGGGGTCTCACCGGAAGCAGCCTCTCTATCCTTATGGGGTAGAGGTAAGGCTGTCTACATCTTACCCTCCTCAGACCCTACTATAGCTTTGCTATTGGTGGGATATACTGAGTACGATGATGATGATGATGAGGCTATGAAAAACTATCATTATGATGATGACCGTTTACTAGCTTCATGTGGAATTTCTATTGATAAACAATTTGCTCAAGTTGAAGGTCGTGTTCTTGAAGCACCAAAGGTTGTTATTTACTTTTATTTTATAATGCATATCTTTATATTTCTGGAAATGTGATCACAATATCCTTCACATTTGATATCTTTGCGATCGTAGTTAAAAGTTGGCAATGAAGAAGACTTATCTCCTAGTAATGGAAAATGGAGCTTTAAAAACAAGGTATTTTTATGTATATTCTTATACATGTTAAATTATAAAAAGAATTGCAGCTAATGTATCTATCTTTTTCAAATTATTTTCCTTGCAGAAACTTTTTAGTCCCATCAAAATAAAATTTTGGGCAGTTGTTAATTTCTCTGCAAAGTATGATGCAAGCTTTATTTCACGGGAACTCATAAACTGTGGAATGAGTAAAGGAATTGTAAGTGAACAATCGCTAATTCTTTGTCTGCTTTTATTTCATATGTTTTGATTTTGGTTTTTATTTTTCTCAGATTATTGATCGTCCATTTTCACTAATGGAGGAAGACCCACATAATCGAAAATACGGGCCCGTGGTACGTGTGGAAAAAATGTTTGACTATCTTTTGACAAAGTTCATACGTCCTCCTCAGTTTCTTCTTTGCATATTACCAGAGAAGAAAAACTGTGACTTATATGGTAATTACTAATTCGTTTGTTTGTTGTATAAAATGCATCATCATCATCATCGTACTCAGTATATCCCACCAATAGCCAAGCTATGGTAGGGTCTGAGGAGGGTAAGATGTAGACAGCCTTACCCCTACCCCATAGGGATAGAGAGGCTGCTTCCGATGAGACCCCCGGCTCGATAGTAGTTTTGCATCAAGCCTTGGACATAAGGCACATAGCACTCAATCATCGGGACAACGGCTGATTGGTGCATGTACCATTGTCTTTCGGCTATCAACGCCACCACATGATGCCTGATTAACCTTCTGCCACTTTTAACGTTATTTTCACGAGATTAGTAAAATAACGTTAAAATTAGTGCAATTTTACTTTTGCCCACCCGAGATTAGTAAAATAACGTTAAAATTAGTAAAATAACGTTAAAATTGTTGTATAAAATGCGTTACATCTAAATAATACCTATTTAATTTATGAAGGTCCTTGGAAGAAAATATGTTTAAGTGATCATGGAATTCCTACACAGTGCATATGTCCACTTAAGGTAACTGATCAATATCTCACAAACGTGCTTTTGAAAATTAACTCGAAGGTATTGAACTTAAATATTTATATTCTTTTTGTTTATCTATAAACTTATATCAACTTATATATTTTTGTTTTTTCTGTCTTAAGCTTGGTGGGATCAATTCTTTGTTATCAGTAGAGCAGTTATCTTGTATACCCATCATACATGATACTCCAACAATGATAATGGGGATGGATGTATCTCATGGGTCACTGGGTCGACCCGATATCCCGTCAATTGCTGCGGTACTGCTTTATACTGTATTCCTTCACGGGCCACTTCTTGGCTTGTTAATGAACCTGATGAACACGAACGCAACATGTGCGTGTTTGTTCGTTTAATTTCAACCGGACAAATGAACAGACAGTAACACTTAAAAACAGATTTTCTTGTGCCTGTTCGTTTGTTAAGAAAATGAGTGTGTTTGTGTTTGTTTATGTTCTTTCGCTAATATACTAAACAATGGTTCATTAACATCACCAATTATCTAATATAAGTAAATGACACAGTCGGTGCCACAAGAGAAATTTAAGTTTTTTATATTGTTTTTTTGTTTGTTTGCAATTTGACTTTTTAACTATTTTTCTTTTTCCTTTATGTATATATATATTGAGTGTTTTTTTGTTTGTTTGTAATTTGACTTTTTAACTATTTTTCTTATTTCCTTTCTGTATATATATATATTGAGTACATGATAGGTCATTTTTAAGTTCTTTTATTGTTTTTTCTGATTTTTGCAATTTGACTTTGTTATTGTATTTTCTTTTCATATATAACAAAAGACAACTTTGGTTCCACAAGGGCCTGATTGGGCCACTTGGCGGCACCTTAGTTGTCGAAAAAAAATTCTGTTTTTGTATTTTATTTTCGATACCATAACAAACATAACGTAAATCGGTCAAAAGAATTATGTTTTTGTATTTTAGTTTCTATACCGTAACGAACATAACGTAAATCAGTCAAATGGCAATTTGTTTTCTCTATTTTTGTTTTAGTTCACCGTAATGAACGTCACGGAAACCGGCTAAAATCGCGTAGACTCGCGTCATTTGGTTTTAGTTTCGGTATCGTGACGAATATAACGACCACCGATCGAATGACAAATTTATTTTTTTTGGTTTTAGTTATGGTATCGTAACAAACGTGGAGGAGACCGACTCAATTTGCGTAAAATCACCACCTCAATGCCCGGATTTGACAACATTTGGGTTTTACCACTACTCGGGTTTTACCGACCTGCCCAGCGCAACGCGCTGGGCTGAAAATGTGACTATCCAAATTAAGGTCTAAAATATCATTATCTTTACATCCAACATTTTAAAAGTTCACAAAGAGTTCTAAAATATGAAAATTAAATTGATTTCAAAGTAATATTAGTAAGAAATAAATTTGGCAAACGTACGAACATAAATGAACAAACATAAACGAACGATCACAAACGTAAATGTACGATTGAAGCATGTGTTCATGTTCCTGTGTTTATTTAAATGAACAAAAGATTGTGTTCATGCGCATTCCTTAATTAATGAACAAACAGTAACGAACTTCCCGCATAACAGTTCAGGATGGTTCACTGAACATTTGGTTTGTTCACAGGCCTAGTTATTTTGTTTCTTTACTATGTGGTTGTTTATTATTTTGTTTTTTTGTGAAAAACGAGCACGTTTCTAGATTGTTGGATCTCAATCTTGGCCGTTGATTTCAAGATATAAAGCATGTGTTAGGTCTCAATCATCAAAGGTGGAAATGATTCAAGGTTTGTTTGAACCACAAGAAGATGGAACTGACAATGGCATGATGAGGTAGTTTTGTAAATATTTGTATGTTTTAAGATATTTACATGGTCTGTTAGACCCAATTTTTTTACTTTACTCGTTCAACCTGTTTGGTCATTTTGCAAACAGTGAACTACTTCTGGAATTTTATCGAACAAGCAATAAACACAAACCAACTCAAATTATAGTCTTCGGGTATTAGTATTGTCAGTATCTTTTTGATGAAAATTGCATCATTTTCACATGCTTTTATGCAATTGTCTTATTATTATTATTTTTTTCACTCAGAGATGGTGTGAGTGAATCCCAGTTTAATCAAGTTCTGAATTATGAGTTGGATCAAATGATCAAGGTATGCTTATTATGTTCTCTTTATGAGTGGGTCAAACAGGTCAAACTAAAAGTTTTAGGTAAATACAGGCTTACCAGTTGCTAGGTGAGGGTGATCCACCTAAGTTCACAGTGATCGTGGTTCACAAGAGGCAGCACACAAAGCTCTTTAAAGCTAATGGCCCTGAAAATGTCCTTCTGGTTTGTTTTTTAATAATTATTGTTACTTTTACTTGTTTTTCTCAGTTTAAACAATTAAAAATTAACCTCATTTATTTTATGGTTATGCATGTTCAGGTACCGTAGTAGACAATAATGTGGTGCATCCAAGAAACTATGATTTTTACATGTGCACTCAACCAGGAATGATTGTGAGTTCCTAAAACCCTTTTATTATTATTATTATTATTATTATTATTATTATTATTATTATATTTGTTTTTATATAATGTAATAAGTCTAGATCTATTTGCTTTTTACATATTAGTGGGCACATAATAATGTTTACTTGTTAAAGGATATTATAGACGCATTTACTTGAGAATGGGTCAATTTGTGTTATGTTTAATCATGAATGGGTTAAATGGATAAGCAAATACTATTAGCTTCAAAGGTTAAAATTTTTTCCCAAATTGTACTATTAATGTATGAAATCTTCTAAATAATTTTTTTTAAATATAGATTTCCGTACTCATATAACTTTTGTAATCATAACAGACAGTTACGCTAATTATAAGGCCTGTAAATGAACTGAACATCCCAGTGAACCGTTCGGCAGGAAGTTCATTTATGTTCGTCAATTTAATAAAGGAACGAACATGAACAAATTTTTTTGTTCATTTAGTTAAACAAACAAATATGAAGATGTATCTTGCTCGTGCATTTATATGTCCGTTCGTTTACGTTCATTGTTTTAAGTTTGTTTTTTGTTTCAAGTTCTTTCCTTAACGTTCGTTAATACATTCATTTTAACTTTTCTTTTGGCCTTTTACATTTTAGTCTAGTTTTAATAACGGTTTAAGCCCAACACATTGTTATCCACATTTACATTTAATTGGTTTTAGCCCTGTTATGTTCGTAAAAAGTTCGTTTATATTGTTAATGAACGAGCAGAAATGAACACAAACACTTTCATTTCCTTAGCCAACAAACAAATAAACCACATTCAATTAATTGTTTGTGTTTGATCGTTTGTTCGGTTAAAGTTAAATAAACGAACACAAGCATGCTCTGTTCGTGTTTGTTCAGTTCGTTTACAAGCCTACTGATTATTTATATTTATATATATATTTAAAATGCAGGGCACTTCTCGTCCCGCACACTACCATGTCTTGCTTGATGAGATTGGTTTCTCTCCTGATGCCTTGCAGAATCTTATCCTTAACCTATCATATGTGTGAGTATTCAAGCTAGGGATTATGTTATTCCACGTCATGTGATTTTCAGAAAATAGCTAGGGCATTTTTGTCAATTATGTCATTATATTTTTTGGTTTGAAAATTAATTTTTCTGACAAAGCAGTGAGAACTTGTTAGTTAGTCCAAAGAATTTTTTTTGTAAATTGCATGACATGCGGCATAATCTTTTCAAACCATTAAAGTTTATTATTATTTTTTTATTTTTTTGTTAATCATTATTGACCTTTGAAATGGCATTACAGATCCCAACGGGGCAGCACTGCAACTTCAATAGGTATTTCTTCATCTGTAGCACACTTAAAGTCATATAACCCGAACACGACCCGTTAAACCCGTTTATCTAAACTTGTCAAATGGGTTGGCGGGTTGTAACAAATGGGTTAAACGAGTTGACTCGCCAACTTTAACCAAGTGGGTTGGCCATTTAATTGAACAGGTTAAACAGTCAACCTGCCCATGACCTATTTAATTAAACAGGTCAATCTGAGCACGATCGTCTTATTATTGAAACATGTTAAATGGTTCAAAAGTCTCTCAATGTGTATTTCAGTGCATAAAACCACCTAAATTGTTTTAAACCCAAAACGTTAGATTATTGTGAAATAAAATAAGTTATAACCAATAAGACTTTGGACAACTAGAAAATTACAAAAAATGAAACTATCATTTTTTATTTTTTGCAGTGGCGCCTGTTTCTTATGCGCATCTAGCCGCCCGACAAATGGGCCAGTTTATAAAGTTTGAAGATTTACATGAAACCACGGCTGGAACAGACAACGCCACTTCCTTGGGAAGCATACCCGTCCCCAAGCTGCCTAAGTTAGATGAAGATGTTGAAGATTCCATGTTTTTTTGTTAAGGTTGTGGGGCATTTAACATCAGTATTCACCATGATACACACTTACTAATGTGCCTAGAATCCTTAATCTTAGTTGTAAATTTACTAGACGCGTAGTAGTAAGTTCCGGGGGTCGGTTTTTGATAATTTGTGCAGCTGATTGGTCTTAACTAGTTTCTTGTTTTGGGATGTGGCGGCTTTTATTATGTGGGTGTTATTTAAGGCAGCAGTCATGTGGGTTCTTGAAACGAGTCATAACTTAAGGCTTAATATGGTATGGTCCTTTTGGACTTCGATTAAAGTGCACTTGTTGCTTTACTTGTTTTTGGTTCTACCCTTTTAATTAAGAGTTTAACAACCAACTGCATATTTATAATAAATTAATATCTATATACTATATATAATACACCAAACAAGAGCAAATTAAGACACCCATTTTCAAGTAGTTTACAACACTTAAAGCATGAGATACATGTGTTAGTAAGGGTAAACATGTCTTTTAAACATAATCTATTCAACTTACAAGTTTGGTCTTTAACCATATTATGTTTTTAATTTAACTTGTAAACTAACTTCTCACCCATGATTTTTAAACGACTATAGCCTTTCCATACGTTAATATTTTTATAAACAAATTGCACCATAAAAACGAGCATTTTATTCTCTTTAATTTAGATATGATATTGTTGTAATTTTTTTTTATTTTAAATAAATTAATATGTTATATGGGGGTGTTCAGTGTCGGTTTTCATGGTTTTTAAGTTAAACTTGTGAGTTCAACCGTTAATACTGATTTTTTGTTGTCCAAAACCAAACTCAACCAGTGAAAGTTGAAACCGAATCGTTACTAAATGCTTGGTTCCAGTTTGGTTTCACAGTTTAAACTTTAATAATAAATTTAGTTTAAAATAATTAATAATTTAAATGTACCATCAATTTTAACTAAAGACCAACATAATATGATACTTGAGATGATCATAAATAAAAAATGATAATTTTAGCCACATAAATGGTAAATTTTAATGGAAGATCTAGGACGTGAAATAATAACAACAAAGATTACAAAAGAAATCATATTACAATTAGGTTAGTTTACAATCTTTTCTGGTTTCATATGGCCGGTTTCCGATATAAACCACGAACCAACCGTTCACTACGTTTTGAAAATTTTGAAACCGACCAACAAACCAAAAGTAAAAAAGAAAAAAGAAATCAAACCAATGACCGATTTAAACGATTTCAAGGTTTTAACCGAACCATAAACACTTATATTTGTACGTGGTTAACAAGTTCAAACACCCGCTGCATCTCGCTGGCACTCGTCTAGTGTAAAATTATATATCGACTGTAAGACTTATATACAAATGTTTCTTTTGAGTTTTGGCATTTTCATACTGAGTTCAGCCAACAGATAAACTTATTGAATTAAGGTGAATGAATGATTTTAAGTAGAATAGTAACAAGTTTCAAAAGTGTTTTAATTAAGTCACTCAACTTTAAAAGGTTTTCCAATTAAGTCATTCAACTTTCATATTTTACTAAATTAAAGGTTTTAACATGTTTTTTAAACGTTTTTCTTTTTTGTTTCACATAGAAAATTTTTTTATCTTTTTTTTATGTTAACGTTGAGTAGTGACGTGAATTTTATTTTTTATTTTTGAATTTTAATATAATTAATGTTTTTTAATTTTTTTAAAATATAACTACATATATTGCAAATTCCGACCACCACATCTTATTCTCCATTTATTTCTTGACACACAAAAAAATCGGTGAGACTCGATTTGAAGATTTAGTGAGCCGATTTGAAAAAAATATGCATAAGTGACCTAACTGAAACACTTTTGAAAGTTGGTTACTATTCTATGAGATATTCCCTTTTGAATTTATATTCAGACTGGTTTTGTTCTATGGAAATTTAATATAAAAAGTTTAGGAAATTCGTAAATAAAAAAATTTCACTTCATTATAAACCTTTTACTTGTGTTGACTAGCATATCATTTAAAAGTGGCTTTTTTACAAGATCTAAAATGTGATAACACTTGGGGTATAATGAGAGTGCTAAAGAGTTTTATTTAGTTACACTGTTAAAAACGTATAATATGCATCTGCATAATTGTTTAATACTAAACTATTTTTAAAGAGTGTTGTAATAAATGCCAATAATCTCATAAATATATGTACATAGTGTTCAGTAATAAATGTATAATACAAAATTATGATACATAAGATTAATAAACAATGTATGCACGTGGTTTACACGGTTCTCTACATCCTAAATTGTATTCGTGCAGATTTTGTATCGAACCTATGTATATACACACATATGCCGATCATTGTAAAATGTTCTTTTAGGAAGATAACGAAAGACTCAAAACTTCTAGTGATGATAGGGGTAGGGGTGAGCACGGTTCGGTTCGGTTATTGGGTGAAACCCAAACCGAAGCTATCGGTTATTTTAGAATATCAACCGATCGGTTTTCGGTTATTCAGTTTTCGGATATTTTCGGTTTCGGTTATTTTAGTTTTTTTATTGTGAGTAGACATTACGGAAAAAAAAGAATTCAAAAAAATAGAGTGCCTCATATATATTGAATTCAAAATACAAAAGTAGGCACGTCGGAACCAAAAAAATACAAAGTTGTCTGAATAATAGAGTTTAAAATTCAACAAAATTCTTAATAAAAAAACACTAAAAGTTTGGCCCGAATCTTCATTCATTATCTTATTCATCTTTAAAATTTAGAATCAATCTTCATCATCTTCATAATCTTCATCACCATCAATGTTAGATTCTTTTGGTGTTTTGTTTCCGGTCATGAAATCTTAAAAAAAAACACGTAGAATACATAGGTTCTATTAATCAGTTCGGTTCGGTTTTTTAAATGGATAACCGAACCTAAACCCAAAAATGGTTTTTTGAAAAACTAAAAAATTAACAGTCGGCTAATGCTTCGGTTCAGTTATTTTTCGGTTCGATTTTTTCGATTATTCGGTTTCGGTTCAGTAAATTCGGTTTTCTGCTCATCCTTAGATAGGGGTGAAAAAATTGTTGAAAGGGTTGATTATTTTATTGAAGATTAACACATGATTATTTATGGAAATAACACGTGCTCCATTTTATTTAATTTTTATTTTACTTGTATGTGATAACAACTAATTAACTTATAACCTTGGTTGCTTATTTAGAAATTAATGTCTGTTTTGGAATCCACTTTCTTTTATTCATTGATATTAGCTGTTATTACAATAACGTGAAGTGATTTTTTTTTCTGAATTGATTATTAGACTTGGTATTAGAGCATTATGTTACGAGATCCAAACATATCTATTTGTAGGTGCTTAAGCTTAACATTAATAAGTAGTTCTAAGTAAGTTGAAGACCTAGGATAAGTATGGATAGCATATGTTGTATACTTGTATCCTATAATGCATGAGCACTGCATTATGTTGTAAAATGTTTGTAGGATTAACAATTTTGTTGACAGGAACTTTAAATTAATTTGCAAACTATGCATCAATAGTTTGTAAAGTCTACGTTTTATCAACCTTAGAAGGATCTTTAAAAGATCAGATTTAAATAAGAATATATTAGAATATCTTGTAGGCGTTGGAAGTAATTTTCAACTTAACAGGTCTGCCACGTGTAGGTGACCGGATTGGACCTATTGGGCCCGTGTGATTCATTATTATGTAATGGGTTTATGGGGTTAAAATTAAGGTTTATTATATTTGGTAATGTCTTGACTAGCAAGTAAGGTTAGTCTATATAAACTGGGTTATAGTTAGGCATTATAGAGGGTGAACAAGATGTAACCGAGTTAGGGTTCATCAAGAGTCAAACCGAGTTAGGGTTTGATAGAGTTATAATTAGTTTTTTGAGTTAGATTTTCTGATTAATATAAACGAGAGTTAATCGTTTAGTTTGTGTGTTGATTATCGATCCGGGACTTGAGTAGGTAGAAGATTAGCTAAATAAATAAAATTTCAAGTAATTTTAACTTTGTGACAATGACATCAACTGTTTTACAAGACAAAACACGGTTAGTTGTAGGTTATAGCATACATGTCAAAATCATGAATTAAGTATGCATGAGCATTACAATAAACTCAAACAAGATTAGACTTTTGTCATGTTAAACCTCAAGTATTTGCTTTCAAATATTACTACTAGAACTAGAATGAAGTATAAACATAAACAATTAGTGGAAAGTTCCTGTCACATAGTTGTGTGATTCAACAGATTGTTATTTAATCTAATATGTGATGATGTATGATTGCTGAATTATATGTTTGTGGTCTAGTTTGACTGATTGTTTGTGTTATTTTTGGTGCATTTGCGTTTCCTCATTCATTGAATCAATTATCTTAGGCTATATGTAGTGGACGACTATATTGGGCGAATTTGGGCTAAAAGGGGCTACAACACCGTCCCCCTGGACGAAATGTGGGGCGAATTGGGGGGGGGGGCAAATTGTTATCGCCGGTTGTGTTTTTTGTGGGGGGCGAAAAGTGTGTTTTTATTATTATTTTATTGTGATTGAGAGAGGGGGGATATATACATATTTATATATATATATATATATTATTATATTATATTGTGGGCCCAGTTTGTAGCCCCTTCACCATTACACCCAAAAAAACAAATTCTTACCCCTTGCTGACTAGGCGTCACACGACGCAAAACGCCTCAATTTGTATCCCCTCCACTACACATGTCCTTAGAACAATTTCTATCCCAATACAAGCAACTTATGAAAATCAGCTTGATAAGGGTTTGGTTAAGACTTAAGACATACACACAGCCGTGTACACTATTCAGTTTACATGGTCGTTTAACACCGTTGACTTTGACTTTTTGCATCAAAAGTTTCCACGATCTTCATTTATCATCAAATAGCAACCCAATCCTACAAAATCCGAATATAAACAAATTAAGTGTTGATTTAAAGAAACTCATTACAAACAAAATCTTAAATGGGTAGGGATGACGATGGGTCAGGTTCGGGCCGGGTATTGGTAATCCCAAGTCCATACCCGCTTGTAAAACTGTGTCACATACCCGGACCATTACCCGTCAGGTATTTATCGGGTAATTACCCATCGGGTATCGAACATACCACGGGTATCAGATATACCTGTTAATTTGTTAAAAAATGCCATTGGGATTTACGAGTACATTTTTTATCATTATAATTATTTTATACATTTTATTCATTTAACAAGTATTACATATTAAAATATGATGCAATCCGTATATATAATCTCTAAAATAAATAAATAATATCATTATAATTTTATATATTTTTATATGTATATATATTTCACATCCTACAAAATACTAAGAATATCAATAACTACATATTTCATTAGAAAAAAATATTTTTTTTATTTATGAACATATTAATAAAATGAAACATTAATAGACAAGGGTTTAGAAGAAATAAAAATTAAAATTAAAAATTTTTGGGTACATAGTTCCTGTAAACAGGTATGTGGCTTCGGGTAATTGGGTCGAGTATCATCTGATCTCATACCCGGCCCATACCCGTGAAAATTTTTAAATCATAATCCTATACCCATCCATACCATCGAGTTTCGGGCATATCATCCCATTTATTTCTGGTTTCGAATATACCCGTCGGACTCAGCCTCCTTTTACCATCTCTGTAAATGGCGGACAATATGCATTATTAGTATGAAACTATGAATATTATTCACATGCCACTTGGCAGGGGCATACCGCATACATAATGTCTTGGGGATATATGGATGCGAAGATTTGATATTTGCTTGTCAAAACATATAGATTATGGTTAAATTAATAAACGAGTGAACTGTGGTTTTCATTCATGTTGTTTGTCCAAATCTGTGGTTTTAATCAAATAGTTTCAATGTTGCGAATTTCGTTCATGTTGTTTCATTTCACTTGCAAATAAACTCAAATTCACGAATCCCGTTAAGTATGGTCCGTTAAACCCTTCAGTGCCCTTCACGTGAGAGGCAGTTTTTTTTCCAAATACACTCATGCCCCTCACATGAGGGGGCTTACGAATTATGAGTGAAGTTTATTTGAAGTGAGAAATGACAAAACTGCCCCTCACAGGGCTCATGATGGATTTAACGCGGTTAACAAATTCAGGTTTAATTGCAAGTGAATGAAACCACATGAACGAAATCGCAAATTTGAAACTATTTGATTAAAACTGCATATTTGGACAAACCACGTGAATGAAAACTGCATTTACTCTTAATAAATTAACAAGGTATTGGTTTTGAAATACAAAAATGCACGACTGCACGAGCATGTGGGTTTTTGATAGAAATTCACCAACAAGTGCAAAAATACGAATGGTTAAGTAGCGGAGTCATCACTTTTTTAACCGTGCCATGCGAACATAGGATAGGGATTAAGATTCACTAAGAGCATTCACAGCCCATTCTCTACCATATATCCATATTACACTAAAAATCACTATATTTTCTCTCTCCTGTTTAATTAAATAATAATTTTTATACATTTATCATTATCTTTTCTCTCTCTTTCACTCACAACCACTTTTAAAAAATATTAAAATATTATATGATATGAACAGTGAAACCCTAAATTTAACTTTCTCATATAACATTTTCTCTCTCCTCTACTCACAACCACTTATAACCATACCATATAATTTACAAAACCTTCTCACACAAATATAGGGAATGGGCTAAGAATGCTCTAGTGGGTGTAGTTATTGATAGAAATCCACAAATTGGTGCAAAAGATGAATGGTAAATATTGATAAAACAATTGTTCTTCGGCTTGTAAATATTGATAACAATTTGAAGAAAAAAAAAGATGTTAACTTGACAAATGAAAAAGGTAAATGGGGTATCTTATTGTATATATATAAGTTTGGATTGTTGATTCAAGGTTTAGCCAAAATATTCAAAATGATTATTGAAAATGTCTGGTTTTTTTTTATCATGGGTTGTTTAGAACATGTAGTATTAAGTATTTAATGAATCTTACAATACTAATAAACAAAAATAATGATGTCTAGGTGTCCTAACCACATTTATTCCTAGATTAAAATTCCATACTAATCTTCTAATCTTTCTTCTCCTTAATTCATGTTATCAATGGGTCATTGGTGAAAATGGTTTGACCCATGAGTTACATCTCAAAGATATAATGCATACATTAATAACTATTTACAATAATATAAAACTTAAAACATAATTTTACTCAATGTATACATTACTTTTTATTAAAGATGTCAACACATGTTTTAACAATAAGGACTCGTGAATTCAGTTTGAATTATGCGAGACTTCTCACTTCATATATATAAATTTTTAATTATGATATTTAATTTAAATTTCCAATTAATGTGATTAATTATTAATTTTGTATCTTTAATTTAATATTCTAAATGTAATCATTCTAAAAAAAACTTTAAGCATTGAAAAAAATGATCAGTTATACCTAAAGAAATTTGGAGTCATGTTATTCAAATTTTTTCTAAAAATTTATAAAATCGAATTCTTTGTTTTTTGGAAACTGCAAAATTTTGTTTTTTTATTTATTAAACATTTATTACATAATCAATTTCAACAAAACAAATCTTATATTACTTTACTAATAAAAGAAAGTGTTGATGCGTAGGTGTCAAACCTACATTCACTCATAGCCTAATTTTTCATCATAATTCCTAATATCTCATCTCATCTCATCTCATCATAATAACTATCTATTAGTCAAAACCATTTTATCAGTTGGGTTATACCACATTAGATGTGTTAAAGGTGTATAAATGACACGTTTATAATCACCATTTAAGAAGAATTGATGCTAAATATAATCAATTATTGGGTTGGTTGTGGTTTTTCAACATTGCATAAAGTATATATTTAGGTGTGCATATATGTAATCTGATGACATTATACTCTAGATTATTGTCTATATGCACATTAATCATCATCTTTAAACATTCACACGAAAAATTACATTAAGTTCATATTATCCACCATGTATAGTACACGTAGTGAAACATGGAAAAATACATTTTATAGGTCAAGAAACGCGAAAAATTTATAATTCATAAATCGTTTACTTTGTCTAATACATTAATTTACATGGTAAATGACACTCTAAAATGATTATTACAAATTTGAAAATACTTATTTGTATACAAAATTTGTATCACATGTTGCGTTTAATGTGAAGACACCTTTCGGACATACAATCCTATTACCAAATTGTGTTTGTTGCATTTCGGACTACATATGGGTCATTTTCGTTTCTGAACAATAGCTTCAATAAAAACTAATATAGCCCTCAAAGGCTTGTGTAGGACATTGCATTTATAGCAACTCGGTTTATCATCAATGAATCTTTTAGATTTATTATATGGTATGTTAAGCTACACACAATTGCACTTATGAGAAGTATTTTTAAGAATCACAATTAAAATATCAATACCTGATTTACCATTAATTTTGTTTATTTTTTTTAATAGTAGAACTTATTTATTTTTGTCATTTGACTAATTCCGTGTAATACACGGGTTCAAAGGCTAGTTTAAGTTATAAAAAGTTATAAAAAAGATTGTATTCGGAAACCAAATATATATTTTGAATGACCATTTGAATCACTGACGAGTCCATGACTCAACTAATCATCTGCAGTTCCATAATTTTTCACAAATGAGACTTGAACACAAGAACCTTTTAATACCTCAACCATGTGAAATTGGAAACCAGTTAGAAAACATAGATTATTGAAGTTTTTGTTAAATAAATATATATGAGCGATTGTTAGGCTAATCTAATGTACACGACCATATCTTTTACCTCACATAGTTATGTCATTGAATAAGCAAAAATAAAGTTTTAGGAACAACATCCCACCTAAGAGGAGGCGGGGGTGGTTCGTGATGGAGTGGCCATCACGTGTGATGGCTTATAGCACACCGCCGCCGATCCCCCATCACGCGTGATGGGGGTTGGACATTGATGGCCATCACATGGTTGATACCGAGAATTCGACCGTTGAGGAATAAATAAAAAAAATAAACAATATAAATATATCTATTCCATCTTCAAATACAACTCAAATCAACTTCAGTCCTCTACTACAAACAAAATTCTAACATCACACAAATGAAGGGTTCAGGGAAATGTGGCTCGGGTTCAAAGAAAACCCAATCACGGCCAAAGGTTCGAGAAAATCTTGGCAAGCCGGCGAGATTCCGGTTACAAGATGAACCCGACACAACCCAACCATTCCAACAACAACCTTTTCAACCACAACATTTTCAACCACAACCGTTCCAAAACAACCTTTTCAATCTCAACCATTTAATTCACCGTGATATATGCGACAAGTGGGGTTGGGCAGCGCCGTAGGTTTTTCTTTGTCGGTTTTTTTAATTTATTTATCTTTGTAACATTTATTTAATCTTTTTTTTTTATTTAATTTAGCTTTGTTTTAGTATTATTTAACCTTGTTTTATGTTTTATAAAATTAAAAAAAACATCACATCACACCATCACACCACCACCCATACTAAAATACGGAGTACATCACTAGTGATGGAATGTGGTGGGGTGAGATGGCACACCCCCATTGGGTGTTGTAAGTGATGGATTTGGAACCACCTCACCCCCCTAACTATGTTTATTTATGCACGCAGCACATAGTTCTGTTATTTTCATAATCGTCTCACTTTCTGCTAATATATATATATATATTTATTTATTTTTTGAATGGCAGTATACTTATTTTTATGAAAAGTACATAGTTATGCAATATCTATACGTGTAGACATGTTATCAACTAAGATGAGTTGAGTTGTAAAGAATCAACTTTGAATTAATAAGTAGTAAACCACAAAACTCTTGGAAAATTACGTAACTTTTTGATAACCATCAAGGAGTTGTTTAAAATAGATTGTGTTTTACACTCACTTGAAGTAATCAATCAATTTAGTGGATTAACATTAACAATTCGTTTTCACAACATTTTCAACATTCTCTTTTTAAAGATTACCAATTACTACTAATACTTCATTTAGTCTATGTATATAGTAGGATTTATGTTTTTATCAACAAAGCCCTTATAAGAATGGTAGTTATCCGGCTTATCATCAAGCTTGGTACTTGGTGTCTCTTTTAAGATTTACATTTTATCAGCCATGGTCTCACAAGAGTGCAGTTCCCAGGCTTATCGTCAAGCTCGACACTCGGTGTCTCTTTTAACGTTCATATTTATTAACCAAGGCCTCACAAGAGTGGCAGTTCCCCGGCTTATCGTCAAGCTCGGCACTTGGTATATCTTTTAAGAGTGTTCTAACATTCCTCATCAAGGGATAACTACAACATAACCTTTACTTTTTATAAGCCAATCACATGTTTAATCAATATTATTAAACTTAGTTAAGATTAATTATAAACCAATATGATACTATGAAAGTTTAGCCAATATTAAATAATGTTATACATCAAAGCACTAGATACAAACATGATCAAATTAAAACAATCTAAACAATTTGGATTACTAATCTTTGATGCTAATGACTTCTTCCAAGAGTTTAACCTCCTTAATCTTTAAGGGTCGATAGATCGGATAATTCTCTTATTAATGACGGTGAAAGTAAGTGGGTGGAATGTATTAAGTGTTCCTTCAAGTCCCTTGAATATGGTGGATGAGCATTCATTGTATGGGCTGAGCAGGGCTCTTAACACGGCCCGTGTTGATCATTTTGTCTGATTGTATTAAGTGCTCGTTATCAGAAGGTACAATAAGAGATAATACACGGCCGTGTTGACTCTGAACACGGCCATGGTAAGCCTAGAAGCTTCTATTTTGTCTTTTCTCTTGTACAGTTAACATGGGGGTGTGTTGATGTCAACATAGCCAGTGTTGAGTCAGGAAGCTTCTATTTTGTTTTTTCCTCTTGTACCTTCAACATGGGGGTGTGTTATTGTCAACATGAGCCATGTTGAGACTTCTGAAATTTGTCTTTTCCTCGTATGCTTGTAACATGGTCATGCATTGCTTCAATATTTTTTTTTGTGTGGGGGGGGGGGGGGAGTGTTGAGTCAGTTTTAATAGTTTACTAAGTTTTAACTTAGCCAAATAATTGAGCATGTAAGTTACATTGCAATGGCTTAACTTACATTATAGATTAGATGGTCTCTCAACTTTTGTTTCTTCATGCATTCATTTGAGACAAAAGAAATATTAAGTATTGTTTAATCTTTAAACAAAAAGATAATTGTTCTATGATTTATAGGATTCACAATATGTAATTACTTATAACTCTTAAATTTTATGTAAAATATTTTTTTTTCTTCTCATACAAGAATCTAAATTAAGCATAACTAGGATGTGTACCCACGCTTCGCGCTATGGCATGTAATTGCGATGAGTTGTTACGCTAGAGTTATAGATATATGAAAATTTACTGCACATTGCTAGAAACATAAATAATATTTTGTTTCATGT